>NC_000086.7:23517139-23841722 GCF_000001635.26 Mus musculus
AATATTGGTATGAGGTCTTCTTTGAAGGTCTGATAGAACTCTGCACTAAACCCATCTGGTCCTGGGGTTTTTTTTTTTTTTTTTTTTTGGTTAGGGGACTTTTTTTCTGAATCTACTTTTTTTTTAAATAGGTATTTTCTTCATTTACATTTCCAATGCTATCCCAAAAGTCCCCCATGCCTTCCCCACCCCCACTCCCCTACCCACCCACTCCCACTTCTTGACCCTGGCCTTCCCCTGTACTGAGGCATATAAAGTTTGCAAGACCAATGGGCCTCTTTTTCCACTGATGGCCGACTAGGCCATCTTCTGATACATATGCAGCTAGAGACATGAGCTCTGGTGGGTACTGGTGGCTAGGAGACTTTTAATGACTGCTTCTATTTCTTTTGGTGTTATGAGAATCTTTAGATGGTTTATCTGATCCTGATTTAACTTTGGTATTTGGTGTCTGTCTAGAAAATTGTCCATTTCATCCAGATTTTCTAGTTTTGTTGGCTTTTGTAGTAGGATCTGATAGGGTTGGTTTTTTTTTTTTTAATTTCCTCAGTTTTTGTAGTTACATCTCAATTCCAATTTTGTTAACTTGGATACTGTTTCTGTGCCCTCTGTTTAGTCTGGCTAAGGCTTTATCTATCTTGTTGATTTTCTCATAAAACCAGCTCCTGGTTGTGTTGATTCTTTGTATAGTTATTTTTCTTTCTACTTGGTTGTTTTCAGCCCTAAGTTTAATTATTTCATGCTGTCTACTTCTCTTGGGTATATTTGCTTATTTTTGTTCTAAAACTTACAGTTGTGCTTTTAAGCTGTTAGCGTATGTTTTCTCCAGTTTCTTTCTGGAGATACTCAGTGCTATGAATTTTCCTCTTAGCACTGCTTTCATTGTGTCCCATAAGTTTGGGTATGTTATGCCTTCATTTTCATTAAATTGTAAAAAGTCTTTAATTTCTTTATTTCTTCTTTAACCAAATTATCGTTCAGTACAGCATTGTTCAGCTTCCATGTGGAGTGGACTTTCTGTTGTTTTTTGCTCTTATTGAAGACCAGCCTTAGTCTGTGGTGATCTGATAAGATGCATAGGATTATTTCAATCTTCTTGTATCTGTTGAGGCCTGTTTTGTGACCAATTATGTGGTCAGTTTTGGAGAAGGTACCATGAGGTCCTGAGAAGAAGGTATATTCTTTTATTTTAGGATGAAATGTTCTATAGATATTTGTTAAATCCATTTGGTCCATAGCTTCTTTTAATTTCACTGTTTCTCTGTTTAGTTTCTGGTTTCATGATCTGTCCTGATGAGATTGGGGTGTTGAAGTTTCCTGCTACTATTGTGTGAGGTGCAATGTGTTCTTTGAACTTTTGTAAAGTTTCTTTTATGAATGTTGCTACACTTGCATTTGAAGCATAGGTGATAAGAATTGGAGTTCATCTTGGTAGATTTTTCCATGATGAGTATGAAGTGTCTTTCCTTATCTTTTTTGATAACTTTTGGTTGAAAGTTGATTTTAATCGGTATTAGAATGGTGACTCTAGCTTGTTTCTTAGGACCATTTGCTTGGAAAATTGTTTTCCATCCCTTTACTCTGAGGTATTGTCTGTCTTTGACTCTGAAGTTCATTTCCTGTATGCAGGAAAAATCTGGGTCCTGTGTATGTATCCAGTCTGTTGGGTTATGTCTTTTTATTGGGGAATTGATTCCATTGATGTTAAGAGATATTAAGGAATAGTGATTGTTGTTTCCTGTTTTTTTTTGTTGTTGTTAGAGGTGGGTTTTTGGTTGTGTGACTACATTCTCCTTGGTTTGTTTAAAGATTACTTTTTGCTTTTTATAGGGTATAGTTTCCCTCCTTGTGTTGATGTTTTCCATTGATTATCCTTTGTAGGGCTGGATTCATGGCAAGATATTGTGTAAATTTGGCTTTGCCATGGAATATATTGGTTTGTCCATCTATAGTAATTGAGAATTTTTCTGGGTATAGTAACCTGAGTTGGCATTTGTGTTCTCTCTGGGTCTGTATGTCTTCTGCCCAGGATCTTCTGGCTTTGATAGTCTCTGGTGAGAAGTCTGGTGTAATTCTGATAGGTCTGCCTTGATATGTTACTTGACCTTTTTCCCTTACTGCTTTTAACATTCTTTTTTTGTTTTGTGCATTTGGTGTTTTGACTAGTGTGTGACAGGAGGAATTTCTTTTCTGGTACAGTTTATGTGGAGTTCAGTATGCTTCTTGTATGTTTATGGGCATCTTTTTCTCTAGGTTAGGGAAGTTTTCTTCTATAATTTTGTTGAACATATTTACTGGCCCTATAAGTTGGGAATCTTCATGGTTTTCTATACCTATTATCCTTAGGTTTGGTCTTCTCATTATATCCTAGATCTCCTGGATGTTTTGGGTTAGGAGCTGTTTGCGTTTGCCTTTTCTTTGACTGTTGTATCAACGTTTTCTATGGTATCTTCTGTACCTGAGATTCTCTCTTCTATCTCTTGTATTTTGTTGCTTATGCTTGTGTTTATGACTTCTGATCTCTTTCCTAGGTGTTCTATCTCCAGGGTTGTCTCCCTTTGCAAATTCCTTATTGTTTCTATTTCTATTTTTAGATCCTTGATGGTTTTGTTCAATTCCTTCACCTGTTTGGTTGTGTAGTCCTGTAATTCTTTAAGGGATTTTTGTGTTTCCTCTTTAAAGGCTTGAAGCTGTTTACCTGTGTTCTCATGTATTTCTTTAAGGGAGTTATTTATGTCCTTCTTAAAGACCTCAATCATCATCATGAGATGTGATTTTAAATCAGAGTCTTGCTCTTCTGGTGTGTTGGAATATCCAGGGCTCAGTGTGGTGGGAGAACTGGGTTTTCACGATGACAAGTAGCCTTTGTTTCCTGTTGCTTATGTTCTTGCACTTGCCTCTCACCATCTAGTTATCTGTGGTGTTAGCTTGTCTTTCTGTCTCTGACTGCAACTTGTCCCTTCTGCAATCCTGTGTGTCAGTACTCCTGGGAGACCAGTTCTCTCTGAGAAGAATTTTGGTATGAAGAGCTGTGACACATAGTCAGTCTCAGGCATGAATGGATACCGGAAGGATCCTGTCCCAGACTGCTCCTTGGTTTCTGTGTCCTTAGATCTCTGGGCAGGTCGCTCAGATGGGAAGTGGTGGTTTTAGCTGTGCTCACAGGTGTGTCATCACTTCTGGGTGACCAGCTCTCTCCTGGAGGTATTTGTGTGTGCAAACACAATCCTTAACAGTAAAAGAACTTCTGTGGAATCACTATCCCTCACCTCAAGCTATACTACAGAGCAATAGTGAGAAAAACCTCATGGTATTGGTACATATGAAGACAGGTTGATCAATTTACTAGAATCGAAGACCCAGAAATTAAAACCACACATTTACTGATACTTGATCATTGACAATGAAGCTAAAAATTTACAATGAAAAAAAGAAAGCATCTTCAATAAATGGTGTTGGTCTAACCAGCATGTAGAAAAATGAAAAGAGATACATATTTGTCACCTTGCATAAAGCTCAATCCAAATGGATCAAGGACCTCAACATAAAACCAGATACACTGAATCTAACAGATGAAAAATTGGGAGAGAACCTCAAATTCTTTGACACAGGGGAAATCTCCTAAAGAGAACTCCAATAGCTCAGGCTCTAAGATCAAGAATAGATAAATGGGACCTCATGAAACTAGAAAGCTTTTGTAAGGCAGAGGACATAGTCAATAACAAATTGACAAACTACAGATCAGGGGAAAAAATCTTCACTAACCCCACATCTGATAGAGGGCTAATATCCAAAATACATAAAGAACTCAAGAAGCTAAACACCCAAAAACAAAACAAAACAAAACAAAAACTAAGCAATCCAATCAAAAAATGGAGTATAGAACTAAACCGAGAATTCACAACAGAGGAATCTCGAAAGACTGAGAAGCACCTTAAGAAATGTTCAAAGTGGAACTTAGGAAATTAGTCTGAACAGGTGAGAGGGTGCGCCAGAGAACCTGACAGCTTCTGGAACAGGCGGAAGCACAGAGGCGCTGAGGCAGCACCCTTTGTGGGCCGGGGACAGCCAGCCACCGTCCGGACCGGAGGACAGGTGCCCGCCCGGCTGGGGAGGCGGCCTAAGCCACAGCAGCAGTGGTCGCCATCTTGGTCCGAGACCCGCCGAACTTAGGAAATTAGTCTGAACAGGTGAGAGGGTGCGCCAGAGAACCTGACAGCTTCTGGAACAGGCAGAAGCACAGAGGCGCTGAGGCAGCACCCTGTGTGGGCCGGGGACAGCCGGCCACCTTCCGGACCGGAGGACAGGTGCCCACCCGGCTGGGGAGGCGGCCTAAGCCACAGCAGCAGCGGTCGCCATCTTGGTCCCGGGACTCCAAGGAACTTAGGAATTTAGTCTGCTTAGGTGAGAGTCTGTACCACCTGGGAACTGCCAAAGCAACACAGTGTCTGAGAAAGGTCCTGTTTTGGGCCTTCTTCTTCGGCCAGGAGGAGGTCCAAATACAAGATATCTGCGCACCTTCCCTGTAAGAGAGCTTGCCAGCAGAGAGTGCTCTGAGCACTGAAACTCAGAGGAGAGAATCTGTCTCCCAGGTCTGCTAATAGACGGTAACAGAATCACCAGAAGAACAATCTCTAAACAGAGTCAACTATAACTACTAACTCCAGAGATTACCAGATGGCGAAAGGTAAACGGAGGAATCTTACTAACAGGAACCAAGACCACTCACCATCACCAGAACCCAGCACACCCACTTCGCCCAGTCCAGGGAACCCCAACACACCTGAGAACCTAGACCTAGATTTAAAAGCATATCTCATGATGATGGTAGAGGACATCAAGAAGGACTTTAATAAATCACTTAAAGAAATACAGGAGAACACTGCTAAAGAGTTACAAGTCCTTAAAGAAAAACAGGAAAACACAATCAAACAGGTAGAAGTCCTTACAGAAAAAGAGGAAAAAACATACAAACAGGTGATGGAAATGAACAAAACCATACTAGACCTAAAAAGGGAAGTAGACACAATAAAGAAAACTCAAAGCGAGGCAACACTAGAGATAGAAACCCTAGGAAAGAAATCTGGAACCATAGATTTGAGCATCAGCAACAGAATACAAGAGATGGAAGAGAGAATCTCAGGTGCAGAAGATTCCATAGAGAACATCGGCACAACAATCAAAGAAAATGGAAAATGCAAAAAGATCCTAACTCAAAATATCCAGGAAATCCAGGACACAATAAGAAGACCAAACGTACGGATAATAGGAGTGGATGAGAATGAAGATTTTCAACTCAAAGGTCCAGCAAACATCTTCAACAAAATTATTGAAGAAAACTTCCCAAATCTAAAGAATGAGATGCATATGAACATACAAGAAGCCTACAGAACTCCAAATAGACTGGACCAGAAAAGAAATTCCTCCCGACACATAATAATCAGAACATCAAATGCACTAAATAAAGATAGAATACTAAAAGCAGTAAGGGAAAAAGGTCAAGTAACATATAAAGGCAAGCCTATCAGAATTACACCAGATTTTTCACCAGAGACTATGAAAGCCAGAAGAGCCTGGACAGATGTTATACAGACACTAAGAGAACACAAACTGCAGCCCAGGCTACTATACCCAGCCAAACTCTCAATTATCATAGAGGGAGAAACCAAAGTATTCCACGACAAAACCAAATTCACGCATTATCTCTCCACGAATCCAGCCCTTCAAAGGATAATAACAGAAAAAAACCAATACAAGAACGGGAACAACGCCCTAGAAAAAACAAGAAGGTAATCCCTCAACAAACCTAAAAGAAGACAGCCACAAGAACAGAATGCCACCTTTAACAACTAAAATAACAGGAAGCAACAATTACTTTTCCTTAATATCTCTTAACATCAATGGTCTCAACTCGCCAATAAAAAGACATAGACTAACAAACTGGCTACACAAACAAGACCCAACATTTTGCTGCTTACAGGAAACTCATCTCAGAGAAAAAGATAGACACTACCTCAGAATGAAAGGCTGGAAAACAATTTTCCAAGCAAATGGTATGAAGAAACAAGCAGGAGTAGCCATCCTAATATCTGATAAGATTGACTTCCAACCCAAAGTCATCAAAAAAGACAAGGAGGGACACTTCATTCTCATCAAAGGTAAAATCCTCCAAGAGGAACTCTCAATTCTGAATATCTATGCTCCAAATACAAGAGCAGCCACATTCACTAAAGAAACTTTAGTAAAGCTCAAAGCACACATTGCGCCTCACATAATAATAGTGGGAGACTTCAACACACCACTTTCACCAATGGACAGATCATGGAAACAGAAACTAAACAGGGACACACTGAAACTAACAGAAGTGATGAAACAAATGGATCTGACAGATATCTACAGAACATTTTACCCTAAAACAAAAGGATATACCTTCTTCTCAGCACCTCATGGTACCTTCTCCAAAATTGACCACATAATAGGTCACAAATCAGGCCTCAACAGATTCAAAAATATTGAAATTGTCCCATGTATCCTATCAGATCACCATGCACTAAGGCTGATCTTCAATAACAAAATAAATAACAGAAAGCCAACATTCACATGGAAACTGAACAACACTCTTCTCAATGATACCTTGGTCAAGGAAGGAATAAAGAAAGAAATTAAAGACTTTTTAGAGTTTAATGAAAATGAAGCCACAACGTACCCAAACCTTTGGGACACAATGAAAGCATTTCTAAGAGGGAAACTCATAGCTATGAGTGCCTTCAAGAAAAAACGGGAGAGAGCACATACTAGCAGCTTGACAACACATCTAAAAGCTCTAGAAAAAAAGGAAGCAAATTCACCCAAGAGGAGTAGACGGCAGGAAATAATCAAACTCAGGGGTGAAATCAACCAAGTGGAAACAAGAAGAACTATTCAAAGAATTAACCAAACGAGGAGTTGGTTCTTTGAGAAAATCAACAAGATAGATAAACCCTTAGCTAGACTCACTAAAGGGCACAGGGACAAAATCCTAATTAACAAAATCAGAAATGAAAAGGGAGACATAACAACAGATCCTGAAGAAATCCAAAACACCATCAGATCCTTCTACAAAAGGCTATACTCAACAAAACTGGAAAACCTGGACGAAATGGACAAATTTCTGGACAGATACCAGGTACCAAAGTTGAATCAGGATCAAGTTGACCTTCTAAACAGTCCCATATCCCCTAAAGAAATAGAAGCAGTTATTAATAGTCTCCCAGCCAAAAAAAGCCCAGGACCAGACGGGTTTAGTGCAGAGTTCTATCAGACCTTCAAAGAAGATCTAACTCCAGTTCTGCACAAACTTTTTCACAAGATAGAAGTAGAAGGTATTCTACCCAACTCATTTTATGAAGCCACTATTACTCTGATACCTAAACCACAGAAAGATCCAACAAAGATAGAGAACTTCAGACCAATTTCTCTTATGAACATCGATGCAAAAATCCTTAATAAAATTCTCGCTAACCGAATCCAAGAACACATTAAAGCAATCATCCATCCTGACCAAGTAGGTTTTATTCCAGGGATGCAGGGATGGTTTAATATACGAAAATCCATCAATGTAATCCATTATATAAACAAACTCAAAGACAAAAACCACATGATCATCTCGTTAGATGCAGAAAAAGCATTTGACAAGATCCAACACCCATTCATGATAAAAGTTCTGGAAAGATCAGGAATTCAAGGCCAATACCTAAACATGATAAAAGCAATCTACAGCAAACCAGTAGCCAACATCAAAGTAAATGGAGAGAAGCTGGAAGCAATCCCACTAAAATCAGGGACTAGACAAGGCTGCCCACTTTCTCCCTACCTTTTCAACATAGTACTTGAAGTATTAGCCAGAGCAATTCGACAACAAAAGGAGATCAAGGGGATACAAATTGGAAAAGAGGAAGTCAAAATATCACTTTTTGCAGATGATATGATAGTATATATAAGTGACCCTAAAAATTCCAACAGAGAACTCCTAAACCTGATAAACAGCTTCGGTGAAGTAGCTGGATATAAAATTAACTCAAACAAGTCAATGGCCTTTCTCTACACAAAGAATAAACAGGCTGAGAAAGAAATTAGGGAAACAACACCCTTCTCAATAGCCACAAATAATATAAAATATCTCGGCGTGACTCTAACGAAGGAAGTGAAAGATCTGTATGATAAAAACTTCAAGTCCCTGAAGAAAGAAATTAAAGAAGATCTCAGAAGATGGAAAGATCTCCCATGCTCATGGATTGGCAGGACCAACATTGTAAAAATGGCTATCTTGCCAAAAGCAATCTACAGATTCAATGCAATCCCCATTAAAATTCCAACTCAATTCTTCAACGAATTAGAAGGAGCAATTTGCAAATTCATCTGGAATAACAAAAAACCGAGGATAGCAAAAACTCTTCTCAAGGATAAAAGAACCTCTGGTGGAATCACCATGCCTGACCTAAAGCTTTACTACAGAGCAATTGTGATAAAAACTGCATGGTACTGGTATAGAGACAGACAAGTGGACCAATGGAATAGAATTGAAGACCCAGAAATGAACCCACACACCTATGGTCACTTGATCTTCGACAAGGGAGCGAAAACCATCCAGTGGAAGAAAGACAGCATTTTCAACAATTGGTGCTGGCACAACTGGTTGTTATCATGTAGAAGAATGCGAATCGATCCATACTTATCTCCTTGTACTAAGGTCAAATCTAAGTGGATCAAGGAACTTCACATAAAACCAGAGACACTGAAACTTATAGAGGAGAAAGTGGGGAAAAGCCTTGAAGATATGGGCACAGGGGAAAAATTCCTGAACAGAACAGCAATGGCTTGTGCTGTAAGATCGAGAATTGACAAATGGGACCTAATGAAACTCCAAAGTTTCTGCAAGGCAAAAGACACTGTCTATAAGACAAAAAGACCACCAACAGACTGGGAAAGGATCTTTACCTATCCTAAATCAGATAGGGGACTAATATCCAACATATATAAAGAACTCAAGAAGGTGGACCTCAGAAAATCAAATAACCCCCTTAAAAAATGGGGCTCAGAACTGAACAAAGAATTCTCACCTGAGGAATACCGAATGGCAGAGAAGCACCTGAAAAAATGTTCAACATCCTTAATCATCAGGGAAATGCAAATCAAAACAACCCTGAGATTCCACCTCACACCAGTGAGAATGGCTAAGATCAAAAATTCAGGTGACAGCAGATGCTGGCGAGGATGTGGAGAAAGAGGAACACTCCTCCATTGTTGGTGGGATTGCAGGCTTGTACAACCACTCTGGAAATCAGTCTGGCGGTTCCTCAGAAAATTGGACATAGTACTAACGGAGGATCCAGCAATACCTCTCCTGGGCATATATCCAGAAGAAGCCCCAACTGGTAAGAAGGACACATGCTCCACTATGTTCATAGCAGCCTTATTTATAATAGCCAGAAACTGGAAAGAACCCAGATGCCCCTCAACAGAGGAATGGATACAGAAAATGTGGTACATCTACACAATGGAGTACTACTCAGCTATTAAAAAGAATGAATTTATGAAATTCCTAGCCAAATGGATGGACCTGGAGAGCATCATCCTGAGTGAGGTAACACAATCACAAAGGAACTCACACAATATGTACTCACTGATAAGTGGATACTAGCCCAAAACCTAGGATACCCACGATATAAGATACAATTTCCTAAACACATGAAACTCAAGAAAAATGAAGACTGAAGTGTGGACACTATGCCCCTCCTTAGAAGTGGGAACAAAACACCCATGGAAGGAGTTACAGAAACAAAGTATGGAGCTGAGATGAAAGGATGGACCATGTAGAGACTGCCATATCCAGGGATCCACCCCATAATCAGCTTCCAAATGCTGACACCATTGCATACACTAGCAAGATTTTACTGAAAGGACCCAGATGTAGCTGTCTCTTGTGAGACTATGCCGGGGCCTAGCAAACACAGAAGTGGATGCTCACAGTCAGCTAATGGATGGATCACAGGGCTCCCAATGGAGGAGCTAGAGAAAGTACCCAAGGAGCTAAAGGGATCTTCAACCCTATAGGTGGAACAACATTATGAACTAACCAGTACCCCTGAGCTCTTGACTCTAGCTGCATATGTATCAAAAGATGGCCTAGTCGGCCATCACTGGAAAGAGAGGCCCATTGGACACGCAGACTTTGTGTGCCCCGGTACAGGGGAACGCCAGGGCCAAAGGGGGGGAGTGGGTGGGTAGGGGAGTGGGGGTGGGTGGGTAAGGGGGACTTTTGGTATAGCATTGGAAATGTAAATGAGCTAAATACCTAATAAAAAAAAAAAAAAAAAAAAAAAAAAAAAAAAAAAAAGAAATGTTCAAAGTCCTTAGTGATCAGGGAAATGCAAATCAAAACGACCCTGAGATTCCACCTTACACCAGTTAGAACTCCATTGCTGGTGGGATAGCAAACTGGTACAACCATTTTGGAAATCAATTTGGAGGTTACTCAGAAAATTGGAAATAGATCTACCTGAACACACAGATATTCCACTCTTGGGCATATACCTAAAAATGCCCCAACATACCTCAAGGACACATCACATGCTCTACCATGCTCATAGAAGCCTACTTAACAAATCCGGAAGCTGGAAACAACCCAGATCACCCACAACAGAAGAATGGATACAGAAAATGTGGTTCATTTACAAAATGGAATACTATTTAGCTATTAAGAATGAGTTATGCACATCCTGAGTATTGCAGACAAATGGGTGGAACTAAAATATACCATCCTGAGTGATGTAACTCAGACCCCAAAGAACATGTATGGTATGTACTCACTAATAAGTGGATATTAGCCAAAAATTACAGACTACCCAGGATACAATCCACAAAAATCAAGAAGGTTAAAAAGTAGAAGGGCCCAAGTGAGGATGCCTCAATCCCACTTGAGAGGAAGAATAAAGCCATCACCTGGGGATGAGAGGGAAGGAGGGACATGGGTGGGAATGGGGACAGGGAGAGGAAAAGGGGAACATGATTAGGTATCGGGGGTAAACAGTACTGAAACCTTGTGGGCCAACAGAAAGAATGGACACAGGCAACCTCAGGAGGTAGCAGGTGGAGGGACCCTCTAAAATGTACTAGAGACCTGGTAGGTGAGAGAGTCTCAGGATTCAAAGGGAGGGACCTTATGTGAAATGCCCAATAGTGGGGATAGGGAACTTGTAGAGTCCACCTCCAGTAGAAAGACAAGACATCAAGTGACTTGATGGGGTTGCCACCCCACAGTCAAAAACTCTGACCCATAATTGTCCCTGTCTGAAAAAACCTGCAGGAACAAAAATGAAGAAGGGACTGAGGGAAAGGAGGTTCAGTGACAGGATCAAATTGGGATCCATCTCAAGTGGAAGCTCCAAAGCATGACACTATTACTGATGCTATGATGTGCTTACAGTTAGGAGCCTAGCCTGACTGCCCTAAGAGAGGCCCAAAAGCAGCTGAAAGAGTCAGATGCAGATACTTACACCCAACCATTGGACAGAAGTCAGGACCCCTGTTGTTGAATTAGGGAAAAGCTGAAATAAGCCGTGGAGGAGGGTGATATCATAGGAAGACCAACAGTCTCAACTAACCCGGACCTCCGAGATCTCTCAGACACTGAGCCACCAACTACACAGCATATACCAGCTGATATGAGGCCACCTGACACATATATAGCAGAGGATTGTCATGTCTTGTCTCAGTGAGGGAAGATACACCTGACCCTTAAGAGACTTGATGCCCCAGGGAGTTGTGATTTCTGGTGGAGGGGGGGTGCTGGGGTTGGGACACCCTCTTGGAGACTGGGGAAGAAGTATGGAATCAGAGGATGGACCTAGAGGTGGATAATGACAGTAACAAAAAGATTAAAGAGTAATAAAAAATTTAAATTAATAAATGGGATCTGGGGATGTATGCATAGGCAAATACCTGCCTGGGTTTAATCTCTAACACCAACAAGAGGAGTGGGTTACCTGAATAGACATCAATCAAAAGAAATGATGAAAATAGATAATAAATACTTGGAATGTTCAATGACTTTACCTACCAAGGAAATGCAAATCAAAACTACAATAATATAGCCAATCATAACACATTTAATCACAAATCTACAATCCCAGAAACCCAAAGCTAATCTGGACTACAAAGTGAGATATTGTAAAGAGAGAGGGGGCTGAAATGTTGAACATTTCCATTAAAATCTAGAAGAATACAATATCCATCATGCATTCCCTTCCTGTTGAACATAGTATTTGAGTCTCAGCTATAGCAATAACAAAAGTAAAGGGGATAAAGGGGGTGCAAAAAGGAAAGAAAGAATTCAAAGTATCCATTTGCAAATGGTATTGTTATATACTTAAAAGATGCTGAAGACTCCAAATAGAAGACTCCTGCAGTTTATAAACACATTCTGCAAAAGAGAAGTATGCAAAACAATGTGCAAAAATCATCTGTAGCCTTACTATACAGATGATAAACATATTAAGAATGATAAGAAGGAAATGATAGCATTCAACATAACCTCAAAATACCATGGAATAAATCTGATGAAGAAAGTTAAAGACTTATATGTTGAGGGAAATATTAAAAAATGAACTGCCATGTTCCCTAACTTGTACTGGACACTGGCAACTCTCTGCTCCAGTTGGCTGGTGGGCACAGGCAGGCAATGGCCGACCTGTATTTATTTTGTGGAGACTCTGACTCCCCGAAATGACTCCAACCAGCTTGCTAGGTTCCCAATTTGTGGGTTGCTACCATGCCAGCCCCGTGCTTCAAATCCCCCATGGCCTTTGTGGTGCATCTCAGGCAAACCCATGCTTTGCCATCATACCTTTCTCTCTTGAACCGAGAGGAGCTGCTGTGTGAAAGAAAACAACACAAACTTCATTCAGAAACGATGGTAGCTCAATAGCTGGGTGCAACAACTAAAGTCCTAATCTGGTAAGCCTTATTAAATCTAAATCCTCCGGTGGCAAATTCTGACAGATCTGCAATTGAAGCCAGGAAATATTAGTTACTACATCTTCTTCTCACATTATCCCTGTCCAAAAATCCCTAACTCTCTCCTGCTTCCTCTCTTCCCCTCTCAAAAATTCAGAAGTCCCGCCTACTCACCCAGTGATTGATTCCTTTATTCATTACGAGATTGGTTCACAAAATGTCACGTGAGTATGACTCACTTCTTGTCCATAGCTCCTCCCAGGAGAGTAGAATTAGTATCAACATACAAACAGCACCAGGCCTATCCACAACACTTCCCCCTTTCTGTGCTAAAAAAAAAAAAAATTCTCTCAAATATAAATAGAGCACAACTATTAGCATTTTGGAATTGGTAAGGTATAAGATAGGTCTAATACCCAGTCCATCATTTATATCGTTAAGACAGAACATTGTCATCTATCTTAAGTTAAAAGACTTAGGATTCTACCTTGACTTATGTCTTGGCTTTAGATTGTGTGTCATCTGAAAACCATCCTTTCAAATCTGTTCTCTCAAAGTAAATAGCCTGGGTTGGCTATGATACTATAAGTAGTTTTTCAACCCTGTCAGAAATCTGAGAAGGACCAACATTAACTGAAAATATATAGGACGCTTAACATAGCTTTTAGAAAAGAGACAAATTGTTGAAACAGGTGCCTACCTATACAGCCCCATTAAGTCAGGTAGGTGGAGCCTGTCTGCAGCCTTCTGGCCCAGGATCATCTGACAGACCTTTGAGATACAGGAATACTAAAGACTAGTCTATTATGTCTCAGCAGAACTAAACTGTCCTAACCTGTAAATTGTGTCCTTTCAAGAACAGTTCAGGTCTGCAGGAGAGAATGGCAATTCTCTGGCTAATGGTGACCTAGCCACAAATGTACAGCCTCACCTGGAGGTAAAAAGCTCGGTTTCTGCTTTGAATCCAGGAATGGGAAACTGTTAGGAGCAGATTTGTCTCAACAAGTGAATAAATAACATTAAATGTCACATTCTGTGGATTTCTGATGTTTTTGATAATCAACTATCTATGTAAAGTAATCTGGACTGTTTTCTGCTAACTACCCTCAGCTATTTCTAATTAAAATATTTGAAAACACCTAACAGTAAACTCCGAGCCATAAATTTGCTACTTGGCACTTAACTCACAGGCTTAATCATCTCAGATCAGTTTATAAAAACAGTAATAGGACTGGTTCTAAGCCCTGTACTTTTAAATTTGTAATATCAATAGAAGGAATTTATACCAATGAAAACCTTGATTTTGCAGCAAAATAAATTCTGTACCAAAATAAGAAATTATGACTTCAGCTTAGTAAAAATTAAAAAGATTTCTACCAAATGAGATTATGACTGTGCAATCAATTCTAGCTATTCCTCCCTGTTCCGATTATGACCATTTCTAAATTCCCTAGAAAGACAGCCTATAATAACCACCTCCAGCCCCAAAGCCCAAGGGACTGGGGTGACAAGTCTTCATAACTTCTTCAAGCTTAATATGGCCTTTGAGATAGTTTTGAAGTGGTGGCAGGGGCAGGGGTTAGGGAAAATGGGGAGTTGGTGGCCTTAAGAAGGCCACACCAAGGATTGATTTAGTCTCTGGTGTCTGTGCCTTGACTGGATCTGGCTAAAAGTCCAAGACATCAGGAGTTTAAGCAGGTCAGTTCAGCATGTCTGATGATGAGACTCACCAAGGCTGTATATTCTGTGATATACAAATTTAAAAACAAAATTTTAGTAACATCAAGATAACCTTTTGTTTGATTTTCTGGAATCTAGTTCTCTGGAGGTCTTCTATCAAATGTGATCCATATTTCTCTGGAACGTGTATGGACACTAATCACCTTTTCTAAAAACACAAAAATTAAACCTTTCTCAGAAATCAGCATATCCTTGAGCCAGTAACCAGAGAAACCTTTATTTTGACCTCTCTCCCAGAGGATTAATATAACTAAAAAAATTCAAAATCACACCCATTTTAAAACTTAAAACAGTCCAAAACAAATGAAGTAAACTAAAATACTATATGTGCCTATTCTTAGGCCTTTTCTATTTTTCCATGTCGGGTAATAACCCAAAATTCCCGTGGAGCCCACGTTGGACAGAATTTGAGTATCATGTCTAATTGAGTAAGACGTATTAGAGCAATATATCTTTATACCATCTTTAAAGCAATTAATTCAAACTTTCACTAATATCTGCCTATAGGAAGCCGGTAGTTTTTACTTGTAAAGCTCTCTGCCTAGAGCAGCCATCTTGTTATACCATCTATCTGTTTGGCTCTCTGCCTGGAGCCACAGACATTTATTTTATTAGTACCTGTTCACTTCCCTCTCCACTTGAATTCAGTGATGAATTTTCCCTATACTTGTTCGGAACTGCAGGGGAAATTCTCCACGTGATTCATACAAAATCTGTATATAAATCTATCCTAAAATCAAATAATCCCAATTTTATAAATTCACAGTTCAATCAATCTCTGCCCCAAGAGGTAGGCAACTTCCATTCTACAGCTCTCTGACTCAGAGTAGCCTGCACCCCTGCAGAAGGGGACCTCAGAGCCTGCAAGCAGTTTCTTTGTTTCAAGGTTTGCTGCACTTGAGTCCACATGACTCTTACCAGCACTACCCAGCTACTCACTTTAAAAAAGAAATAAAATAAAACTCTAACTCTTACATTTCTAGTGGATTCTTACCCAACACATTGGTTTGCCACCTGTTGCAGGAAATATTGAAAAAACAAACCAGCACGTTTCCTTGCTTGTGCCAGACACCAGCAACTCTCTGCCCAAGTAGGCTGGCCAGCCATGCACTGGCAGACAATGGCTGACATGTTTTTATCTCATGGAGTCTCTGACTCAGAGTTCCCAAAACGTTTCATCTCCACCCAGCTTTCTAGGTCCCACTGGTGGATCATTGCCATGCCAACCCCATGCTTAAAATCTCCCATGGCCTTTGTGGTGTACCTCAGGCAAACCCATACTTTGCCATCGTACCTTTCTCTTTTGAACCCAGGTGAGTTGCTGCATGAAGGGAAACACAACGCAAACTTAGTTTATGAATGATGGTAATTCAATTGCTGGGCATCTTCATACAAATAGCACCAGGCTCATCCACAGCACTTTAACAATGAAAACAAAAACAGAGTTAAAGAAAATACCAGAACATGGAAATATATTCCAAGGCCATCCTGGTTAATATTATAAAAAGTCTCTCCTACCAAAAGAAATCTAGAGATTCAAATGCAATCCCCATCAAAATTCCAATGCAACAATTCAAAGAAATTGAAAATTAAATTTCTTCTTAAAATACAAAATACCCAGGATAGCAAATAAAAGGGAAGTAACAATAAAATGAAACAAAACAAGCAAACAAAATTACCTCATGAAAAAAACCAAAACAAACAAACAAAAATGTCCACTACTGGAGATATTACCATCCCAGATTTCAAATTATAATACATAGCTATAGTGATAAAAACAGCATGGTATTAGAATAAAAACATATTTATTGATAAATGGAATAAAATGGAGAACCCATATATAAATCTATATTCCTATAGTCAATTGACTCTTAATAAAGAGATGAACAAAAAAACCCATTTGTTTTAAAGTCTTTGGGGACAATTTATTAGGTAGCGATTGAGGTAAGAGGCCTTGCCTACTGTGGTAGGTATTCCCCTTAGGCAGGTGGTCCTGGGGTATATAAGAAAAATGAATTGTAATGATTAGTACTGGCCCCGAAGGCCTGGTTATTCCTAGGAATGAGAGAATCCAAATATACAATATGACCTTGTTCTTTAATTTAAAACTATTTGTTAAATAAAAGTGCCAATAGCCAGTAGCTGGGCAAAAGAGACATAGGTGGGGTTTGGGTTCCCTAGCTTGCCATCTGAGATGACCATGAGGTCATTAAGTACGAGTCTTAAAATCATAGCTGTGAGGGCTGGCCAATTGGGGTTAAGAGTAGCCCAGATGAAACATTGTAAGTAATAATTCAGAGTTATCAATAAGAAAATAGATTCTAATATCATAGAGGGTAGATATCTGCCCAGAATTAGTGCTGATAAAGGATTATTATAAGTGCGTGTATGTGTATTTATCTGGGATTGGGTAATCAAATGCAGAGTAGAAACCACTGATTGAGATTAACTATATTCTACAAAAAGAAGTAATTAATATGGTAAAATGAAAATTACTCCATCTTAGTTTTAGGAACAGATACTTTCTATGTTTAGTTTCTTATGTGAAGCCACATAAGTTTTTGGAGACAGTGAATGCATAGTTTTCTATTATTAAAAATACAGTTGGGAAAGGTTTATACAGAATATAAGCATATGGTATATTTTAATATCACTAATATTAAATATTTTTATCTTCGTACCTTTGACTTCAGCTACATTTTTCAGTTTTTAAAATCAATGTAAGACCTTGTTCTTCTTTTATTAAACTTAGCTTTAACTTTACTTTTATTCCACAGTTAATGAAATGGTTTTTCTTCTTCTGTTTTCATTGTTGATTTATATATGTTCAATGTAATTTTGTATGTCTGTCTTCTATCTGGTGGTACTGATGAGCTTGTTTTTTAGGTCTAGTGGAATTTTAGTGAATGTCCTATATTTTTATATTAAAGTTCATAGCAGACAGCAGCAGCGGTCGCCATCTTGGTCCGGGACCCGCCGAACTTAGGAAATTAGTCTGAACAGGTGAGAGGGTGCACCAGAGAACATGACAGCTTCTGGAACAGGCGGAAGCACAGAGGCGCTGAGGCAGCACCCTTTGTGGGCCGGGGACAGCCAGCCACCGTCCGGACCGGAGGACAGGTGCCCGCCCGGCTGGGGAGGCGGACTAAGCCACAGCAGCAGCGGTCGCCATCTTGGTTCGAGACCCGCCGAACTTAGGAAATTAGTCTGAACAGGTGAGAGGGTGCGCCAGAGAACCTGACAGCTTCTGGAACAGGCGGAAGCACAGAGGCGCTGAGGCAGCACCCTGTGTGGGCCGGGGACAGCCGGCCACCTTCCGGACCAGAGGACAGGTGCCTACCCGGCTGGGGAGGCGGCCTAAGCCACAGCAGCAGCGGTCGCCATCTTGGTCCGGGACCCGCCGAACTTAGGAAATTAGTCTGAACAGGTGAGAGGGTGCGCCAGAGAACCTGACGGCTTCTGGAACAGGCGGAAGCACAGAGGCGCTGAGGCAGCACCCTGTGTGGGCCGGGGACAGCCGGCCACCTTCCGGACCAGAGGACAGGTGCCCGCCCGGCTGGGGAGGCGACCTAAGCCACAGCAGCAGCGGTCGCCATCTTGGTCCGGGACCCGCCAAACTTAGGGAATTAGTCTGAACAGGTGAGAGGGTGCGCCAGAGAACCTGACAGCTTCTGGAACAGGCGGAAGCACAGAGGCGCTGAGGCAGCACCCTTTGTGGGCCGGGGACAGCCAGCCACCGTCCGGACCGGAGGACAGGTGCCCGTCCGGCTGGGGAGGCGGCCTAAGCCACAGCAGCAGCGGTCGCCATCTTGGTCCGAGACCCGCCGAACTTAGGAAATTAGTCTGAACAGGTGAGAGGGTGCGCCAGAGAACCTGACAGCTTCTGGAACAGGCAGAAGCACAGAGGCGCTGAGGCAGCACCCTGTGTGGGCCGGGGACAGCCGGCCACCTTCCGGACCGGAGGACAGGTGCCCACCCGGCTGGGGAGGCGGCCTAAGCCACAGCAGCAGCGGTCGCCATCTTGGTCCCGGGACTCCAAGGAACTTAGGAATTTAGTCTGCTTAGGTGAGAGTCTGTACCACCTGGGAACTGCCAAAGCAACACAGTGTCTGAGAAAGGTCCTGTTTTGGGCCTTCTTCTTCGGCCAGGAGGAGGTCCAAATACAAGATATCTGCGCACCTTCCCTGTAAGAGAGCTTGCCAGCAGAGAGTGCTCTGAGCACTGAAACTCAGAGGAGAGAATCTGTCTCCCAGGTCTGCTAATAGACGGTAACAGAATCACCAGAAGAACAATCTCTAAACAGAGTCAACTATAACTACTAACTCCAGAGATTACCAGATGGCGAAAGGTAAACGGAGGAATCTTACTAACAGGAACCAAGACCACTCACCATCACCAGAACCCAGCACACCCACTTCGCCCAGTCCAGGGAACCCCAACACACCTGAGAACCTAGACCTAGATTTAAAAGCATATCTCATGATGATGGTAGAGGACATCAAGAAGGACTTTAATAAATCACTTAAAGAAATACAGGAGAACACTGCTAAAGAGTTACAAGTCCTTAAAGAAAAACAGGAAAACACAATCAAACAGGTAGAAGTCCTTACAGAAAAAGAGGAAAAAACATACAAACAGGTGATGGAAATGAACAAAACCATACTAGACCTAAAAAGGGAAGTAGACACAATAAAGAAAACTCAAAGCGAGGCAACACTAGAGATAGAAACCCTAGGAAAGAAATCTGGAACCATAGATTTGAGCATCAGCAACAGAATACAAGAGATGGAAGAGAGAATCTCAGGTGCAGAAGATTCCATAGAGAACATCGGCACAACAATCAAAGAAAATGGAAAATGCAAAAAGATCCTAACTCAAAATATCCAGGAAATCCAGGACACAATAAGAAGACCAAACGTACGGATAATAGGAGTGGATGAGAATGAAGATTTTCAACTCAAAGGTCCAGCAAACATCTTCAACAAAATTATTGAAGAAAACTTCCCAAATCTAAAGAATGAGATGCATATGAACATACAAGAAGCCTACAGAACTCCAAATAGACTGGACCAGAAAAGAAATTCCTCCCGACACATAATAATCAGAACATCAAATGCACTAAATAAAGATAGAATACTAAAAGCAGTAAGGGAAAAAGGTCAAGTAACATATAAAGGCAAGCCTATCAGAATCACACCAGATTTTTCACCAGAGACTATGAAAGCCAGAAGAGCCTGGACAGATGTTATACAGACACTAAGAGAACACAAACTGCAGCCCAGGCTACTATACCCAGCCAAACTCTCAATTATCATAGAGGGAGAAACCAAAGTATTCCACGACAAAACCAAATTCACGCATTATCTCTCCACGAATCCAGCCCTTCAAAGGATAATAACAGAAAAAAACCAATACAAGAACGGGAACAACGCCCTAGAAAAAACAAGAAGGTAATCCCTCAACAAACCTAAAAGAAGACAGCCACAAGAACAGAATGCCACCTTTAACAACTAAAATAACAGGAAGCAACAATTACTTTTCCTTAATATCTCTTAACATCAATGGTCTCAACTCGCCAATAAAAAGACATAGACTAACAAACTGGCTACACAAACAAGACCCAACATTTTGCTGCTTACAGGAAATTCATCTCAGAGAAAAAGATAGACACTACCTCAGAATGAAAGGCTGGAAAACAATTTTCCAAACAAATGGTATGAAGAAACAAGCAGGAGTAGCCATCCTAATATCTGATAAGATTGACTTCCAACCCAAAGTCATCAAAAAAGACAAGGAGGGACACTTCATTCTCATCAAAGGTAAAATCCTCCAAGAGGAACTCTCAATTCTGAATATCTATGCTCCAAATACAAGAGCAGCCACATTCACTAAAGAAACTTTAGTAAAGTTCAAAGCACACATTGCGCCTCACACAATAATAGTGGGAGACTTCAACACACCACTTTCACCAATGGACAGATCATGGAAACAGAAACTAAACAGGGACACACTGAAACTAACAGAAGTGATGAAACAAATGGATCTGACAGATATCTACAGAACATTTTACCCTAAAACAAAAGGATATACCTTCTTCTCAGCACCTCATGGTACCTTCTCCAAAATTGACCACATAATAGGTCACAAATCAGGCCTCAACAGATTCAAAAATATTGAAATTGTCCCATGTATCCTATCAGATCACCATGCACTAAGGCTGATCTTCAATAACAAAATAAATAACAGAAAGCCAACATTCACATGGAAACTGAACAACACTCTTCTCAATGATACCTTGGTCAAGGAAGGAATAAAGAAAGAAATTAAAGACTTTTTAGAGTTTAATGAAAATGAAGCCACAACGTACCCAAACCTTTGGGACACAATGAAAGCATTTCTAAGAGGGAAACTCATAGCTATGAGTGCCTTCAAGAAAAAACGGGAGAGAGCACATACTAGCAGCTTGACAACACATCTAAAAGCTCTAGAAAAAAAGGAAGCAAATTCACCCAAGAGGAGTAGAAGGCAGGAAATAATCAAACTCAGGGGTGAAATCAACCAAGTGGAAACAAGAAGAACTATTCAAAGAATTAACCAAACGAGGAGTTGGTTCTTTGAGAAAATCAACAAGATAGATAAACCCTTAGCTAGACTCACTAAAGGGCACAGGGACAAAATCCTAATTAACAAAATCAGAAATGAAAAGGGAGACATAACAACAGATCCTGAAGAAATCCAAAACACCATCAGATCCTTCTACAAAAGGCTATACTCAACAAAACTGGAAAACCTGGACGAAATGGACAAATTTCTGGACAGATACCAGGTACCAAAGTTGAATCAGGATCAAGTTGACCTTCTAAACAGTCCCATATCCCCTAAAGAAATAGAAGCAGTTATTAATAGTCT
Source organism: Mus musculus (assembly GCF_000001635.26). Classification (NCBI taxonomy): domain Eukaryota; kingdom Metazoa; phylum Chordata; class Mammalia; order Rodentia; family Muridae; genus Mus; species Mus musculus. The sequence continues at coordinate 23,538,782 of NC_000086.7, forward strand.
CCCAGCCAAAAAAAGCCCAGGACCAGACGGGTTTAGTGCAGAGTTCTATCAGACCTTCAAAGAAGATCTAACTCCAGTTCTGCACAAACTTTTTCACAAGATAGAAGTAGAAGGTATTCTACCCAACTCATTTTATGAAGCCACTATTACTCTGATACCTAAACCACAGAAAGATCCAACAAAGATAGAGAACTTCAGACCAATTTCTCTTATGAACATCGATGCAAAAATCCTTAATAAAATTCTCGCTAACCGAATCCAAGAACACATTAAAGCAATCATCCATCCTGACCAAGTAGGTTTTATTCCAGGGATGCAGGGATGGTTTAATATACGAAAATCCATCAATGTAATCCATTATATAAACAAACTCAAAGACAAAAACCACATGATCATCTCGTTAGATGCAGAAAAAGCATTTGACAAGATCCAACACCCATTCATGATAAAAGTTCTGGAAAGATCAGGAATTCAAGGCCAATACCTAAACATGATAAAAGCAATCTACAGCAAACCAGTAGCCAACATCAAAGTAAATGGAGAGAAGCTGGAAGCAATCCCACTAAAATCAGGGACTAGACAAGGCTGCCCACTTTCTCCCTACCTTTTCAACATAGTACTTGAAGTATTAGCCAGAGCAATTCGACAACAAAAGGAGATCAAGGGGATACAAATTGGAAAAGAGGAAGTCAAAATATCACTTTTTGCAGATGATATGATAGTATATATAAGTGACCCTAAAAATTCCACCAGAGAACTCCTAAACCTGATAAACAGCTTCGGTGAAGTAGCTGAATATAAAATTAACTCAAACAAGTCAATGGCCTTTCTCTACACAAAGAATAAACAGGCTGAGAAAGAAATTAGGGAAACAACACCCTTCTCAATAGCCACAAATAATATAAAATATCTCGGCGTGACTCTAACGAAGGAAGTGAAAGATCTGTATGATAAAAACTTCAAGTCCCTGAAGAAAGAAATTAAAGAAGATCTCAGAAGATGGAAAGATCTCCCATGCTCATGGATTGGCAGGACCAACATTGTAAAAATGGCTATCTTGCCAAAAGCAATCTACAGATTCAATGCAATCCCCATTAAAATTCCAACTCAATTCTTCAACGAATTAGAAGGAGCAATTTGCAAATTCATCTGGAATAACAAAAAACCGAGGATAGCAAAAACTCTTCTCAAGGATAAAAGAACCTCTGGTGGAATCACCATGCCTGCCCTAAAGCTTTACTACAGAGCAATTGTGATAAAAACTGCATGGTACTGGTATAGAGACAGACAAGTGGACCAATGGAATAGAATTGAAGACCCAGAAATGAACCCACACACCTATGGTCACTTGATCTTCGACAAGGGAGCCAAAACCATCCAGTGGAAGAAAGACAGCATTTTCAACAATTGGTGCTGGCACAACTGGTTGTTATCATGTAGAAGAATGCGAATCGATCCATACTTATCTCCTTGTACTAAGGTCAAATCTAAGTGGATCAAGGAACTTCACATAAAACCAGAGACACTGAAACTTATAGAGGAGAAAGTGGGGAAAAGCCTTGAAGATATGGGCACTGGGGAAAAATTCCTGAACAGAACAGCAATGGCTTGTGCTGTAAGATCGAGAATTGACAAATGGGACCTAATGAAACTCCAAAGTTTCTGCAAGGCAAAAGACACTGTCTATAAGACAAAAAGACCACCAACAGACTGGGAAAGGATCTTTACCTATCCTAAATCAGATAGGGGACTAATATCCAACATATATAAAGAACTCAAGAAGGTGGACCTCAGAAAATCAAATAACCCCCTTAAAAAATGGGGCTCAGAACTGAACAAAGAATTCTCACCTGAGGAATACCGAATGGCAGAGAAGCACCTGAAAAAATGTTCAACATCCTTAATCATCAGGGAAATGCAAATCAAAACAACCCTGAGATTCCACCTCACACCAGTGAGAATGGCTAAGATCAAAAATTCAGGTGACAGCAGATGCTGGCGAGGATGTGGAGAAAGAGGAACACTCCTCCATTGTTGGTGGGATTGCAGGCTTGTACAACCACTCTGGAAATCAGTCTGGCGGTTCCTCAGAAAATTGGACATAGTACTACCAGAGGATCCAGCAATACCTCTCCTGGGCATATATCCAGAAGAAGCCCCAACTGGTAAGAAGGACACATGCTCCACTATGTTCATAGCAGCCTTATTTATAATAGCCAGAAACTGGAAAGAACCCAGATGCCCCTCAACAGAGGAATGGATACAGAAAATGTGGTACATCTACACAATGGAGTACTACTCAGCTATTAAAAAGAATGAATTTATGAAATTCCTAGCCAAATGGATGGACCTGGAGAGCATCATCCTGAGTGAGGTAACACAATCACAAAGGAACTCACACAATATGTACTCACTGATAAGTGGATACTAGCCCAAAACCTAGGATACCCACGATATAAGATACAATTTCCTAAACACATGAAACTCAAGAAAAACGAAGACTGAAGTGTGGACACTATGCCCCTCCTTAGAAGTGGGAACAAAACACCCATGGAAGGAGTTACAGAAACAAAGTTTGGAGCTGAGATGAAAGGATGGACCATGTAGAGACTGCCATATCCAGGGATCCACCCCATAATCAGCATCCAAACGCTGACACCATTGCATATACTAGCAAGATTTTATCGAAAGGACCCAGATGTAGCTGTCTCTTGTGAGACTATCCCGGGGCCTAGCAAACACAGAAGTGGATGCTCACAGTCAGCTAATGGATGGATCACAGGGCTCCCAATGGAGGAGCTAGAGAAAGTATCCAAGGAGCTAAAGGGATCTTCAACCCTATAGGTGGAAAAACATTATGAACTAACCAGTACCCCTGAGCTCTTGACTCTAGCTGCATATGTATCAAAAGATGGCCTAGTCGGCCATCACTGGAAAGAGAGGCCCATTGGACACGCAGACTTTGTGTGCCCCGGTACAGGGGAACGCCAGGGCCAAAGGGGGGGAGTGGGTGGGTAGGGGAGTGGGGGTGGGTGGGTAAGGGGGACTTTTGGTATAGCATTGGAAATGTAAATGAGCTAAATACCTAATAAAAAATGGAAAAAAAAATGAAATTCCTAAAGAATTAATAAAAACATTTTAAATAAAAAAAAAAAAAAGAAATGGACATTAAAAAAAAAAAAAAAAAAGTTCATAGCATTTGAACTAAAAGGTAGCTCTCATTTGAAAGAAAAGGATAAAAAGCCATGTGTCAAATATATGTGATGCATACTTTAGTGAGCATAAATTTATTCTGCATTAAGACTAATCCATTTATCTATCCACCTATTTAAACATGTGCTGTAATATGTTTAAGAATCATTCATATTCTACTTGCCTCTGAAAGGATGTGGTAGAATTTATAGTTTACAAGCAGCCTGAGTACAGGTAACAAGTACAGAGATAGAAGATGTGTCAAAGATCTAATTGAAAGCACAACCTGACATTTTAACACTTGGAAGGTAGAACCAGAAGGATTGCAAATTTATGGCCAGCCTGGGATACATAGAATATTTCCGCTCCCGACTCAAAATAAAAACAAAATCCACAGAAAGATTTAGGAAACAAAACTTTAAAAACAACTGCAAGTAAATGTTCTTTCTTTCTAAGCTTCCTAAGGGTGGAGACCAAATCAAGAAACAACAAAATTCTTATATAATTCTCATTGTTTTACTAGCTCCTATTCTTCTGTACAGACAAATTCTTTCTTTGTACTAAATTTGTGATAGCATTTCTCATAAGGATCCTTAAATTAAAAGACAATAAACACTATTGTTTCAGCTAATTGTTCTCTGAAAGATGCAGAATTGTTTTATGCACCTAGTATATTACCCTACAATAAATGTCAGATTTTATTTTCAGTTTTACTTGAACTATACAAGGAAGAGTGTACTTAACACTTTAGTGTTTTTCTCTTAAATGTCTTCAACTATTCTTTGTCAAAAATTAACATATGGTTTCAAGATGGACTGCTGTGACTAGTGCCTTCAACATAGTATTTACTGCAAGGATTGATATACTTTATGTAAAAGAAAGGCGAGAGTCAGGGTAATGATAATCGAGGTGCTTGGTAGAAATTCCATCAATGACACACAAAAGGCTGACATGGTAAATTTCAATTTGTCAAGGTGCTCTTTGCCTACTGCTTTAGAGAAAGAGTAGGAATTCTTCTGGGTCTGGAGAGATGGCTCAGTGGTTACAAGCCTCTTTCAGAGGCTCAGAGTTCAAATCCCAGCACTTACATGGTGGCTCACAACCATTAATTATTGGAGTTCCGTGGGGACTGTTGTTCTCTTCTGGTGGGCAGAAGACAAAACTCCCATATACATAAATAAATAGATCTTTAAAACAATGAACAGGAATTCTTCTCAACACCTTACAAGAATCTAGTATTTCCCAAGGCAAGGGTGTGCACCCTTTTATGTGTCCTGAACTTTTCTACATGCCCTTCCTATCGTATATTCTCCATTATATCTCTGTCAGTGAAATTGTATACTAATCATTACACTATAAAAATAGATTTAAATTCCAATAAGATTTAAAGAATCAGCTCTAAATCAGTGTCCCACGAATTTCCACTGTACTTTTAAAAAGTAAACTTCAGGGGGCTCAAGTGGTTAAGAACAATAACTATTCTTCCTGTACCATGTGGCAGCTCCCAACTGCTTGTAACGCCAGTTAGAGGGGATCTGACACTCTCACACAGACATGCATGTAGGAAAATCGGTTCTTCAGAAACTATTCCACAAAATAAAAGTAGAAGGTACTCTACCCAACTCAGTCTATGAAGCCACAATTACTCAGATACCTAAGCCACAAAAATACCCAACAAAGATAGAGAACTTCAGATCAATTTCCCTTATGAATATCGATGCAAAAATCCTCAATAAAGTTCTCGCTAACCGAATCCAAGAACACATCAAAACAGTCATCCATCCTGACCAAGTAGGTTTCATCCCAGGGATGCAGGGATGGTTCAATATACGGAAATCCATCAACATAATCCAGTATATAAACAAACTCAAAGACAAAAACCACATGGTCATCTCGTTAGATGCAGAAAAAGCATTTGACAAAATCTAACACCCATTCATGATAAAAGTCTTGGAAAGGTCAGGAATTCAAGGCCCATACCTAAACATGATAAAAGCAATCTACAGCAAACCAGTAGCCAACATCAAAGTAAATGGTGAGAAGCTGGAAGCAATCCCACTAAAATCAGGGACTAGACAAGGCTGCCCACTTTCTCCCTACCTATTCAACTTAGTACTTGAAGTCCAAGCCAGAGCAATTAGACAACAAAAGGAGATCAAGGGGATACAAATTGGAAAAGATGAAGTCAAAATATCACCTTTTGCAAATGATATGTTAGTATATATAAGTAACACTAAAAATTCTACCAGAGAACTCCTAAACCTGATAAACAGCTTCGGTGAAGTAGCTGGATATAAAATAAACTCAAACAAATCAATGGCCTTTCTCTACACAAAGAATAAACAGGCTGAGAAAGATATTAGGGAAACAACACCCTTCTCAATAGTCACAAATAATATAAAATACTTTGGTATGGCTCTAACTAAGGAAGTGAAAGATCTGTATGATAAGAACTTAAGTCTCTGAAGAAAGAAATTAAAGAAGATCTCAGAAGTTGGAAAGATCTCCCATGCTCATGGATTGGCAGGATCAACATTGTAAAAATGGCTATCTTGTCCAAAGCAATCTACAGATTCAATGCAATCCCCATCAAAATTCCAACTCAATTCTTCAACGAATTAGAAAGATTAATCTGCAAATTCATCTGGAATAACAAAAAACCTAGGATAGCAAAAACTCTTCTCAAGGATAAAAGAACCTCTGGTGGAATCACCATGCCTGACCTAAAGCTGTACTACAGAGCAATTGTGATAAAAACTGCATGGTACTGGTATAGTGACAGACAAGTAGACCAATGGAATAGAATTGAAGACCCAGAAATGAACTCACACACCTATGGTCACTTGATCTTTGACAAGGGAGCTAAAACCATACAGTGGAAAAAGACAGCATTTTCAACAAATGGTGCTGGCACAACTGGGAGTTATCATGTAGAAGAATGCGAATTGATCCATTCCTATCTCCTTGTACTAAGGTCAAATCTAAGTGGATCAAGGAACTCCACATAAAACCAGAGACACTGAAACTTATAGAGCAGAAAGTGGGGAAAAGCCTCGAAGAAATTGGCACAGGGGAAAAATTCCTGAATAGAACAGCAATGGCTTGTGCTGTAAGATTGAGAATTGACAAATGGGACCTCATGAAACTGCAAAGATTCTGTAAGGCAAAAGACACCGTCAATAAGACAAAAAGGCCACCAACAGATTGAGAAAGGATCTTTACCTATCCTAAATCAGATAGAGGACTAATATCCAACATATATAAAGAACTCAAGAAGGTGGACTCCAGAAAATCAAATAACCACATTAAAAAATGGGGCTCAGAGCTAAACAAAGAATTCTCACCTATGGAATACCGAATGGCTGAGAAACACCTGAAAAAATGTTCAGCATCCTTAATCATCAGGGAAATGCAAATCAAAACATCCCTGAGATTCCATCTCACACCAGTCAGAATGGCTAAGATCAAAAATTCAGGTGACAGCAGATGCTGGCGTGGATGTGGAGAAAGAGGAACACTCCACTATTTTCCGGTGGGATTGCAAGCTTGTACAATCACTCTGGAAATCAGTCTGGTGGTTCCTCAGAAAATTGGACGTGGTACTACTGGAGAATCCCGCAATACCTCTTCTGAGCATATATCCAGAAGATGTTCCAACTAATAAGAAAGAAACATGCTCCAGTATGTTCATAGCCACCTTATTTATAATAGCCAGAAGCTGGAAAGAACCCAGATGCCCCTCAACAGAGGAATGTGTACAAAAAAATGTGCTACATTTACACAATGGAGTACTACTCAGCTATTACAAAGAATGAATTTATGAAATTCCTAGGCAAATGGTTGGACCTGGAGGGCATTATCCTGAGTGAGGTAACCCAATCACAAAAGAACTCAAATGATATGTACTCACTGATAAATGGATATTAGCCCAGAAACTTAGAATACCCAAGATATAAGTTACAATTTGCAAAATACATGAAACTCAAGAAGAACGAAGACCAAAGTGTGGACACTTTGCCCTTTCTTAGAATTGGGAACACAACACCCATGGAACGAGTTACAGAGACAAAGTTTGGAGCTGAGATGAAAAGATGGACCATCTAGAGACTGCCATATCCAGGGTTCCATCCCTTAATCAGCTTCCAAACGCTGACACCATTGCACACACTAGCAAGATTTTGCTGAAAGGACCCAGATATAGCTGTCTCTTGTGAGACTATGCCAGGGCCTAGCAAACACAGAAGTGAATGGTCACAGTCAGCTATTGGATGGATCACAGGGCCTCCAATGGAGGAGCTAGAGAAAGTATTCAAGGAGCTAGAGGGATCTGCAACCCTATAGGTGGAACAACATTATGAACTAACCAGTACCCCAGAGCTCTTGACTCTAGCTGCATATGTATCAAAAGATGGCCTAGTCGGCTATCACTGGAAAGAGAGGCCCATTGGACACGCAAACTTTATATGCCCCAGTACAGGGGAACGCCAGGGCCAAAAAGTGGGAGTGGGTGGGTAGGGGCGTGGGTGGGAGGGTATGGGGGACTTTTGGGATAGCATTGGAAATGTAAATGAGGAAAATACCTAATAAAAAGTATTTTAAAAAGGATAAATAAATAATATTTTTTAGAAGTGAAGTTTCACCTTCAAGAATTTTATTGAGAATTTGTTTTATCTATGTGTATCAAGGAGACTGTCTTATAGTCTTCTTTTTGGTGGGTGGAGTGAGGTCTTTGTCTGGTTTTGGTATCACGTAAACACTCCCTTCATACAAAGAATGTGGAAATGCCCTTTTTCTTTCTATTTTACTGAATGGTTTGAGGAATGTGGTTTTAGTTCTTTGAAGGTCTGGCAATGTGCTATATCTATCTGATTGATCCTCGGATTTTCTTTGACTGGAAGACTTAATTACTGCTTCAATTTCATTGATTATTTTAGGTTTGTTCGAATTATTTATTTCATGATGATTCATCTTTGGGAGTGGGTCATTAAATCTAGGTTTCGTTTGATAGAATATAGATTTTTAAAGTGTGTCTTTTTTATTCTCCAAATTCCTGAGCAACTGTTTTAATCTCTCCCTATTCTTCTCTAATTTTATTAATTTTGATCCTCTCTTTTCCTTAATTATGCTAAAGGTTTGTCAGTGATGTTAATGTTTTCAAAGAACTAACACTTCATTTCAATGATTCTTATTATTGTTGTTTATATTTCATTAGTTTCAGTCCTGATTTTTTTTAAAGCTGAAAGATAATTCAATTTTGAAAAGAGAGCACAAAGCCAGGTAAGAGGTAAATCTCCCAGGTGCCCCAAGGAGGAAAAGAGAAGATAACCATGGAGGTCTGCAGCATTATATGTTGGTGCTGGGCAAGTCAGGCCTGAGCATACTTCGGCTTAGAGCAGTGTCCAGGAGAAAAGGGAGCAAAGGAAAATAAATAATTACACCATGCCAAGGAAAGGCAGACTCAGCCAAAACTCATGGTGACTCACAGGAATTTGCTTTACCCCTGATTTGCTTTACCCCTGATTTTTATTATCTTTTCCCAGCTAAGGTTTTTGAGTACTGTTGTCCTTATTTTTCCAAAGCCTTGAGTTATATCATTCAATTATTAGCTTGTGGGCTCTTGATTTTTTGATAAAGGAAGAGAGAGAGAGAGAGAGAGAGAGAGAGAGAGAGAGAGAGAGAGAGAGAGAGAGAAACTATATCAGGTGAATGGTATATGACTTTGATACCAGCACTTGGGAGACAGAGGCAGAGGTAGAGAGATCTTTGTGAGTTCGAGGCCAGCCTGGTCTACAGAGAGAGTTCCTGGACAGTCAGAGCAACACAGAGAAACTCTTTCTTGAAAAACAACAACAACAACATAAAACCAACAAACAAAAAAGCAAAACTATGATCCTAAGGTATCTTAAAGCCAGCATTCTCTACTTAATATATATCCATATTGATGCTGCAAACTTACTAGACTGCTAGGGTTTCCATGAAGTTCTTATTAATGGAGACAGGCAGCCATAGTATAAATAGCCTAGCAAAAAAATCAAAGATATTCTGAAAAAATACTTGTACCTCTCAATCTGACCTTTCGACTATTAAAGCAATAGATCCCAAAGAAACGAGTATGTCCCGAGGAATCTCATGCTGGGAGGAAAAAAGGTCCTCGCAAGGAGAACTTGTCTCCTGAAGAGAATTGTCTATGTGCAGGTGACTAAGAGGGTGAGAACTGTTGAATCTGCTGGGGCTGGATTTACAGGAAGTTGTGAACCTCTTGATTTAGGGTCTGAAAATCTACTTTGGGTCTTCTGGAAGAGCAGCGAGTACTCTTAACCATGAAGTCATCCTTCCAGCCTCTTATTTTATTCTCTAATCTGACACATAAGATTGTGTATATATTATGGTTTTCAGTGTGATATTTCAATGCATGTGTATAATGTATATGGACCAAATCAGTGCTATTGGCATCTATCCAGTTACTTCTCATTCTTATGTTATAAACATTTGTGATCTCTACTGGATATTTTTTTAAATATCCAACTAACTGTTGTCAATTATAGCTAGCCTACTGGGATATAGAAAATTATTGATCCAATGCAACTTTATTCTATTCCTCTTTCCACATCCCCATATGCTTTTTTCAGCCTCAAGTAACCATTATTTTAATTTGTACTTCTGTTAGATCAACTATTTTAGACTGTACCTATACATAAGAACATACAGTATGTTTCTTTTTATGCTTATATTATTACTCTGAATGTAATGTCCTCTAGATTTATCCATATTGTTGCAAATAACAAGACTTTTACTATAATGGTATTCTTATGTAGATACCATTATATTAAAGTAGAGGCCCACTCTAGTTCACTGCCATCTCATTTTTGGTTTTGGTTGGAGTTAAAAGAAAACACAGAGATATAACAGCTGGCAAGGTGACTCAGTGAGTCAAGGCATCTTGATCCACATGGTGAAAGGTCCTTGCCTTCTCCGACTACAACATGTGCCATGGAGTACATATGTGTGTATACACAAAATAAATAAACATGTGATTTAATTTTAGCTATGTTTTATGTATATGGGTATTTTGCCTGCATATATTTCTCTGTATCATATGTGTGCCTGATGCCCACGGAGGCCAGAAGAGCACATAAGACAGTTGTAAATTGTCATGAGATACTGGGATAGAATTTGGGTCTTCTGGAGAGCAAGCAGTGCTCTTAACCACTGAAACATCTTTCTAGTCCCATATAATGTAACTAAAGTGTTAAAACATATGTACACATATATTTTGGTTTGGGGAACATAAATAATCATAGTCATCAAGAAATTAGAATGAATTACCAAATGAACCAGCAAACCCTCTTTTAGGAATATAGTCAGAGCAAATGAACACAGCACCTCATAAAGCTATCTGATTCTCATGGTGATCACAGCTCCTTCACAATTGTCAACTTATAGAAACAACCTATGTATTTGTCAAGAAATAAGTGACAAAAGAAATTGTGTTCCACATTTTTTAGTAATTAGAATATTGCTAGACCTTTTAAAAGAAGGATGTTATGCTATTTCAAACAAGAGGGATGAAGATGGAACAGGGATGACTTAGCATTATGCTAAGTCAACCAGTCCAAACATGAAAAAATAGATGGCACATGACCTTGCTTATATGTGAAATCTTATACTGAAGATACAGCCTGAGAAAGTAGGTTAGTGATAAAGCACTAGCTTAACATATGGAAAACTGAGGTTGACTCTCCAGCCCTGCAAAAAAAAAGTCAGGAATACATAGAAATAAAAATTAGAACAGCAGTTCTAGATCTCTAATGTCATAACATGAAGACTGTAATTAATATTCTATTATTACAGAGAATTTGCTAATTGTAATAAAATGGTAAAAGTGTTTCTTTTATGACAATACTAGTAATTATTTAAGTTGATGATATGTTAATTTGATTGTAGTTATATAAAAATACAAGTTTGTATACTATACACATATACAATAGAAATAAATTGCAATAAACATCTTTTTTTTACATGTATCTATGTGTAGTATATATGTACAGTATATATACTTAGGTCTCTGTGATAAGTACATGTATGATTGTGCACAGGTGTGTGCACATGTGTATGTGTGTATGTACACACACACATGTGTATAAAACAAAGGTTGGTATTAAGTGTTTTCCTTGACTATATTCCACTTTATTCACCGAGGCAGAATTTCCCTGTAAACCAGGAGCTCACTGATTCCAATAGTATTGTCAGGAGGCTTAGGCCAGTATTCTTTGGTATCTGCCTCCTGAGCACTGGGAAATACAGATAGGCCATCATGCCCACTTGCATTTACTTGGGTTCTAAGCATCTGAAGTCTAGACTTCACACTTGCATGGCAAGCCCCTTAACCATTGAGCCATCTCCCCTTAAACACTTTTAAACCTGTTTCAGAATTGTTAAAGGATGTTCATACTTTTGGCAACCTATCTCTAGAATTTTCATCTTGCAAAACTGAAACTCTATACCCATTTACCCTTTCCACTTGCCCTTGACAACTGCCATTCTACTTTCTGTTTCTATTGGTTTGGTGACTTCACCATATCTGAGGGGAGTGGAGTCATACAACATTGGTATTTTTGTGGTCAACTTAGTCCACTTATCTTACTGTCTTCAAAGTCCGTCTATGTAGCATCCTCCTTTTTAAGGCTTTGAAAAGTATTTTGCATATATTTTTTCACTGTCCATTCATCTGGCTATTATAAATCAGTGAAAACAGAAGTATTAACATTTCATCAATATCTTAAATTACTTTCGTTTATACACTTTGATATTTTTAGAAGTAAAGGTAAAAAATGAAAACAAATAGAAAAGGAGTATGATTTGAAACAGAATACATAAAATGTAAACAAATTAAATTAGAAATGAGATTTTCAAAAATATAAACTTGGAATGTTTATGAACACCTTTGATCCCAGCACTTGGGAGGCAGAGAAAGACAGACTTTTGTGAGTTCAGGGCCAGCCTGGTCTACATAGTAAGTTACAAGCTACCCATGGCTACATAGTAAGTCTTCTTCCCTCTCTTCCTCTCCTTCTCCTTCTCCTTCTCCTTTAGGTCTGCATTTCTGCCTTGAGGCTGGGGTGTTGGAACCCTGCTGATATGCCACCGAGGTGGGTGAATTGCAGGGGCAACAGGCTGCATGTCTGTCTTGTTTCTGGGAACCAGAGCACTTCCCCAATGTCACTCAGGAATGGTAGGAGGCTCTGGTTCTCAGTGGTGTCCTTATACACAACTGGGGACATCAAGGATTTGGGAATGGGGCTCTGCAGGCTTACACTGAGCTTGGGACCAGACAGAGTCTGGTTCATCTCCGAGTGCCAAATGTATGGAAAAGAGGCCTTCTACAGAAGATCTAAGTATGGCTGGCTATTTACAAGAAAGACCACCCTCCAAAGAGGATTCTTGTCGAAGAACAGTGCCTTTGCCTGTCCAAATGCTTTTATTCAAAGCTGATGAGAATGCATATGTGTGGAGGACTGGACCATGAAAGGTAGGCTGGTCCCTGGTTGAGCTAAGGCTAGAAGCCCTGGAGACCCTGAAGGGATGGTAGGAGCTTTGCCTGCTCCTGGGCACCAGGCCCCTATCATTAGCCATAGCCCTTCATAGATTTGTGGCCATCAGTCATGTAAGGGAAATGCCCCCAAGCCCCTCCACATGTAGATGAGGAAAAGGATGTGACCTGTGGTCACACAGTCTCAAGAAAGAGATCACCATTCTAATTGAGGCACCTAGAGGCTTGGAGGTCCTTAGCCAATAATCTTTCCTTCACAGACATTCCTCCTTGCAAAAGATATTTAATCTCAGGCCCACCCTGAGAAGTGGGGTATGGCTTTACACATACACATTCTGCCATGACAATAAATGCCTTAAAACCATGGACTGCCTCTTTTCATCAGGATCTGCCGTGGGGAGCCATGTAGATAGCCTTAACCTACAAAGCCACTATCTAATCTCCTGTACAAGGTCTCTCTTGACTCCTAGCCATGATCATCACCAAGAATGCCACCGTCAAGCCAAGGACTCTCCCCATGGGACCAGCCAGAGCTCCCTTCTTAGCTCCCCCCATCCAAAGCCCCAGGCTAAATCCAGTCTGTGGGCCCAGATTCCATTCTCATCTCTTCCAAGACTCCCAGAGGCACCTGGGTGTCCAAGAGCCTGGGAATTACATGGCCCCAGCCTCTTCACAGGCAGACCCCCAACCAGCTCTGGCTCTCCTGAGCCTCAGACTGCAGTTTCCCACCCCTGGGTGATGCCCATGGCTTGCCTATGGCCCAACACCCACCCAGTGATAGCATTGGGTAAGTGCAGTCAAACTCTCCATGTACTGCCTCCCCAAACTACAGAGTCCTGTGCAGGAGTGGACAAGGGGTCCACACTCCTACACATATATCTTACCCAGGGTGAACCAGAGACTAAATAACTTTTGCAGGAAGGGATGCCCAGGCAGTGAGACTAATTGGCTAAACACTCTAGGCCTATCTAGATACCTCATTGGCATGGAGATTATGCATAGATTTTTATGCTGTGTGACCAGTAGTCATGGTTGTCTTAGTGGGGTGTTGTGGTGATGTGCTCCAGGACGGGTATTCTGGTCAGGCATTGATTCTAAAGCCTCTCTTTCTCAGTTATGATATTTACTGTTTTTTTTTAATCTGCTTCAACCTTGCCAGTTCTTGCTCCATACTCTTCCCTTTTCTCTCCTTCTCTCTCCATATAGAAATAGATATAAACTAGAACCAGTGAGATGACTCAACTTTGTAAAGGCACTTGCAGACAAGCCTCATGACATCATTTGAGCTTCAGAAACACATGGTATAGGGAGAGAATCAATTCCCACAAGTTGTCCTCTGTCTTCCACACATGTGCCTCACTACCCATCCACAAAAATAAAATAAATAAATGTGAAAATTTTAATTACATATATTATTTAAACTCTGTTAATTTTTTATAAAGATAGAGTCTATCTGTCCAACAAATACAGATCTTATCTAGGAACAGAGGCAACTGGAACCAAATGACAGTTTTCTAAGTGAGCAATGCTTCTTACAAAATAAATATGGCTGATACACATGCATCAAATAACAATTCTTCACTTCAGCACATAATCTGATAAAAGAAAAACATTTTCTCTCATAACCATTTTTGAGCACATACAGTTACATTCTCTATTGTGGGTACAGGTAAAAGACCTGGACTCCTAATGTTTCCTTGGATTGTGAGTACTAAATCATAATCAAGATGCATGCACTTAACTAGTATTTGTGTTGTCTGAGTATTTGTGAGGATCCAAAAGTTAGACAATTTTCTTTCGAGGCAATTGTGATTATTAGAAATGAAATGCCCCCTTTAGTCTTTGCATTTTGTCTGGGTTTTATGTCAGTATAAATTAGAGTTAAATAGGTAGCTAATGAGATCAGGTTGAAATACATAGGTAGTGAATGGGATAAAGTTGAAATACATGGGTAGTGAATAGAATGGGGTTGAACTAGGGCTGTCCTTTTCATCTGATGCCTACAGTAGAAGAAAATTAACCAGTTGATAGTGGATGAATGAGAAATCAGATGAAAGAGATTTAGAGTACTTGACTTCTGTGTTTCAATAGCTTGACAACCTAATGTATGCTTCAGAAGTGTGACTGGTTTTGCTTTTTGTTTGTTTGTTTGTTTTGTTTTGTTTTGTTTTTCCACAGAGAATCTTCCAAGTTGGCTCTTTTGTTTAGGTGACTTGGCTCCACATTTGTTAATTTTCTAAAAATTGCAGGTAGTAATGTGACTCTGGGTACTAGGCTAGTTTGTTATTCTTGGTCTCACATCCTCTGAATGCCTATGTATACCAATCACTTGTAGGCTTAGGGAACTCATGGAACTAGTATCAAAATTCATGCCTTCAGCAAAGCTTTTTTTCCCCCTCTTCAACAGGATTGAATTTGGTCCACATTCCAGTGAAAAACTATTAGGATGTTATGCTACTAAACGGCTGCATATAGCTGGAAGCATAATAGCCTGCATGGGCACATACCATAGTGTAAGAGCATATAATGAACAATCATATGGATATATCTTCTGCCCCAGTACAAATAGCCAGGGGGACACATACAATGCATCATGTATTAAAAATATTCTATAGGCCACTGTGAGTAAAGACCAAGCTGGTAGGAAAATAAGATTATATACCTTTTCCACCTCTGCCTATTGGCTTAGCCTAACCACTCTACTATATAGATAATGGTGGATTTATAATTAAAAATATGGGAGTTATGTTGACCAAATGATCCTCAAGAAAATGAGGCAGGATCAGTCAGCAGCCAGAGGTTAGGGGGGAAGGGGAGGTCCTTGCAAGGATGGCCCCAAAGCATACCAGCCTGTAATTTTTCTGGGCACTGTGTGGTTGAAGGTAGCTATAATTCTTCACCCAGGGTACATACTTGCCACCTGTACTCTCCTCTAATTATCTTTGATCAGGCTTATGTGGTAGGAAGTTATGCTTCAGCAGCTGCGATTAAGCCCAGGGCATAGCTAAGTCTATAATTACTAGCTGGTTAAATCAGAACTCTTTCAGAATTTAGAGGCTATTAGAGTAAACTGCTTTGATTATTTTAGACTATAACCTTGTCCTTTTGTACCTCTCTGAGAACTCAGAAATGAAGAAGTAATAGTTAAAGAAAGACAAATCTGTCAGTGAATATTTAGAAAATGAGAAGAGAACTAACTAGATACAGGAAGCAAAAGTGAATATTTCATTGTCGAGAGAAGTTATATACTTCCTCACAAACCAGCCCCAGAGTATGAGGCAGGCCTTCAGAGTCTAGTTTGAGAGAAGCCAAATTTTAAAATGTGTTCCTCCATTGACTGCTGAAAATATTAACTGAATTAGAAAACCTGGATTTAGGTCCTAACCTAAATGGTGAAATCATAGGAAGCCCCTTAACAAATGCTATGATACTCAAGTATCTCATATAAATTACAAACAAAAAAAGCACACAAAAATTCAGCACAAAGCTAGTGTGAAGATCAAATAACTCAGAAAGAGAATTTAAGCACCCTTGGCACCTAATAAATGTTTGCTGATAATAACAATAATTCTTAATATTAGAGCATTTAAAATTTTCTGGTTCTGCAGGAGAGAAGGGTGATTCCTATGCCTGTATCTGCTAATTAGAATCGTATGGAAGAGTTAGTGAAACAAGCTCTTTCAGGTTGAATAGCAGGAGCTATATTCATTCTGCTTTGAGATTAAGTACTGTTCCCAAATAATCGGCTTTCCCCCTCCTTTTATACTGCTTCTGAACTGGCACAATTAAGGTTAAAGAAAATGGTACATATGCAAATTCATTGCTTCCAAAGGAGATGGCTACTCATAATTTAATGTAGGTAATGTTTAATAAATCCTCCTTTAACTATATAAACAGAAACTTGGAACTATGGACCATTCAAAGACATCTAAGTGAAAGTACTTATGGTACCGTCTGCATTTATGACTTCAGATTAGATTCTGCTTTACTGCTCACCTTCAGATGTGTGCCATTGGAAAAGACAAGCAACATAAACCCATGAAAATATCCTTACATAAACACATGTGTGCATCTTCCATCTTTAAAGAGGTAGATCAAAAGAATGAGAGTCACTTGTATATGTACTAGGGCAGCTGTGCTGTTGGATCAATGCCACTCTGATTCCCCACTGAAACAAAGGAAGTGAACTCTATTTTCAAAAAATAATGTTTAATGCTTGAGCCAAGCAGTTACATCCAAATGTTATCCTCCTCAAAGAACACTGTGATAATTATGAATATATGATTAAACAGCATTTGGAAAGATTGCCTGTCTGTGGGAGATTTTTAATTCTTCTCTTCTTAAGCCACCAGTACTATGGTCATTTACTTGGACTCTAAAGGGCAACACCTGACATTTGGTCTTTGATGGATTTAACAGGCCGCTTGTAAGCTTAAAGGTTTTGCTTGGCTAAATCAGGTTTTATCTCAGAGGTTATTTGCAACTTTACATGCTGTCTTACAAAAATGTCAGTGTTTGCTTTTCCTCTGAACTATGCATAGCAGCTCAAGGTTTGTCCGTGAGTAGCTCTGAAAACAGAAGATCCTTGGTTTTAGGCCCATGTTCTCAACCTCCCACAAACAATCAGTGTGAAGCATTCCTTTCAAAGGATATTATTGTAAGGCTATGGACGAGGGAGCAGACACAGTCTTTTGCAAGAGAGGGGTGCATTTGCTTGCCTTTATTCTCTTCCTGGTGGAAGAAAAACATATTTAGATGCTAAATTTGGGAAACACATTTTCTATGGAGTCTGTGGAAATAACTATCTCATGCTGGATGGGAAGTTAAACCTCAGCTGGGCTTGCACTGCAGCTTGGCAGGCCTCTTGTGGATTCCCTCGGGAATCTCTTAGAACAGTTGTTCTAAATCCAAACTGTTACCACTGTTCTCAAGCCCCTAGTCCTGCCCCAGCTGTCCTCCTTCTCACAGATGACCTCACCACCTACTTCACCACAGAAACTCTGGCCATGCAACATCCCCCCTCCCCCCCCCCATCTCTGTTTCACTTCTTTCTTCAAAACACATAAAGCTTTTGCCTGTTTTCTACCAGAACTCTTTTGTCTCAAAGAAAGTCACATTTCCTTGCCAAGGCTACCTCCTCTATTTGGACACTCAGTCCTACCCCCAAACCCTCTTCTTGAGAGAAATTGTTCCATCAGTTATTTTTAGTCCCTCTTTTTCTGTAGTCTATATTCAGGGTTCTCTGGCTTTGATCCAGACATCACCGAATTTCTTACCTACCTTGCATGAGCCAAATTTTTCCCTGCCTAGTTGCTTAGCATTAACACTCCTACTAACCCCCTTGTACAAGCCAAATATCTCCCTGCCTTGCTTCTTAGCATTAACTCACCTACTAATCCCTTGCAACCTAGCTTTTACCCTCCAGTCTATAATGAGCTATTAAAGTTGCAGTCTTTACAGCCAGCAAGGATCTCGTACTGAGCAGATTCACAGCCTTTGTCTCAGAACTCATCTTTCTTGGTCTCAGTGTACTTTACCTACTATTGACCACTTTGCTGCTTAACATTCCCTGGGTGCTGTGTTGTTACCTTGGTTTTACTCTTTCCTCGGTGACTGTTTCGGATCTCCTTTCCTGATTACTTCATCCTTCTCTGTACCTGAGCTGCATTCATTGCCCACAGTTTGTGTCTTTTCAAGCCTCTGGCTTGCTGAAAAGTTTTCTTTTGAAAACTTTTGTCATTCTAAGTTGAAACTGAAATTTGGGGAAAGCTCATGTACTCACTGGTCTTTAATCCATTCATTCACCTACATAATTACTGACTTGATTGAATGTCGTATAGAGTGACCATAATTACTTTTTCTCATTCATACACCTACATAATTACTTACTTGATTGAATGCAGTATAAAGTGACCATAAAACATATTCACGCTAATTGTGTCATTTACTAGTTTTCTTTTCTTCCTATTGTTTTCTGTAGAACTCCAGTCTCTGTGCACGTTAAGTGAGTATGCCAATACGGAGCTATATCCCAAACAAAGTGGGATCTTTTGAGTGTTTAAAATAATAATGCTAATGTTAGACTATCAGGCAAAAATCCAAGTTATTGTGGGTAAAATGAGATATATGGAAATGCTATAACACTAAGTATTATAAAAGTAAAAAAAAAACCTATAAATCTATCCAACTTTCAAATATATTTTGTCTAGCATCAAACACATTGACACAGGGGAAAATTTCCTGAATGGAACACCAATGGGTCAGGCTCTAAGATCAACAGTTGACAAATGAGACCACATGAAACTGAAAAGCTTCTCTAAGGCAAAGGATACTGCCAGTAGGGAAAAACAGCAACCTACAGATTGGGAAATGAGCTAACAATTCTACATCCGATAGAGGGTTAATATCCAAAATATACAAGGAATTCAAGATGTTAGATTCCCAAAAACCAAATAATCCCATTAAAAATGAGAAAGTACCCAAGGAGCTGGGGGGATCTGCAACCCTATAGGTGGAACAACAATATAAACTAACCAGTACCCTCTGGAGCTTGTGTCTCTAGCTGCATATGTATCAGAAGATGGCCTAGTTGGCCATCAGTGGAAAGAGAGGCCCATTGGTCATGCAAACTTTATATGCCTCAGTACAGGGGAACAACCAGGGCCAAGAAGTGGGAGTGAGTGGGTGGGAGAGTGGGTGGGGGAGCGTGTGGGGGACTTTTGGGATAGCATTGGAAATGTAAATGAAATAAATACCTAATTTTAAAAAATGAGCTACAGAGCTAGAGAATTCTCAACTGAGGAATCTTGAATGCCTGAGAAGCACCTAAAGAAATGTTCAATATCCTTAGTCATCAGGAAAATGAAAATCAGAACAAACCTGAGATTCTATCTCACACCAGTCAGAATGGCTAAGATCAAAAACTCAGATGACAGCAGATGCTGCTGAGGATGTAGAGAAAGAGGAACACTCCACTATTTTCTGGTGGGATTGCAAGCTGGTACAACCACTCTGGAAATCAGTCTGTCAGTTCCTCAGATAATAGGACATAGCACTACCAGAGGACCCAGATATACCACTCCTGGGCATATATTCAGAAGCAGAGTATATCAAAATCCACCATGAACAAAATTGAAAAGATGGATTCAGATGAGATTCCTGAATGTCAGCCTATAAAATCTAATTCTATCCAGTAAAGCCTAAGTTATAATGCTATCAAGATAAGTCAATGAGTACAATAGTGTTACAAATGTTATAGAGGTAATCAGAGGATTTCTTATTGGATTTCAGGCCACTCCATGGAAGTAAACATATTTCTAGTAGTGTAATCTGACCCATGACAGAGGCGCTCACAGGTCCTGCAGGGTGGACCTACAACTATTATTTTGCTGAGTACTATCAAACTGTTTTTTGAATTCACATCTCTCTGCCTTTAGGTTAGTACTGTCAGACTTCATGAGAAAGGCTCTTTTGTGCAGTGGATGGTGGCAGAAATCCACAAATGATTAAAGTGGAGAAAATAAGTGACTGTGGAGTATTCAGGTAATAGATGAGACACCTATACCATAACCCTCCTCAAGGTTCATAGACTATCCTGGAAAAGGAGTTGGAAATATTGCATAAACCAGAAGTTAGGGAGGACCAAAATTAAACAATGTCTTCCAAACAGGGCAGTATCAATTGACTCATGAACTCATACTCTCTGTGGTTGCCTGTGTAAGACCTGCACAAAATCAAGCCTGTTGGCATCATGGAGTGAAGAGAGACTCATGAATCCCCATTCCTAACTGAGTAGTTATTGTCAGTTGATGGCTTCTAGGAAGGGAAGAGTCAATTTTCCTTAAGAGTGTGGCCCTTAGTAGGTTGAGTACATAGAAAGCACAAATTGAACTCCATGGGTTATAAAATTAAAAGAGGATATAAAGTTGTGATTGGGGGTGGGAGGGAAGATCTGGGAAGAGTGAGGGTGGGTATAATTAAAATAATTAAAGGTATTGTGAAATTCTTAAAGAATAAAATATTTTAATACATATGTACATATATATTAAAGTTAAAATTAGAATACTATAAAAGGAAAGATTAAACATAGAGAGATTGGATAATATTTCTAAAAGTCAGCTTCCTGAAGCCATATCTAGACTCTGTGGATTTTATTTATACTGGACATCAGTGGAGTAGAAACTGAGAAAGTTTGAATTCAGTCCTACCACCTGTCTATATACCAGAGCCTTCTACAGCTCCCTTAATGACATGCAAGAGCTTCATATTCACAAGCCCCAAATCAAACTTACCATTTATGCCCTCAAAACTATTTTCTATATAATTTCCTATTCCTAGCCTAAGCCTGGTAACACAGGCTCCTAATCTCAGATGCTCAGGAAACTTAGGCAGGGATATCACAAGATCAAAGCCTACCTGAGGATAGTAACCAAAACTTTCCTTATACCTCAAAAAAATATGCCCAAGTTTATACCATGAACCAGGACAAGAGTGAGTTTAGGTGCATATCCCTCAACACATCCAGCCTTCATCTGTATGAGCCAAGTGTTCAAAATAGATTTATTTCCATTCCCCAGTAGAACTTCCTATTTGCACTTACCAGACACCCCAAAACATATCCAAAAATGCATCTGGGTTTTCAGGAATCCAAACCCAAAGAGATGAGATGCATTTTTAAAATAGACCTTCTCTATTCTGGACATTTTTGGTAGCTATATAAAGAAAGGACAATATACAGGAAGAAACAGGAAGACAATAGAAAAAAGGGTATTTTTATTCAGATTTGGCTTTGAGGTTTTCTTTGTTTGCAAAATATTGACTTAAATAATGTCTTAATGATCCAAACCAGCACTTACAGTTCTTCTAACCCCATTTAACTTTTCTGTGTCTCATCTGTTAAGCCTCTTGGCCAACATCACATACCAAATCAGTGACATAGTCATCATGAGGCCCCAACTGATTGCTTCCCAGTTTCATATTTTATGTAAGCCAAGTGACAGAAAAGGGGAAAACTGGGTCAGAGAAACAAAGTTGGCCTAAAAAGTCTCTGTTTCAAAACAAAGTCAATTACACGACATGACATTTCTCATCTATAAACAGAAAAATAAGCACAGGTCCTAGCTTCTTTCTTTTCTAATGGATCCACAAAGTCACTATCATGAGAAAGGTAAAAGAATGAATCTAGCATCATTCTCCATTCGTTTATCAGATCAAGATCCAATTCTTAATACTTTTAGAAGAGTTAGGGAAACAAACAAGATAAGAAAGTCGCTAATATAACAGAACTATAAAGTTTGTTTGGCTTGGGTTTTGAGGCACTGTCTCCTGGGGTGTCCTGGAACTCATTAGATAAACCAGGGTGGCCTCAAACTCACAAAGATCCATTTGCCTCTGCCTATCTAGTGTTTTCCATCAGAAAGGGAAAACCTGTGTGTGTGTGTGTTCACCTGTGCATGCCCATATATGTATATATATATGTATATATACACAAATATACATTTACATATATATATATATACATATACATACAGACCCAGACATCATGTATGTTTGAATATAAATATGAGACTCAATTTGTCTTGCTGTTAGGAATAACATACTATAAGAATACAAATACAAGAACAAGCAGCTTTGCTGATCCATAGAAAGTTTTTAGTACAACTATTATTGTATTCACTTGCCTGTATACTTCTCTATCTCCCTCCTTCTATCTCTATCTCACCCTTGCCTTCTCTCTTCTCTGCCTTTCAAATCTAAAGTATTACAAACTTCTGAGGTTTCTCATACAAGTACATTTATTTATACATACTAAGATTTTAAGGGCTTGGGTGTGGTATAGTGAAACACAGATGAATATTCCTCGGAACTCCTTACCAAAGTTATTTATTCTCACTCACATACATATAGCCATCCCCTCTGAAGTACTGAAAAGCACTCTTGACTGGTATATATATCATGAGTATATCATCACTTCATGACAGGATATAAAGACTGCAGGAATTCTGATCATGAACCTATATCTCTGTTATTATCTTTTGGGAATTCAGTGCTCTGGAAAAAGGGAAAAACTTTAATCTGGTCCTACAAGACCATAACTGCCATTTCTCAGAAACAGACTGTCTTAGGGTTTTACTGCTGTGAGCAGACACCATGACCAAGGCAACTCTTATAAGGGCATTTAATTGGGGCTGGCTTACAGGTTCAGAGGTTTAGTCTATTATTATCAAGGTGAGAGCATAGGCACATCCAGGCAGCCATCAAGAAAGAGGAGCTGAGAATTCTACATCTTTATCTGAAGGCTGCTAGCAGACTACTGGCTTCCAGGCAGCTATGATGTGGGTCTTAAAGCCCACATTCACAGTGACACACTTCTTTTTTTTTTTTTTCCATTTTTTATTAGGTATTTAGCTCATTTACATTTCCAATGCTATACCAAAAGTCCCCCTTACCCACCCACCCCCACTCCCCTACCCACCCACTCCCCCCCTTTGGCCCTGGCGTTCCCCTGTACCGGGGCACACAAAGTCTGCGTGTCCAATGGGCCTCTCTTTCCAGTGATGGCCGACTAGGCCATCTTTTGATACATATGCAGCTAGAGTCAAGAGCTCAGGGGTACTGGTTAGTTCATAATGTTGTTCCACCTATAGGGTTGTAGATCCCTTTAGCTCCTTGGGTACTTTCTCTAGCTCCTCCATTGGGAGCCCTGTGATCCATCCATTAGCTGACTGTGAGCATCCACTTCTGTGTTTGCTAGGCCCCGGCATAGTCTCACAAGAGACAGCTACATCTGGGTCCTTTCAGTAAAATCTTGCTAGTGTATGCAATAGTGAGTGACACACTTCTTGCACCAAGGCCACACATTCTCCAAACAGGGCCATACCTTCTAATAGTGCCATTCCCTGGGCCAAGCATATACAAACAATCACGCAGACCAACTGTAGCAACAACTGAGCAAGACCTTGAAAGCTAGCCTGGCACCCACAACTCAAGAGTTATGGAACAGAAAGGGAATCTTCCTCTTAATAGATGTTCTCAACCTTCCTAATGCTGTGACCCTTTAATACAGTCCTTCATTTTTGGTAACCCTCAACCATAAAATTATTTTTTGTTGTTATTCTATAACTGTAATTTTGCTACTGTTATGAATTGTAATGCAAATATCTGTGTTTTCCAGTGGTCTTAGGCAACCCTGGCAAAGGGTCATCTGATCCTGACTGGGGTCACAACCCACAGGTTGAGAACTGCTGCTCTAACTCATCACAGAATTTGTCATGGATTTCACAGTTAAGCCCGGGAAGGCCAGCCTTGTTCACAATGAGGGGTTGGACTCCTTTTTCTCTAAGGAGTTCTTTTTTATTACCTAGCATGATCATCCTCCTTTCCTTTAATTAATAATGTATGCTTGATCTGCTCACTGGGATCTAGGCTCTTGACTCTAACCCAATGGCAATCAGTACCCATTGGTATTCTTGAAGTTTGGGTGACACTTTAGGTTGTCTTTAAGATCAGGGGTTTGGCTCTCAACCACTTTTTTTTTTGGCTTTGATTATTCTGTTTGTGTGTCTAAAACAAAAGTGAGATTATTTTATTTAAAATAAAAAATTTCAAATGCTCACTGCTAAAACTAAAGAAAAAAGACCAATCAATCGAGAATAACGTAAATATGAGGAAAGCTATCCATTTACACCACCCAAATGATGCCCTCTTCTGGTTTCCTTAAGAAGCCCTGAGAAACACCACTCTTTCATGTTGTGCAGGCCTTTTATGATCCCTACAACTTTATTTAACCCAATAGTCCAAGGGTTCAGAGATTCACTCATGAGCAGAGTAAAAAGACCTGGACTTTTCTTTCTCACTGTATGCTAGCCACAGGTGAATTACTGTACCCGTCACACCCATCAGATCTACATTCATGTTAGACATCTGGAGCAGACATTTGTGTTCAACATCTGACCTGAAGAAGCCCCTTAATACACAGAGGACAATAATACTCAGGTATCAATCATAGCCTTTTAAGAGGTTTTTGGGAAATATGTGGGGGTGGGGCATGCATGACTGTGTGTGTGCCTTTATGTATGCGTGTGTATATATACAATACAAACCATTAGATAATCATATGTAATCAACTAATTTTAGACTATAATTTTTCAAAATTCTAATGTTTCTGATTTAAATCTAAAATCCTCACACAATATTTTAATTTTTCTAAAAGCAGTTGTCTATTGTAAAATATTTGAAGTAGAGTCTTTTTACAGCTTTATTCTTTTAAAATGGTACTTTTAGTCTATGAAGAACCGAGAGATTTTATTTTTTTTTTTTTTTTCTTTTTTTTTTTTTTTTTTTTTCCATTTTTTATTAGGTATTTAGCTCTTTTACATTTCCAATGCTATACCAAAAGTCCCCCTTACCCACCCACCCCCACTCCCCTACCCACCCACTCCCCCCCCTTTGGCCCTGGCGTTCCCCTGTACCGGGGCACACAAAGTCTGCGTGTCCAATGGGCCTCTCTTTCCAGTGATGGCCGACTAGGCCATCTTTTGATACATATGCAGCTAGAGTCAAGAGCTCAGGGGTACTGGTTAGTTCATAATGTTGTTCCACCTATAGGGTTGAAGATCCCTTTAGCTCCTTGGGTACTTTCTCTAGCTCCTCCATTGGGAGCCCTGTGATCCATCCATTAGCTGACTGTGAGCATCCACTTCTGTGTTTGCTAGGCCCCGGCATAGTCTCACAAGAGACAGCTCTATCTGGGTCCTTTCAGTAAAATCTTGCTAGTGTATGCAATGGTGTCAGCATTTGGAAGCTGATTATGGGGTGGATCCCTGGATATGGCAGTCTCTACGTGGTCCATCCTTTCATCTCAGCTCCATACTTTGTTTCTGTAACTCCTTCCATGGGTGTTTTGTTCCCACTTCTAAGGAGGGGCATAGTGTCCACACTTCAGTCTTCATTTTTCTTGAGTTTCATGTGTTTAGGAAATTGTATCTTATATCGTGGGTATCCTAGGTTTTGGGCTAGTATCCACTTATCAGTGAGTACATATTGTGTGAGTTCCTTTGTGATTGTGTTACCTCACTCAGGATGATGCTCTCCAGGTCCATCCATTTGGCTAGGAATTTCATAAATTCATTCTTTTTAATAGCTGAGTAGTACTCCATTGTGTAGATGTACCACATTTTCTGTATCCATTCCTCTGTTGAGGGGCATCTGGGTTCTTTCCAGTTTCTGGCTATTATAAATAAGGCTGCTATGAACATAGTGGAGCATGTGTCCTTCTTACCAGTTGGGGCTTCTTCTGGATATATGCCCAGGAGAGGTATTGCTGGATCCTCTGGTAGTACTATGTCCAATTTTCTGAGGAACCGCCAGACTGATTTCCAGAGTGGTTGTACAAGCCTGCAATCCCACCAACAATGGAGGAGTGTTCCTCTTTCTCCACATCCTCGCCAGCATCTGCTGTCACCTGAATTTTTGATCTTAGCCATTCTCACTGGTGTGAGGTGGAATCTCAGGGTTGTTTTGATTTGCATTTCCCTGATGATTAAGGATGTTGAACATTTTTTCAGGTGCTTCTCTGCCATTCGGTATTCCTCAGGTGAGAATTCTTTGTTCAGTTCTGAGCCCCATTTTTTAAGGGGGTTATTTGATTTTCTGAGGTCCACCTTCTTGAGTTCTTTATATATGTTGGATATTAGTCCCCTATCTGATTTAGGATAGGTAAAGATCCTTTCCCAGTCTGTTGGTGGTCTTTTTGTCTTATAGACAGTGTCTTTTGCCTTGCAGAAACTTTGGAGTTTCATTAGGTCCCATTTGTCAATTCTCGATCTTACAGTACAAGCCATTGCTGTTCTGTTCAGGAATTTTTCCCCTGTGCCCATATCTTCAAGGCTTTTCCCCACTTTCTCCTCTATAAGTTTCAGTGTCTCTGGTTTTATGTGAAGTTCCTTGATCCACTTAGATTTGACCTTAGTACAAGGAGATAAGTATGGATCGATTCGCATTCTTCTACATGATAACAACCAGTTGTGCCAGCACCAATTGTTGAAAATGCTGTCTTTCTTCCACTGGATGGTTTTGGCTCCCTTGTCGAAGATCAAGTGACCATAGGTGTGTGGGTTCATTTCTGGGTCTTCAATTCTATTCCATTGAACCGAGAGATTTTAATCTGCTTTCAGTATTCAACCTCCATTCACTCAGCATTTAAAAAAAGGAACCTTGACCCACTCGTGGTTCTAGAGTAAGGAAAGAGCACCCCCTTGTGGTAATGTTTTGAAGTGCATGAAGGGAAATATCACTTCTTTTAGAATCCTGTCTCCCACCCTCTCTTCCACTCCCTCCCTACAGCAACAGAATTTTTAGAAGAATCATCTTAAAGACTTGCCTAGAAAAGCATTTTATGATGCAAAGTATATTCTCTGACAGATCACAAATCTTCTTCCACAATAGGCTCACAATGGCCAATGAATAAATCCAAACTATTACCCAAAATCTCTCAGTTGGTGATTTGACATGACACTTGACAAAAAGGTATACATAGCTGGAAATTATGACTCATTACTTTAATTACAGCTTGAACAGAATCCAGAGGATCTCTCTGAGTTCAAGACCAGCCTCGTTGACACAGTGTGTTCCAGGCCAGACAGTTAAACCGCATCACAAAAACAAAAGAAAGAAAGAAAGAAAGAGAAAGAGAAAGAGAAAGAGAGAGAGAGAAAGAGTGAGTGAGAGAGAGAGAGAGAGAGAGAGAGAGAGAGAGAGAGATGGAAGGAGGGAGGGAGGAAAGAAGGCAGGCAGACAGAAAGAAAAGTAAGAAAAGTACACAATAATAAAAACAAAACAGAATATTTTTTACTCATAATAACTGACACTGAATATTTACTTATACAAAAGTATGTTCCATGTGAGGTATAGATACATATGCATACATACTAATTTAATGCATACCCTATAGCTTACGTACCATTACCAATTACATTTTACAGATGAAAAGCTGGTACCTCCAGGAAATAATTTGCTTAAGGACACACAGTTAATTAGTGTCATTCAGTACTTAAAGCTAACTAGCCCAGGCTCTATAGCACTATACCCCATCACCTCTCTAAAGCTCAATTTTTATATGGTCTTTCTCAAAATAAACTATCCAAAGGCAGAATCTTGTCTATATACTTTCACAACTAGCCATAGGCAATATAAGACCCAATTTTAGATAGATAGATAGATAGATAGATAGATAGATAGATAGATAGATAGATGATAGATAGATAGATAGATAGATAGATAGATGATAGATAGATAGATAATTCTTCTGTGTTTTTCATGAATTTGCAATTCTGATTTACAGCCCCCATGCTATTCTCTACTTTGAAATGATTCAGTTTGTGAATTTCAGTAGAAAGTTTTCTATCTTACAGTCTAAGGTTTGTGACTGTTTACCATCTTTGTCATATCCTCTTCCAACATCCACAGGATCCCAGCAACTTCACAATTTAGAAATTTAAAACCATGGACTTGGAATTTTCCTAAATATCCTCCAATGCTAACATAACAGAAATCAGATTTTTCTAAAAGGCTGATTTCTAAAATATTTAGTCTCAGTCTATTTTCTTTCTCTCCTCCTCCTACTCACCCCTCCTCCTCTCCATGTTTTTTTCTTTGTCTCTCTGTCTGTCTCTTTCTCTTTCTCTTTCTCTTTCTCTGTCTCTGTCTCTGTCTCTCTCTCTCTCTGTCTCTCTCTCTCTCTCTCTCTCTCTCTCTCTCTCTCTCTCTGTGTGTGTGTGTGTGTGTGTGTGTGTGTGTGTGTGTGTGAAATGCACTACCTTCAAACTAAGGTCATCAGTGTGCAAGCTGTCCAGTTAAAGGTCAAAAAGGAAATTGATTTTGTGACTGAATGAAAAAGTACAATCCATGAATTGGTTGAAAACAAAAGTGTATCCTACATCCCGGAAGTAACAGATAATATTTTTCTCAGACTTTCAAAAGAAGAAAGTAAATAGGTATCTGGATACCCTGGGAGCCATCTACCATGGCATCTTGTCTTTTGCATTTTTAATTCCTTGTTGATCTAAATGTGGGAGTAGCTCATGCTGACCCAAATGGGAAACTTGGCTGAATTCCTCCTTCCCTTTTTATGTTTGTGATCCTTGGGCACCACCCAAACTGTAAACTTGCTAGACAGCAGCAATCCAGTAATTTTCTCAATGTCATTCTCCTCTACCTCCCTTTTCTCTCTTGCTGCAACCCAACTCCCAACAATCCCACTGCACTTTCTGGAACTCACTCCATAATACAAAATTACTACCCCTTCTTTTTCCTACTTCTTTCTTTTATGTTCATTCTGTCTGTTCCTGGTGACTAGAAGTTGGCTTTCTATATCACAACTCCACAGTTTACATAGTAATGGCAAGGCTCTTCTCACTTGTGCAGCCTGCATTCTAGGTTGCCAAGTAATTAGAGAAAATTATGTTACAATTCTTCTAACCACCACCACTACTCTCTAGCAGTAGAAGGATTATTTTCTTTAAAGTAAAGGATAATACATATTTCAGGCTTTGTTAAATAAGCTTAAACTCATAGGCATGGTTATGCTCCAATACAACTGTATTGATGAAAACAGTCATGAAGACCAGATTTTATCTATAGGTATTTTACCAGACTCTACACTAAACTAGTAATCTTTCATTTTCATAAACATGGTATGTGAATTCAATTAGTGCTGCACTGCATTGGAAACCTACCATTGGAAACACTCCCAAGGGAATGTGGCTCTTCCACCCCAAGCAGCCCTCAACTGTTGGAAGCACCTCAGCTAGGGTGTAGCCACAAGAGCCCTCACCACTCCATGATACAATTTTTAACTGGCTTGTTTTTGTGCAGTAACCTCTACAGCAGTGCTCATTAGACTCAGTGAGATAGACAGAAGACAGATGGACAGACAGATGGATGGATGATAGATAATCATATGTATGTATGTATGTATGTATGTATGTATGTATAAGTGGAGAGCATTAAGTTGAGAAGTGAAGAGAATAGAATGAGCATTCCTGGAAGGAATTGGGGAAGTACAAGGATATAGATATGATCAAGATACATTGTAGACAGCATGTAATTTTCATAGACTAAAATAATCCTTCTGTTTTTTTTAATCAAACTAAGTATATACCATATTTGACTTGTCCTTTTTCCAGTCAATATAATCCCTGGTCCATCCATCTTTATTGAAAACTCCAATATTATGGTGGTTAACATGGATGATCATCTTGGCAGGATATCTGGGTATTTCTATAAGGGAGCTTCTAGGTTAGGTTACTAGATTAGGTCAACTGAGGTTGGGAATATCTTCCATAACTATGGATAGCGCTATTCCATGGTCTGGGTTTGCCAAGAAAGTAAAAAGGAGAGTGTGAAATGAGTGCCATCATTCATAGCTCTGCTTCCTGGGTGTAGATACAATGAAACCAGCTGCCTCATGCTCCTACTATCACATTTTCTCCCTTTAAATAATCTATATCCCCTCAAAATATGAGCCCAAAACTCCTTTAGTCTTTAAGTTGTATCTTTCTATAATTCCTCACAGCAACAATAAAAGTAACTAATACAAACACATAGATGACAATCAGCTCTACTCTCACCAGAATTGTGGATAATTGGCAGATGCATAGGAATTCTGGATTTACAACCATGCCTCCACAGAATATTAACATCTTCAATCCCAATGACTTTAATCTCCACCCCACCTCCACAATCTAATCCACTGCTATAAGAGATAATCTCTTCCCACTCCCTCTCATTTTTATTCAGACAAATATGCCATTATAGCTTCAGCTTCTATACTAAGGACTATCCAACCTTTCTTTCCCAATAAATCTGCTCTTTGATCTTGAATACCCTGTTCATTAATGAGCAGTTAACTTCCACCAGGAACCTCACTATCTTATATTTAGTCCACACATAACCAATCACTTTTTCCCTTTTCTTTTTTTATTATCTTTAATCTATTTTTACAGTTCAGTCATTGTCCCCATCCCATTCTGACCTACAACAGTTCCTCATCACATTCCTCCTCCCCTGTCTACAAGAGTGTGTCCTCACACTCACAACACACACACACACACACACCTCCAGGCCTCCCCATTTCCTAGGGCCTCAAGTCTCTCAACAGTTAGGTGCATCTTCTCTCACTGAGGCCAGAACAGACAGTCCTCTGCTGTGTATGTGTTGGGGGCTTCATATCAGCTGGTATATATATGCTGCCTGGTTAGTGGCTCAGTGTGTGAGAGGTCACAGGGTCCAGGTTAGTTGAGACTGCTGCTATTCCTATGGTGTCACCCTCCTCTTCAATTTCTTTCAGCCCTTCCCTAGTTCAACCACAGGGGTTCCCGACTTCAGACCATTGGTTGGGTATAAGTATCAGCATCTGTCTGTCAGCTGCTTGCTGGGCTTCTCAAAGGGCAGCAGCCATGCTAGGCTCCTGTCTGTAAGTACATCATAACATCAGTAATAGTGTCAGGCTTTGTAGCCTCCCCTTGAGCTGGATCCCAATTTGAGTCTGTCACTGGAGCTTCTTCCCCTCAGTCTCTTCTCCATTTTTCTCCCTGCAGTGCTTTTAGACAGGAACAATTCTGGGTCAGAGTTTTTGACTGTGGGGTGGTGACCCCTTCCCTCCACTTGATGCCCTGTCTTTCTACTGGAGGTGGACTCTACAACTTCCTTCTCCTCACTGTTGGGCATTTCACCTAAGGTCCCTTCCTTTGAATCCTGAGACTCTCTTACCTACCAGGTCTCTGGTACATTCTAGAGTGTTTCCCTACCTCCTACCTCCTGAGGTTGTATATTTCTATTCATTCTGCTGGCTCTTGGGGCTTCATTCCTGGTACCCCTTAACACCTAAGCACGTTCCCCTTTTCCTCCTGCCCCTTCCCCTCCCCTCTCCCACCCAGTTCCTACCCTCTCCCTGCCCCCTGCTTTCTTCTCTCTCCCAAGTGGAATTGAGGCATCCTCACTTGGGCCCTTTGGATTGTTAACTTTCTTGAATTCTGTGGATTTCGTCCTGGGTATTCTGTATTTTTTGGCTAATATCCACTTATTAGTGATTACATACCATGCATGTCCTTTTGGTTGTGAGACACCTCACTCAGGATAATACTTTCTAGTTCCATCCATTTGCCTACAAAACTCATAATGTCCTCGTGCTTAATAGCTGAGTAGTACTCCATTGTGTAGATGAGCCACATTTTCTGTATCCATTCTTCAGTGTGTGACATCTGGGTTTTTTCCAGCTTCTGACTATCACAAATAAGGGCTTCTATGAACATAACAGAACACGTGCCCCTGTGTCATGGTGGGACATCTGTTGGGTATATGCCCAGGAGTGATAACTGATCTCTCTTGCTAGTACACACAATTCCTGTTCTAGTTTTCTTTCAATTCCCTTAATTATCAATATCACATCTTACTGTTGAATCATACCAGTTACCAAACCTCTCTGTCAAGTGGTTAAATACAGGTGAAGAATATTGTATTACTGGAGGGACCAAGAGGGAGAACAGAGGTTGGGATATAAAGTAAATTTTGAAAATTGTACTACTGTGTGAATTTGAGTTACTATAAGTTATTGACTTTTTGTTGATTTTGAAATAAAGTCTCATGATGTAGCCCATAGTGTCCTAAACCTCACTAAATTATCCAGACTGGCCTTGAACTCATGGTGATCATCTTACCTCCATCTCGCACGTATTGGTACTATAGGCAAGTGCCTCCTTATACTCATGCAATTAATGAGGTTTTAACCATAATTAACCCTTCATTACCTGCAGTCAATCATTTTAAGTCTTCATTTAACTGCCTTATTATGTTTCTTAGGCAACACAACATGATGCTATAAAGAGGTTTAGAACGCAGATCTAGGTTTGAATTTGGTCCTACTGATTTGTTAGGTGTGGTCTCAAGCAAATTATTTAACCCTCTTCATGTTACTTTCCTCATGATCAAAAAGGAAACAATATGTACATTATATATTTAATAAGATTTTATATAAAAACAACACATTCTATGAAAACCCAGGATTAATAAATGATAACTATTAACAAGCATTCAGATTCGGCAGATCACTATACACCTTACTTCAATAAGACAATTAAATGTTTCTTTAATCCCAAGTTCCTAAGGTAACAGAGAAATGGGTTACGTGCTTACTATTATGCTACACATAAAAGCAATGAAGCTCAAATGCTTGGCATACATACAGAAGCCATGTGGTTTAACCTAAAACACTAAGTATTCCACCCCAGGGAAACAGGAAAAAGGGAAAAGGGAAATATGAATGAGTATGAGTCAATATAAAGTTGCGTTGGTAACACATTTGAGTTTCTGGAGCAAGTTTTTCGAAGAGGTTGTATAAACATGAGTTGCATCTCAGAATAGTTAGCAAGCAAAATTGAAAAAGAATGTATATCAGTCAGCTCATGTGTTTTATTGATCATAGCTTTGAACTACTGATATAAAGTACCCTATATCTCTAGGCTACACTATACAAAAGTGCCCTGGTCAGCACAATATGAAACAATCTTATTATTCTACTGAAACATCTATGCTGGGGTCACCACTGGCCTCTACATGGCCATATCTAAAGGTACATTTCTTTCTGGATTCATCTTGTTTTCCTGGAAATATTTGGCCCTGATGATCCTTATGGAAACTCACTTCAGTGACCATGCTGTTTCTCATAATTTCCTGGTTGCTTCTTTTCTGTCAGTTACAACTTTGCTCTCAGAAAATATTGGAGTTCCCAAAGATGCCTTTGTTAGCCCCCTTCTCCTCTCATTTTACACTCTGTCCCAGAATATGAAGAATTACTATGTACTGACATCTAAATTTGTATCTACTCCCCTAGGGCACTCATCTTTAAATATATACATCCAGTTGTTTGGTGTCTATTTCCTGATGATACTTCAAAATGTTAAAATAGAAACTCTTATAACTATGGGAAAAAAGCCACAGCACTGCCTTTTTATTCTTGGAGTTATTTGAATGATTTTGCACAAGCAAAAATGACCTGTACATTTTTCTTTTTGAGATTATAATTTAATTGCTTTTCTCCCTTCTCTTTCCTCCCTCCAAACCCTCTACATAGTTCTGTGGCCATCAGTCACATAAGAGCAATGCCCCAAGCCCCTCCGCAGGTAGAGGATGTGACCACAGATCACATAGCCTCAAGACAGATCTCCATTTTAATGAGGCACCTAAAGGTCTGAAGGGCTTAGCCAATTAAGCTCCCCTTCCCAGACACTCCTGCCTGCAAAAGGTATTTAACCTCAGGCCTGCCCCGAGAAAATAAGATATGGTTTTTACTCATCAACTTCCCACCATGACAATAAATGTCTTAAAACCATGGGCTGTCTCTACTCATTGGGACCTGCCATGGGGAGTAATGGAGCTGGCTGCCTTGTCTCCTGCAGAAGGCCTCTCTGAACTCCCTACCCTGGACTCCACCAAGTCAAGCTGCTTGCCTAAGCAAGCAAAGGATGCTCCTCCCGGAGGGACACAGCCAGAACTCGTCTATGCCCTGTTCCCTCCAGTCCCCGGCTAGATCCAGCCCAAGGGCCCCCCACTCCATTCTCAGCTCTTCCATGGCATCCAGTGGCGTCGGTGATGCCCAAGAATCTGAGAACCTGAAGTCCTTTGCCTCCGTTCAGGTCCAGGACCCCCAAGCCAACTCCAGCAGTCCTGGGGACCTTAGACTGTGCCTCCCCACCCCCCAGAGCTAGGTCCACCAGGAGACCAGCTTAGGGAATGAACAGTCAAAAATCCCGAGTCCTGCCTTGCTAAGTGACCCAAGCCATGATCGGACACAGGCCACCATTAAACATATATATACAATTTGGGTTCATAGAATGTTATTTGTAGGTAAGTTTTCAAGGCTGGCTGTTTGGCATTGGACAACTTATTTGTGTTTTCCCACCCCTGGGGAGAACTACCTCTCCTGCTTCCAGCTTTGTTCAGTTGCCTATAGATCATTGTGTAGGGTTGAGACCTCACAGACCTACCCACCCCCTACATTTTGGCATGGCCTTTTGTGTCATTGTTCATCGTGTTTTGACAGTCACATTAATGAGACTTTTGTGGATGTAGCTTCTGTTGTTAGTAGGACATACAATCTTTCAGAAAAGTCCCTAATCCTCTGGTTCACAGAATCTTTCTTCTTTCTCTTCCTCAGTGCTCTGTGGTCCTTGGCTGCAGGAGAGTTTTAAAGCTGTTTCCACTGGAATTGGGCTCCACAACTCTGCGTTTTGATTGGGTTTGGTTTCTGTACTGTATCCATCTCTTGTAAAGAGAAGTTTCCTTAATTAGGGGTAAAGACTATACTAATCTGTGGGTGTAAGAACAAGTGTTTATAGATTGCTTTTATAGATTGTGAGATTTCTAAATTGGTGGGTGTAGATTCTCCTCCAAAAACCATGATTTCACTACCCCTGAGTAGATAGATTCCCACTACTAGGCATGGCGTCTCTCTTGTTGAGCAGTTTTGTTGTTGTTTGTTTGTTTTTTATAAATTAATTGTTGTATTTATTTACATCCCAAATTTTGCCCCCTCCCTGTGCTGTGCATCAAGTTCTTTCTACCCCTATCCCCTTTGTCTAAGAAAGAGTGCCCCAATGGCATCCCCTCTCCATGAGGCATCAGGTCTCTACAGAATTAAATTCCTTCTTCCCCACAGAGACCAGACAAGGCAGTTTTCTGCTACATATATGTCAGAGGCCTTGGACCAGTCCATGGCCTCTTTGGTGGTGGCTTAGCCTTTGGGAACACCCAGGTGTCCAGGTTAGTTGACCCTGTTGGTCTTCCTATGAGGTTTCCATATCCTTTAGTACCTTCAATCGTTCCCCCTGACTCTTTCTTGCATAGGGGTCCCTGACCTCAGTCCAATGGTTTGCTGTGAATATAGGCATCTGTCTCAGGCAGCTTCTGGTTGAGCCGTTCAGAAAACAACCATGCTAGGCTCCTGTCTGCAAGCACAACACAGCATTAATAATAGTGTCAGGGTTTGTTGCCCTCCATGGGATGGATCCCAAGTTGGACCAGTCATAAGTCAGCCATTCCTTCTGTTTCTGTTCCATTTCTCCTCCTGCATTTCTTTTTTTTTTTTTTACTACGTATTTTCCTCAATTACATTTCCAATGCTATCCCAAAAGTCTCCCACACCCCCCCCCCACTCCCCTACCCACCCATTCCCATTTTTTGGCCCTGGCATTCCCCTGTACTGGGGCATATAAAGTTTGCCTGTCCAGTGGGCCTCTCTTTCCAGTGATGGCCAACTAGGCCATCTTTTGATACATATGCAGCTAGAGTCAAGAGCTCCGGGGTATTGATTATTTCATAATGTTGCACCTACAGGGTTGCAGATCTCTTTAGCTCCTTGGATACTTTCTCTAGCTCCTCCATTGGGGGCCCTGTGATCCATCCAATAGTTGACTGTGAGCATCCACTTCTGTGTTTGCTAGGCCCCGGCCTAGTCTCACAAGGGACAGCTATATCACGGTCCTTGCAACAAAGGCTTGCTAGTGTATGCAATGGTGTCATCGTTTGGAGGCTAATTATGGGATGGATCGCTGAATATGGCAGTCTCTTGATGGTCCATTCTTTTGTCTCAGCTCCAAACTTTGTCTCTGTAACTCCTTCCATGGGTGATTGTTTCCAATTCTAAGAAGGGGCAAAGTGTCCACACTTTGGTCTTCATTCTTCTTCAGTTTCATGTGTTTTGCAAATTGTACCTTATATCTCCCTATACTAAGTTTCTGGGCTAATATCCACTTATCAGTGAGTACATATTATTTGAGTTCTTTTGTGATTGTGTTACCTCACTCAGGATGATGCCCTCCAGGTCCAACCATTTGCCTAGGAATTTCATAAATTCATTCTTTTTAATAGCTGAGTAGTACTCCATTGTGTAAATGTACCACATTTTTTGTATCCATTCCTCTGTTGAGGGGCATCTGGGTTCTTTCCAACTTCTTTTAGACAGGAAAAATTTGGGGTCAAAAATTGTGAAGGTGAATTTTTGCCCTTATCCCTCCACAGGGGGCGCTATCTATCTACTGGAGGTGGTCTCTTCAGGTTCTATTTCCCCACTGTTAGGCATTTCTTCTAAGGTCATCCCCACTGAGTCCTAGAAGCCTCCCATATCCCAGATCTCTGGGACTTTCTAGAGGTCCCCCCATCCTCCACCTATTTCTTCTAGCAGCTACATATTTCCATTCATTCTCCTGGCCCTCTGGGCTTCTCTCCTATACCCTTATACATGACCCTACCTCCTTTTCCTCTTCTTCTGTACTCTCCCACCCAGGTACATCCCTTCCTCTGTCTCCCATGATTAGTTCATTCTACCTGTCTAAGTGGAATTGAAGCATCCTCACTTGGGCCTTCCATCTTGTTTTAACTTCTTAGGGTCTGTGTGGTTTGTATCATGGGTATTTTGTACTTTTTGGCTAATTCCACTTACCAGTGAGTACATACCATGTGTGCCCTTTTGGGTCTGGGTTACCACACGCAGGATGGTATTTTCTAGTTCCATCCATTTACCTGAAAAATTAACGATGTTCTTGTTTTTAATAGCTGAATAATATTCCATTATGCAAATCAGTCACATTTTCTGCATCCATTAAATCCAATTACAGAGTTTTTGGTTACTGCCAAGGTATGTGTGCCACTCTTCTATTCTTAAGGTTATCATACAATGCTGGTCACTGATGTGATTCATAGGTGTCATACCTAGGTAGAACTGTTGTGTGCCTTTCTCATTTGTACTTGCATGGCACCTTCTAGTCCTATGAAAGCTAGTCCTCAGGGAAGGAGCATTCATGACTTGAAATTATGTTTAGACACCTCTTCCAATCCATCTTCAGCTGACTGAATACTGTAATGGTAGCCCTTCTCCAAAGTAGGAATGGAATTTTCTAATTTCACTGCAGATATTATAAACTCACTTCATTTTGGAAATTAGCTTATAGATTCTAGGTACTTTTGCTTATTATTTTTATATTTAAAGCACAATGTTTGCTGTATTTAAAAGCCATTTTATTAGTAAATGATTCATGTTCAGCATCATTTGATCCATTTGCCATTATAGACTTGTAAACATTTACCTGTATATTAAATAATACTAGTAAAATTTTGAAAGAAAATGGTGCCTTTATTCATTGTCTTCTCAATGGCTTCCACTCCACTCCCCATAAAACTTGTTTAATGCAGATTATGTCTGTTCTCACCATGATTGTTTACATCAGTGGTTCTCAACCCACGCCTCAAAACCCCTTTGGAGATTGAAGGATCCTTTCACAAAGGTCACGTATCAGGTACCATGCGTGCCAGATATTTTCTTAATAATTCATAACTGTCACAAAATTACAGCTATGAAGTAACAACAATTTTTTTGTTTTGTTTTTTGAGACAGGGTTTCTCTGTGTAGCCCTAGCTGTCCTGGAACTCACTTTGTAGACCAGGCTGGCCTCAAACTCAGAAATCTGCCTGCCTCTGCCTCCCGAGTGCTGGGATTAAAGGCATGTGCTACCATGCCCAGCTAACAAAAATAATTTTATGGTTGGGATCACCACATCATGATGAACTATATAAAAGGACTGCACCATTAGGAAGGTTGTGAACCACTGACTTATATTCTACTCTATAATTAACAGTTAAGTAACTGTTCTACAGAATATAGTGCTCTAGATGTTTGCTTTTGTGTTTATCTCTCAACATTATCTATTTGATGTTTGCCTCTTGTTCCTTCCACGTT
The DNA here is from genome assembly GCF_000001635.26 of Mus musculus. Classification (NCBI taxonomy): domain Eukaryota; kingdom Metazoa; phylum Chordata; class Mammalia; order Rodentia; family Muridae; genus Mus; species Mus musculus. The sequence continues at coordinate 23,577,310 of NC_000086.7, forward strand.
GGCTTTTCTTTAAACATACTACCAAGGGAAGTTATGGGTTCTGATTTATACAGTAATCTTGGGCTTCCCTAGACCCATGAAGATTCACTAGTATGTAGTCCAGAATAAGGCTATGTACAGAGGAGCATACCTGCCTCCCAACTCCTTAACACACAGCAGGGTAATGTGTAGTGGAGGAAGATACAATGATGATAATGAATAATGACCTGTCTATTATGACGTGTTTAACAAGCTGTCATAGTATTATATTGCTCTAAAGTGACACATGACCAAAGCAACTCTTATAAAAGAAAACATTGCCTGGGACCTTGCATACAGTTTCAGAGGTTAGTCGTTTACCATCATGGTGCATAATAAGATGGAAGGAAGTACCATAGTGCTGGAAAAGTAGCTTTGAACTACATACTGATATACAGTCAGAGAGAGAGAGAGAGAGAGAGAGAGAGAGAGAGAGAGAGAGAGAGGAGGGAAGGGAAGGGAAGGGAAGGGAAGGGAAGGGAAGGGAAGGGAAGGGAAGGGAAGGGAAGAGAGAAAAAATACACAGACACAGACACAGACACAGACACAGACACAGACACAGACACAGACACAGACACAGACACAGACACAGACACAGACACAGACACAGACACAGACACAGACACAGACACAGACACAGACATTGGGCCTGGCCTGAGTTTTTGAAATGTCAAAGCCCACCTCCAGTGACACACTTCCTCCAAAGAGCCCATACCTCCTAAATCTTTCTCAAATAGTGCCACTCACTGATAACTAAGCATTCAAATATATGAGCCTATGGGGGTCATTCTTATTCAACAACCACACAAGCTATATATGTTTCCACCACTAGATGTGGTATTATGTAAAAACACATAGCCAATAAAGTCTAGCGCATATAGCACAAAGACTTAAGTCCTAAACTTCTCCACCCAACATACACCATCAACTTTATTCTGCCTTTCTTATATCTTTCACACATAAACTAGTCTTTCACCACATCATTTCCTGAAACTAAATATACTTGGTTAAATCCCAGGTTATGGTTTTAATTTTTTTTTCTCCTTAAACCTCTGTTTCTAATACTATCCATAATATGACCTAGCTTCCCTTGCACATGAGTTATTGACTCAAAAATAAAAGGAACAAATCATTGGTTAGGCAAAATTCTGAAGGGCCTTGAATACCAGGTACAGAAACATAGATTAAAATGTATAGGAAGTCTGTGACATATCTAAACAGGAGAGCAAGAAAATGGGAGCACAAGCTATGCTTCAGAGTTTTGTGTAACAGTATGGTAGCTGCCATAAAGATTGACTATGAAGGGGTTTTGGAAGCAAGTTCTTATTTCAGGATCCCAGAAAAGAAGCAATCATCCCAGTGCAATCAAACACACCTGCCTCATCTCTTCAAGCTTAATCCCTTATCAAATAGACCAGAGAGTCTAAATGGGGAAAGCATTCAGCAACAGAAGACAGATGGCCGTATTTGAAACAAATTCTGAATATCACAATGACCAGTAAGTGAAATTGATATAGCTGTGGATCACTCTTTGGGTAGCTTAAATTTTGAAAGTGCCATCATGTGCTACTTCAACACAAACCTCTTAAGTGTCTCCTTTGTAAGCACTAAAATAGAGGGCTATTTAGGAAAGCACTACCAATAATAGAGGATGACCTCTCCTATACTCTCTATGCTTTTCTTTACAAATTGCCTACCATCAGTTCCTCATTTTATAATTTTATTATAAATGTTTGAAAAGCTCTACTATAGTACATGGAATTCACATGTGCACCCCACAAATGTGTCAGTAATTAAGTATAACCCTAGATCTACAGATAACAAAATATCAAATATAAAGATGTTCAAAATGACCTCTAGGCAATAAACTCCAGCATTTTCCACTCACAAAAAGAATTACTTTTGCTTACTTGTCCTTTTGCATAACTGATCTCATTTGAATTCCATTGTCAAAAAATGATCTACAGTTACTATAATCCAGATGTAAAATGAAGGGGCAGGAAAAAAAGATACATAATCTCATAGCCAAAGGTTATAAGCTTACAGATTAATAGTATATAGGAAATTGACTAGCTAAACTAATAATATTGAATGATAAATATTGTTCAGAATAATACCTATACTTTGACAAAACTCTATACCTTATACTCTTGAGACAAACTGCATTAAAATAATAGGAGTATTAGAATATATTATTTGTCACATATATAAAAAGTCTCAGACATATCCCACTTAATGAATTACTATGAGACTTAGTTTTATAATTCAGAAATAATTCAACTTACATTTTAAAACTAAGCTACTATTTTTTTTAAATCAGTACACTTAAAAACAAAGCAAGATTGTGTGTGATCCAATATAAGTTTAGTCATGATAGGTCCCTTTTTGTGAGTGTTCCATATCCTCAGTAATAGTGTCAGACCTTGGAACCTCCCCTTGAGCTGGATCCCACTTTGGTCCTGTCAATGGACCTCCTTTTTCTCAGGATCCTCTCCATTTCTTTTGTGCAGTTCTTTCAAACAGGAAAAAATCGGATAGGGGACTAATATCCAATATATATAAAGAACTCAAGAGGGTGGACTCCAGAAAATCAAATAACCCCCTTAAAAGATGGGGCTCAGAGCTGAACAAAGAATTCTCACCCGAGGAATACTGAAAGGCTGAGAAACACCTGAAAAAATGTTCAGCATCCTTAGAATGACTTAGATAGTGTTCCTTCTGTTTCTGTTTTGTAGAATTGTTTGAGGAATGTTGTTATCAGGTCTTCTTTGAAGGTCTGATAGAATTCTGCACTAAATCCATCAAACATTGGACCACCCAACAGGGAGCATACACTAACTGATATGAGGCCCCCAACATATATACAGCAGACAACTGCCTGGTCTGGATTCAGTCAGAGAAGATACACCTAACTCTCAAGAGACTGGGGGCCCCAGGGAGTTTTGAGGTCTGGTTGGGTGGGGGGTAGGGGTGGGGACATCCTGGTGGAGACAGGGGTACATAGTAGGTTTGGCATGTGGAACAGTTGGAAGGTGGACCGGGGGAGTGGGGGGAATAAAGTCTGGAGTGTAAATAAATATATAAAAGATGAAAAAATACCCAACCCAGTAATATTTATGTAATGCTTTGCAAACTGAAATACTTAGGTACAAATGTAACAAAAAGAAACATAACATAGTGAAACAGATTGAAGAAATTAAAGAACCAAGTAAGTAGATATTCCATCTTCAGAGAAAGGGAAAATCAATATTATCATTTTATTACCACTTTCCAACTTCATCTATAGATTCAAAGCAATACCAATCATAGCTCTAGTGAAGTGTTTTGTGAACATCTAGATAATGATAACTAACTACAAAATTTATATGGAAAGGCAAAAGATCCAAAGTAGCCAACATAATATTGCACGGGAAAAGCAAAATCAACTGCTACAACTTGACTTTGGGCATTAAGCTAAAACTGTGCTAATCAAGATTGTGTGGTATTGGCAGATGAATACGAAACTAGAACAATGAAACAGAGTAGAGGGTCTGGGGATGTAGCTCCAGTGGTAGAACACTTACCTAGCATGTGTGAAACCATAGGTTCAATCCCAAGGCCACTACAAAAAGAAAAGAATGGCAAAATCTAAAATCCAAACACATCCTTGAATATAGAATTAGAAACATATCCACTTTTGAAGTCAAGTACAAAAGTAATAATACAAGGTAACCAGGCATGGTGGAAAATGTAGGTAGATCTCTTTGAGTTCAAGGTTGGTCTAATCTCTATAATGAATTTTAGGCCAGCCAGGGCTACCTAATAAGATACTAAGATGCTTCAAAAAATAGTGCTAAGTGAAAGAAATTCTTTTCACTTCCTTTTCAGTTGTTGTTATCAAACTTAGGACCTCATGTATATTGGGCAATCATTATACCACTGATCTATATGCCCTAGTTGCAAGGCTAAAAATTTAATATATGATGCTAGAGCATTAACGGAATATAGACACAGCCTACATCTTCCTCTTTGGCCAGTCCTAATTAAATTATTTCCGTTTTAAGAGTTACTTTAGTCATGAAGTCTCTTCACAGCAATAAAACCCTAATTAAGACCCTTGCCTTTTTATATTTGTCAGCAATCACAGAATGTACAACACTGGGCATGTTCCCATATTTAACCTATGGACTGAGTGATGATGATGCCTTAGTGAAAAATCATTAATTACAATAAATATACCACTTTGATAGTGAGAGGGACTGAACATATGTGGTAAATCTGATGAGTAAAGCCCTTATGACAATAATCAGAAGCATGGAACCACTGGACAACTTGTGCCTTTTACATGAAAAAGGTATTTTAACTATCCTAAAATATTAATGGAAATCATAAAATATATAATATGAAGGTTCTAAACTAACAGAGAAACTAGTGAAGTCCATATCAATACACCACAAAGCTGGAGAGGCAGAAGAGCAGGGGAGATGAAAAACAAAGTAAGTAGTAAACAGAACAGAAACTATGTAAAGAACTCAAGCTGTAGAATTATATGTATAAAATGGCACAATTTATATACATATTTGAAGACCCAGGAGTTATGTAAATCCCACAATACCATTTGTTGATAGATGAATGGATAATAAGCACAAAATTATGGTACTACTTATCTTGGGAAAGAAAAATATGAGAATTTTCATGTCTGTTTTAAAATGTTTCAAAAAAATCTAATGTTAATATTATGTAAATATGAGTAATAGGTACCCAAATATTTTTATATTACTTTTTATTTATGGCTCTGCTAGAAACAATTCCTACTTTTAAAATGAGTTTTGACCTGTTTGGTGATTGTAAATGGGATGGATCCCCAGGTGACTCAGTCTCTAGATGGTCATTTCTTCAGTCTCTGCTCCACACTTTGTCTCTGTAACTCCTTCCATGGGTGGTTTGTTCCCCCCTTCTAAGATGGATAGAAGTATCCACACTATGGTCTTCTTTATTCTTGAGTTTCATGTGGTTTGTGAATTGCATCTTTAGTATTCCAAGCTTCTGGATTTCTGGGCTAATAATATCCACTTATCAGTGAGTGCATATCATGTGTGTTCTTTTGTGATTGGGTTACCTCACTCAGGATGATATACTCCAGATCCATCAATTTGCCTACGAATTTCATAAATTCATTGTTTTTAATAGCTGAGTAGTACTCTATTATGTAAATGTATTACATTTTTCTGTATCCATTCCTCTGTTGAGGGACATCTGGGTTCTTTCCAGCTTCTGGCTATTATAAATAAGGCTGCTCCCCACTGCAGCACCATGGTCCCCGGCCCAGGGGAGTCTATGGACACCTGCAAGGAACCACACAGGATCTGCCACGGGATCCTAAGACCTCTGGTGAGTAGAACACAACTTCTGCCAGGAGGCAGGTTCAAACACAAGATATCTGGGCACCATCCCTGCAAGAGGGGAGCTTGCATGCAGAGAGTACTCTGACCACTGAAACTAAGGATAGAGCTAGTCTCCCAGGTCTGATGATAGAGGCTAACATAATCACCTGAGGAACAAGCTCTAACCAGAGACAACTATAACAACTAGCTCCAGAGAACACAAGATGGCAAAAGGCAAATGTAAGAATCCTACTAACAGAAATCAAGACTGCTTACCATCATCATAACGCAGCACTCCCGCGCCACCTAGTCCTGGGCACCCCAACACAACTGAAAAGCTAGACCCAGATTTAAAAGCATATCTCATGATGATGGTAGAGGACATCAAGAAGGACGTTAATAACTCACTTAAAGAAATACAGGAGAACACTGCTAAAGAGTTACAAGTCCTTAAAGAAAAACAGGAAAACACAACCAAACAGGTAGAAGTCCTTATAGAAAAACAGGAAAACACATCCAAACAGGTGATGGAAATGAACAAAACCATACTAGACCTAAAAAGGGAAGTAGACACAATAAAGAAAACCCAAAGTGAGGCAATGCTGGAGATAGAAACCCAAGGAAAGAAATCTGGAACCATAGACACGAGCATCAGCAACAGAATACAAGAGATGGAAGAGAGAATCTCAGGTGCAGAAGATTCCATAGAGAACATCGGCACAACAATCAAAGATAATACAAAAAGCAAAAAGATCCTAACTCAAAACATCCAGGAAATCCAGGACAAAATGAGAAGACCAAACCTACGGATAATAGGAGTTGATGAGAATGAAGATTTTCAACTTAAAGGGCCGGCAAATGTCTTCAAAAAATTATAGATGAAAACTTCCCAAACCTAAAGAATGACATGCCCATGAACATGCAAGAAGCCCACAGAACTCCAAATAGACGGGACCAGAAAAGAAATTCCTCCCAACACATAATAATCAGAACAACAAATGCACTAAATAAAGAGAGAATATTAAAAGCAGTAAGGGAGAAAGGTCAAGTAACATATAAAGGCAGACCTATCAGAATTACACCAGACTATTCACCAGAGACTATGAAAGCCAGAAGAGCCTGGACAGATGTTATACAGACACTAAGAGAACACAAATTCCAGCCCAGGCTACTATACCCGGCCAAACTCTCAATTACCATAGATGGAGAAACCAAAGTATTCCACGACAAAACCAAATTCAAACATTATCTTTCCACAAATCCAGCCCTTCAAAGGCTGATAACAGAAAAGAAGCAATACAAGGACAGAAATCAAGCCCTAGAACAAGCAAGAAAGTAATCCCTCAACAAACCAAAAAGAAGACAGCCACAAGAACAGAATGCCAACTGCAACAAAAAATAAACAAAAGGAAGCAACAATTACTTTTCCTTAATATCTCTTAATATCAATGGACTCAATTCCCCAATAAAAAGACATAGACTAACAGACTGGCTACACAAACAGGACCCAACATTCTGCTGCTTACAGGAAACCCATCTCAGGGAAAAAGACAGACACTACCTCAGAGTGAAAGGCTGGAAAACAATTTTCCAAGCAAATGGTATGAAGAAACAAGCTGGAGTAGCCATTCTAATATCAAATAAAATCTACTTCCAACCCAACGTTATCAAAAAGGACAAGGAGGGACACTTCATACTCATCAAAGGTAAAATCCTCCAAGAGGAACTCTCAATTCTGAATATCTACGCTCCAAATGCAAGGGCAGCCACATTCATTAAAGACACTTTAGTAAAGCTCAAAGCACACATTGCACCTCACACAATAATAGTGGGAGACTTCAACACACCACTTTCATCAATGGACAGATCGTGGAAACAGAAACTAAACAGGGACACAGGGAAACTAACAGAAGTTATGAAACAAATGGATCTGACAGATATCTACAGAACATTTTATCCTAAAACAAAAGGATATACCTTCTTCTCAGCACCTCACGGGACCTTCTCCAAAATTGACCATATAATTGGTCACAAAACAGTCCTCTACAGATACAAAAATATTGAAATTGTCCCATGTATCCTATCAGACCAACATGGTCTAAGGCTGATCTTCAATAACAACATAAAAATGGAAAGCCAACATTCACGTGGAAACTGAACAACACTCTTCTCAATGATACCTTGGTCAAGGAAGGAATAAAGAAAGAAATTAAAGACTTTTTAGAGTTGAATGAAAATGAAGCCACAACATACCCAAACCTATGGGACACAATGAAAGCATTTCTAAGAGGGAAACTCATAGCTCTGAGTGCCTCCAAGAAGAAACGGGAGAGAGCACATACTAGCAGCTTGACAACACATCTAAAAGCTCTAGAACAAAAGGAAGCAAATTCACCCGAGAGGAGTAGATGGCAGGAAATAATCAAACTCAGGGGTGAAATCAACCAAGTGGAAACAAGAAGAACTATTCAAAGAATTAACCAAAGGAGGAGTTGGTTCTTTGAGAAAATCAACAAGATAGATAAACCCTTAGCTAGACACACTAGAGGGCACAGGGACAACATTCTAATTAACAAAATCAGAAATGAGAAGCGAGACATAACAACAGATCCTGAAGAAATCCAAAACACCATCAGATCCTTCTACAAAAGGCTATACTCAACAAAACTGGAAAACCTGGACGAAATGGACAAATTTCTAGACAGATACCAGGTACCAAAGTTAAATCAGGATCAAGTTAATGATCTAAACAGTCCCATATTCCCTAAAGAAATAGAAGAAGTCATTAATAGTCTCCCAGCCAAAAAAAGCCCAGGACCAGGTGGGTTTAGTGCAGAGTTCTATCAGACCTTCAAAGAAGATCTAATTCCAACTCTGTACCAACTATTCCACAAAATAGAAGTAGAGGGAAGTCTACCCAACTCGTTCTATGAAGCCACAATTACTCTGATACCTAAACCACAGAAAGATCCAACAAAGACACAGAACTTCAGACCAATTTCCCTTATGAATATCGATGCAAAAATCCTCAATAAAATTCTCGCGAACCGAATCCAAGAACACATTAAAGCAATCATCCATCCTGACCAAGTAGGTTTCATTCCAGGGATGCAGGGATCTTTTAATATACGAAAATCCATCAATGTAATCCATTATATAAACAAACTCAAAGACAGAAACCACATGATCATTTCGTTAGATGCAGAAAAGGCATTTGACAAGATCCAACACCCATTCATGATAAAAGTCTTGGAAAGATCAGGAATTCAAGGCCCATATCTAAACATGATAAAAGCAATCTACAGCAAACCAGTAGCCAACGTCAAAGTAAATGGTGAGAAGCTTGAAGCAATCCCACTAAAATCAGGGACTAGACAAGGCTGCCCACTTTCTCCCTACCTCTTCAACATAGTACTTGAAGTCATAGCCAGAGCAATTCGACAACAAAAGGAGATCAAGGGGATACAAATTGGAAAAGATGAAGTCAAAATATTACTTTTTGCATATGATATGATAGTATATATAAGTGACCATAAAAATTCCACCAGAGAACTCCTAAACCTGATAATCAGCTTTGGTGAAGTAGCTGGATATAAAATTAACTCAAACAAGTCAATGGCCTTTCTCTACACAAAGAATAAACAGGCTGAGAAAGAAATTAGGGAAACAATACCCTTCTCAATAGTCACAAATAATATAAAATATCTTGGCGTGACTCTAACTAAGGAAGTGAAAGATCTGTATGATAAAAACTTCAAGTCCCTGAAGAAAGAAATTAAAGAAGATCTCAGAAGATGGAAAGATCTCCCATGCTCATGGATTGGCAGGATCAACATTGTAAAAATGTCTATCTTGCTAAAAGCAATCTACAGATTCAATGCAATCCCCATCAAAATTCCAACTCAATTCTTCAATGAATTAGAAAGAGCAATCTGCAAATTTATCTGGAATAACAAAAAACCTAGGATAGCAAAAGCTCTTCTCAAGGATAAAAGTACCTCTGGTGGAATCACCATGCCTGACCTAAAGCTTTACTACAGAGAAATTGTGATAAAAACTGCATGGTACTGGTATAGTGACAGACAAGTAGACCAATGGAATAGAATTGAAGACCCAGAAATGAACTCACACACCTATGGTCACTTGATCTTTGACAAGGGAGCTAAAACCATACAGTGGAAGAAAGACAGCATTTTCAACAAATGGTGCTGGCACAACTGGGAGTTATCATGTAGAAGAATGTGAATCGACCCATTCCTCTCTCTTTGTACTAAGATCAAATCTAAGTGGATCAAGGAACTTCACATAAAACCAGAGACACTGAAACTTATAGAGGAGAAAGTGGGGAAAAGTCTTGACGATATAGGCACAGGGAAAAAATTACTGAATAGAACAGCAATGGCTTGTGCTGTAAGATCGAGGATTGACAAATGGGACCTCATGAAACTGCAAAGCTTCTGCAAGGCAAAAGATACCGTCAATAAGACAAAAAGACCACCAACAGATTGGGAAAGGATCTTTACCTATCTTAAATCAGATAGGGGACTAATATCCAATATATATAAAGAACTTAAGAGGGTGGACTCCAGAAAATCAAATAACCCCCTTAAAAGATGGGGCTCAGAGCTGAACAAAGAATTCTCACCTGAGGAATACCGAAAGGCCGAGAAGCACCTGAAAAAATGTTCAACATCATTAATCATCAGAGAAATGCAAATCAAAACAACCCTGAGATCCCATCTCATACCAGTCAGAATGGCTAAGATCAAAAATTCAGGTGACAGCAGATGCTGGTGAGGATGTGGAGAAAGAGGAACACTCCTCCTTTGTTGGTGGGATTGCAAGCTTGTACTGAAAGACCCCCGAAGGGAGACCCTCACTCAAGCACTCAAGCCCCGGGACGGCCGCGGACCCAAGAAGACACTGAGACCGTACTCAAAATGTAGAAGGCAAGATTTAATAGAACAACAGCAAGAAAGCACATGGAACATAGACCAGAGCTCTGGGGTCGAAACTCATGCACCTAGTGGTGTAGAGGAGAATCGACGACCAGCCAAATTTTTCACAGGCTTATATAGTAAAACTCAAGGGGGGGAGAGCTGGGCAGGGAAAGTACAAGTTTACATCACTAGGGGGTTCTGCCAAGGGACAAGGGGTTTTGCCAAGGGAATCTACGTAACTAAGGGGTCATGTCCTATCATTTGGCAATGTACCCGGTTCATTTTGAGGTTGTTCCAGGAGGCCCTTATCTCAAAAATGTTCTTGGAACAGTTTTTAGTTGGGAGGGTTTGAACTCTAGGGTGAGGAGTTCAGGAATGTATTCTGGGGTGAAGAGTTTAAGAGTGTTCCGGGAACAATCTCTAGATGGGAGGGGTCGGGTTCTGGGGTGAAGAAGAGTTCAGTAAAAATTTTTATTCTTCATTCCCCACTTCTTTTTGAAGATAGCTCTAATCTTAGAGGGAGTTTTCAACCTCCTGAAGGATCCAATATTGTTGCCTTAGTACCATAACTTGGACTGCGTTTATCCTTTCTCTAATAAAAGCTACTAATTTATTAAGGATGCATGGGCCAAAAGTAAGCAAAAGCATAAGTGTAATTAAAGGTCCTGCTATAGTGGAGAGGAGAGTGGTGAGCCAAGGGGACTTATTAAACCAGCTTTCAAACCATCCTTGTTGGCTTTCTCTTTCTCTTTTACGTATATCTAGGCGTTCTCTAAGTTTAGCCATAGAATCTTTGATTACTCCTGAATGGTCAACATAAAACAACATTCTTCTTTTAAGGCAGCACAGAGTCCTCCTTCTTTAAGGAATAATAAGTCTAATCCCCTTCTATTTTGCAGCACCACTTCGGACAGGGAAGTTAAAGATTCTTCTAATTTGGTCATAGATTGTTCTATAGTTCTAAGATCAACATCCATAGCTGCACGTAGTTCTTCATAGTATTGGGGGGTCTTAATTAAGGCAGCGGTTCCTGTACGCTACTCCCAATCCTAATAGAACTGCCAAAGTTAAGGTAACGGGTTCTCTTTTCCAGCGGACCCGATGTTCAAATTTATCTAAAAAAGAGCTATCATCATGATACAAGAGTCTGGGAATAAGCTGAACCAAAATGCAGAAATCTTTGGAACTATTAAAAACAGACATAGACACACAAGGAGTGAGACCGGTATTGCAAGCCCATACTGTGTCTAAGGGGGGGGGCACTAGATACTGACCACTTTTGCTAGACTGGATGTTCTGGGTCTGATTACAGAGGTGCCCTTTATCCTGAGGTACCTGGCCCAAGCAAAGCCCTCTTCCTGAAACTGCTGCTAGAGTCAACTTTCTGTTTTCTCCCCAAAGACATTGAGAATGATCTGAGGTGATATTATAAGTCCTGATCTGAGCTATTCCTTCATAATAAGGGGGGCTAGAGGCATAGCATAACCAGCATGATTGAGTCATATTAGGGTTAGTTCTATTTAGAACTAAAAAAGCTCCTTGGACTAGACTGACCAGACGGTCCTCTGTTCCTAGGGGCGGTGGGGAAGCCAAGGTAGGCTTTATGAGGAGAGTATTAGTTCCTAGGGAGGGTACCACTGTGTTGGGCTGTGGAGTTGGTGGAGCTGGTACAGTCGGGACCTTTGGGGGAGCCAGTACGACTGGGGGGCCCTGTTCTATAAGGACCTTGTTGGGCCCTACGAGTGTCACTGCCGGGTCTCTCACTGTCAGTCTGATCGTGAAAATGAACCCAGGATCTCTTAGTGGAATGTATACTCGCCAACCCCACCTATTTCCTTTAAGCCAACTTAGACGGTGTTGTTTTCCGTTCTCGGTGAACCTTATACGTAGGGGGTTGCAGTATTTATCTTTGCATGGTCCTGAGGGTGCTCTGTTTTTAAAAGCGCACCCACTCTCTTGATATTTATAGGGGTTTCTTTCTCCTTCGTTTGACTTATCATAGCCACTACCTCGTTTTACCGTGATTAGGTCCCATTTAGAGGAGGGCTTCCAGTAAGCATCCCCTGTCGTTTCACATGTCCATTTACCACAAAAGTAATCTGATGCCCCCCCCCCCCCGCATTCTTGTTGAAGCCTTTTGCTCTGACCCTGACCAGGGCAAACATAAAAATGTGCAGCTCTAAGATTAGCTCGGTAGAACTGCCCCAACACCCATATGTGCTCCCTATCCCATTTGGGACACACCGCTCCTCAGGGGGTGGGTTGCTAAGATCAGTATGATCTGAGAGGTCCCAATTGGGGGATCCTGCCACTAACTTACAGACGTCAGGCGTGAGATCAGGCCACCAAGTCCAGAGGGGATGGACTGCAGTGGTTGCCCATACAATGTTTCCCTTTTCATTAAGCACCTCCCAGGACTGTTGAATTGGAGCATGAGGGTTAAGGTTCCCTAGGTCTAGAGTGGCGCCTGCGGCGCAGACGAAGCTTAAGAGGATTGTCAGTGGCTGCCACTGTCCAATTGTCGTCGTGGTTTTCTTCATCTTGACTGGCGGCCCTCTTGATGTGGGAGGCGTGGATCCAGGAGGCGATTCCGTCAACTTTTACCGCAGTAGGGGTTGTCAGTAACACCAAATAGGGTCCCTTCCACCGTGGCTCGAGGCTGCCGGTTCGATGCCGCCTGACCAAGACTTTGTCTCCAAATCGGAACCCGTGGGGTACTGCGGTGGTCCCTGGGGTATAGGCTGCTTTCAGTTGGTCCCAAATCTGGGTCCTAATTACTTCTAGGGCCTTTAAATGAATAAGCAAAGAGGAGGGTAAGACAGGGTCAGAGTCGGAAACTAATGTTCCACCAGCTTCCATTAAGGGGGGAGGTCCTCCATACAGAACTTCAAAAGGAGTGAGCCCGAAACGACCAGGGGTGTTTCGGGCTCGGAAGAGCGCAAGAGGAAGGAGAGCCACCCAGTCTTTTCCGCCGGTCTCAATGGCTAATTTAGTCAAGGTCTCTTTTAAGGTCCTATTCATCCTCTCTACCTGTCCTGAGCTTTGAGGGCGGTAAGCACAGTGTAATTTCCAATCAATGCCCAACTGAGTGGCCAAGCCCTGACTTACCTGGGCAACAAAGGCTGGTCCATTGTCGGACCCGATTACCTTAGGGATTCCAAATCTTGGCAGGATTTCTTCAAGGATCTTCTTGGCCACAATCTGGGCAGTCTCTGTTTTAGTGGGAAATGCCTCGACCCATTCTGAAAAGGTGTCTACAAATACTAACAGATACTTGTTACCATACATTCCAGGTTTAACTTCAGTAAAGTCTACCTCCCAATACACTCCAGGATGGTCTCCCCGTTGTCTCTTTCCAGGTTCTCTGTAGGCTTTAGTTGCATTAGTGAATGCACATGGTTTGCAGGAGTTTATAATCTTTTGAGCCACTGACTTCAGGTTGGGGACTTGGTATCGGGAATTTTTAATTAGTCTCATCATTTTTTCAACTCCCAGGTGGGTGAATTGGTGTAGTCCTTTCACAAATTTTATTCCTTCTTCGGGAGTTAATTCTATTTTCCCTTCAAAAAAGTATGGGAGGGGATCACTGGTCCACCATAGCTCTTTTATGTTATACCTCCCATCCTCAGGGCTTTTGGGCGGATCACCTTTTTCAGTTAAGATCATGGCCCCTTGAGCAACTTGTTTTGCCACTAAGTCTGCCATTCGGTTGCCCTTGGCCACCAAGTCTTCTCCTTTTTGGTGGCCAGGGCAGTGGATGATGGCTACCTTTTTAGGTGCATGTATGGCTTCCAACAGGGCCAGAATTTCTTCTTTGTTTTTAATGTCTTTACCAGCCGAGGTCAATAGCCCTCGCTGCCTGTAGATGGCCCCATGGATGTGTGCGGTAGCAAAAGCATATCGGCTGTCAGTGTAGATATTAACGATCTTACCTTTAGCCTCTCGGAGGGCTTGTATAAGCGCTATAAGTTCAGACTTTTGTGCCGATGTTCCTTCAGGCAAAGCACTTGCCCAAATTACCTTTTTCCCGTCTACCACCGCAGCTCCAGCCTTTCGCTTCCCCTCTATCAGGAAACTGCTGCCGTCCGTGTACCAACTGGGAGCTCCAGGCCAGGGTTGGTCAGTCAGGTCACTTCTGGTCCCAGTTTCTTCAGCGAGGATGTCCATACATTGATGTACTGGGACGGAATCATTTGTTAGAGGGAGAAGGGTAGCTGGGTTGAGGATGGCAGGGGGCGCAAAGGTTACACGCTCATTTAGCAGCAAGCTCTGATAGTGTGTCATTCGGGCATTTGTCATCCATCTGTCAGGTGGCTGCCGCACGATACTTTCTAAGGCATGAGGGGCCACAACAGTCACCTGTTGTCCCATTGTCAATTTGTCAGCATCTTTGATCAGCAGGGCTACTGCTGCAATAGCTTTCAGACATGTGGGCCATTCACTATCAACAGGATCTAATTTTTTTGACAAATAGGCTACAGGTCTCTTCCAGGGTCCCAGTGCTTGTGTCAATACTCTCCTGGCTACACCCGCTCTCTCGTCCACATATAGGACGAAAGGCTTAGTCAAGTCTGGTAATGCTAGCGCGGGGGCAGTCATTAGAGACGACTTGATAGCCTCAAAAGCTCTTTGGTGTTCTTCTTTCCACTCGAAAGGAACCCCTTCCTTAGTCAAAGGATATAGAGGTGCCGCTAGGGTTGCAAAGCCTGGAATCCAGAGTCTACAAAAGCCAGCAGTCCCCAGAAACTCACGTACCTGCCATGGGGTGGTTGGTGATGGGATCATCATAACAGTCTTCTTCCGTGCTTCTGTGAGCCATCTTTTACCCCCTCGGAGGGTATACCCCAGGTAGGTTACCTCAGTTTGACAGATTTGTGCCTTTTTAGCTGAAACTCGATACCCCAAGTCACTCAGTTCTGTGAGGAGCCTCTCAGTTCCCTGGTGACACAGCTCCTTTGAGGCCGCCGCAACCAGGAGATCATCCACATACTGTAGTAGGGTAAGCTGAGGGTTTTGAGTGCGAAAAGGCGCGAGATCCCGATGGAGGGCCTCGTCAAACAGGGTGGGGGAATTTTTGAACCCCTGTGGTAGTCTAGTCCAAGTTAGTTGACCAGTCTGTCCGCCCTCTGGGTCCCTCCATTCAAAAGCAAACAGGAGCTGACTCTTAGGGTGCAAACGCAGGCAAAAGAAGGCATCTTTTAAGTCCAGGACTGTATACCATGTTCTCTCAGGTGGGAGAGAGCTTAATAAATTGTACGGGTTCGGGACTGTGGGGTGAATGTCCAGGACCCTTTTGTTAACCTCCCGGAGGTCTTGTACCGGGCGATAGTCATTGGTCCCTGGTTTTCGAACCGGCAGAAGTGGTGTATTCCAGGGGGACTGACAGGCCACTAAAACTCCTTGGCCTAGCAACCTCTGGATATGAGGCCGGATGCCTTCTCTAGCTTCCTTGCTCATGGGGTATTGTTTTACCGAAATGGGGGTGGCATCAGCTTTAAGTTCTACCACAACCGGAGGCACTTGTTTAGCCAACCCCATTCCTGCTTGTTCTGCCCAGACATTGGGGAACGCAGTTAGCCAACCCCATTCCTGCTTGTTCTGCCCAGACATTGGGGAACGCAGTTAGCCAACCTACAGAGACTGCATTTTTGGGTTGCTCTTCATGCAACCGGTACTCTTCCTCTGTGTTGAGGAAAAGGCAGGCAACAGGGGCCTTTCCCCAGCTTACTTGTGGGCCTTCTGAAGTAAATTGGACTTGAGCCTTTAGTTTGGTTAGCAGATCGCGCCCCAAGAGGGGAGCAGGGCACTCAGGTATCACCAGAAAGGAGTGGGTCACTATATTCTTGTCTATCTGAAGAGCTCGTTTGGTCGTCCAGGGGTAAAATTTACTACCAGTGGCTCCAATTACCATGGTCTTTTTGGAGCCTAGCTTGCCTAGGGGGTTAGTGAGTACTGAATGCTCTGCTCCGGTGTCTATCAGGAAGTTGATGGGAGTCCCCTCCACGGACAAAGTTACCCTAGGCTCAGGGAGGGGGTCTGAGCCCCGACTTCCCTAATCATCTTCTAGGGTCAGGACCTTGGATCGCTCCCATTTTTTAGGGCTATCTCTAGCCCGGTGTCCTTTCTCTTTGCAATAGGCGCATTGGTCTTTTTCCAGTGGTATCTTTCTGCCACCTGGCGGTTTCACTGCCCTGTTGCCCAGGAGCCCTATTTTACCTTTTCCTGACTGTCTATCATTCACAACTGCGGCCAAAATTTTACTCAGATTTCTCTCCTGACGGCGATCCCGTCTATTTTCCCTCTCCTCCATTTCTTTCTTCTCTCTCTCCTGCCTCTCTTCTTCTGTTTCCCTCTTATGATAGACTTTCTCTGCTTCTTTTACTAAATCTTGGAGCATATGATCTTGGAGCCCCTCCAGCCTTTGCAGCTTTTTCTTAATGTCGGGAGCGGACTGACCAATGAAGGCCATGGCTACAGCGGCTCTCTGCCCCTCTGACAAGGGGTCAAAAGGGGTGTATCTCCTATATGCCTCCATTAGACGCTCAAGGAAGACTGAGGGTGGTTCAGTCTGCCCCTGCAAGACCTCTCTTACCTTAGCCAAATTGGTGGGCCGTCTAGCGGCTCCTCTGAGACCTGCCACTAGAGTCCGGCGATAGACAAGGAGGCGTCCCCTACCTTCCGCGGTGTTGTAGTCCCAGTTGGGGCGGTTCAAGGGGAAAGCTTCATCCACGAGGTTAGGGAGGGCAGTGGGTGTGCCGTCCTCACCCAGAACATTTTTTCTCGCCTCCATCAGGATTCTTTCTCTTTCTTCTGTGGTGAAAAGAACCTGCAAAAGCTGCTGACAATCATCCCAAGTGGGTTGATGGGAGAACATAAGTGACTCAAGGAGCCCAGTAAGTCCAGAGGGGTTCTCTGAGAAGGGAGGGTGGTTAGTTTTCCAATTATATAAATCAGAAGAGGAAAAAGGCCAGTACTGTAAAGGAATGAGATCATTAGGTCCTGGTGCTGGCCCTCCCACATGTGCTCTGAGTGGCAAGGCAACTGTTGAGTCTGGCCCCCCTTTCTCCCCGGAGCTTCAGCCTCGGCGACTCCGAGTCCCCCCCGCCGGTCCCTGAGCCCCTCTCGCTATTGGTCCTTCTGGTGGGGCAGCTGCAGGTGGCTGTTGGGGCAGGGGGTAAGGGGGAGGTTGGGAGTCCATCCAGAGGAGGTCGTCAATCTCTGGATAGATCTTGGGGGGTGCTGATGGGCCGGACTTTCCGGCTGCATCAGACTGGGCAACCGCAACCGTCAGTTTCGAAAAGTTTGGGGTCCAAGGCTTGACCCACGGAGGTGGGAATTGGACGAGATTCTGCCAGGTCACAATGTAGGGGATCTGATCAGGGTGACCCCCTTCTTCCTGAAAAACAATTCGCCTGACGGCGGCGATTAGTGACAAGTCAAAAGCACCCTCAGGTGGCCAGCCCACTCCAAACGTTGGCCACTCGGAGGCGCAAAAGGTCTGCCACGGACCCTTTCTGACCTCCACCGACTGGTTGTGGGCTCTGACCCGCACCTCCTTCCAATGCTCCAGAGTCAGAGAAAGGGGAGTGGACACAGATTGTCCCATTTCTAGAAAAACAGTAGACACAACAAGAGCGGACACGAGACTAAGACAAAAAAGAAACCAGAAACGGCGGCAACTCTGCGTTGACCACAAGCAACTCAAAGAATCAGATGGCCTTTCTAAGGCCGGCCGATTGAGACCCTCTGCACGAGGTGGGACTCGAACCCACGATCCCGTGACCAAACGCGAGGTGGGACTCGAACCCACGGTCTCGCAACAAGGCGCAAGGTGGGACTCAAACCCACGATCTCGCAACCCCAAATGGTCTCTTGGCCTCCAAAGGGGTCCACCAGGCGTCCCTGGTCCTCCCCTGTTCCTCCTGGGACGTCTCCCAGGGTGAACGGACGGTGGACACCTGGACACGTCTATCCTTATCCACCCCGCGTTCCCTCTCGGAGCGCGGTCTCACTGAGCGTCCGCAAAACCGAAACTGCGATCGCACCAAACTTAGAAACAGAACACAAACATCAGACCAAAACAGAACAAAAAATCTTACCTCTAAGTGGGTCTAGGACCTCTGGGTGGTCGCGCTGATTCCCGGCCAATGCACCAAAATGAAAGACCCCCGAAGGGAGACCCTCACTCAAGCACTCAAGCCCCGGGACGGCCGCGGACCCAAGAAGACACTGAGACCGTACTCAAAATGTAGAAGGCAAGATTTAATAGAACAACAGCAAGAAAGCACATGGAACATAGACCAGAGCTCTGGGGTCGAAACTCATGCACCTAGTGGTGTAGAGGAGAATCGACGACCAGCCAAATTTTTCACAGGCTTATATAGTAAAACTCAAGGGGGGGGAGAGCTGGGCAGGGAAAGTACAAGTTTACATCACTAGGGGGTTCTGCCAAGGGACAAGGGGTTTTGCCAAGGGAATCTACGTAACTAAGGGGTCATGTCCTATCATTTGGCAATGTACCCGGTTCATTTTGAGGTTGTTCCAGGAGGCCCTTATCTCAAAAATGTTCTTGGAACAGTTTTTAGTTGGGAGGGTTTGAACTCTAGGGTGAGGAGTTCAGGAATGTATTCTGGGGTGAAGAGTTTAAGAGTGTTCCGGGAACAATCTCTAGATGGGAGGGGTCGGGTTCTGGGGTGAAGAAGAGTTCAGTAAAAATTTTTATTCTTCAGTACAACCACTCTGGAAAACAGTCTGGCCGTTCCTCAGAAAATTGGACATAGTACTTCCGGAGGATCCCGCAATACCTGTGGGCATATATCCAGAAGATGTCCCAACCGGTAAGAAGGACACATGCTCCACTATGTTCATAGCAGCCTTATTTATAATAGCCAGAAGCTGGAAAGAACCCAGATGCCCCTCAACAGAGGAATGGATACAAAAATTGTGGTACATTTACACAATGGAGTACTACTCAGCTATTAAAAAGAATGAATTTACGAAATTCCTAGGCAAATGGATGGACCTGGAGGGCATCATCCTGAGTGAGGTAACCCAATCACAAAAGAACTCAAATGAAATGTACTCACTGATAAGTGGATATTATCCCAGAAACTTAGTATAGCGAGATATAAGGTACAAGATGCAAAACACATGAAACTGAAGAAGAACGAAGACCAAAGTGTGGACACTTTGCTCCTTCTTAGAATTGGAAACAATCACCCATGGA
The DNA here is from genome assembly GCF_000001635.26 of Mus musculus. Lineage (NCBI taxonomy): Eukaryota > Metazoa > Chordata > Mammalia > Rodentia > Muridae > Mus > Mus musculus. The sequence continues at coordinate 23,596,857 of NC_000086.7, forward strand.
AGGAGTTACAGAGACAAAGTTTGGAGCTGAGACAAAAGGATGGACCATCTAGAGACTGCCATATCCAGGGATCCATCCCATAATTAGCCTCCAAACGATGACACCATGGCATACACTAGCAAGCCTTTGTTGCAAGGACCGTGATATAGCTGTCCCTTGTGAGACTAGGCTGGGGCCTAGCAAACACAGAAGTGGATGCTCACAGTCAACTATTGGATGGATCACAGGGCCCCCAATGGAGGAGCTAGAGAAAGTAGCCAAGGAGCTAAAGAGATCTGCAACCCTATCAGTGGAACAACATTATGAACTAACCAGTACCCCAGAGCTCTTGACTGTAGCTGCATATTTATCAAAAGATGGCCTAGTCGGGTATCAATGGAAAGAGAGGCCCATTGGTCAGGCAAACTTTATATGCCCCAGTACAGGGGAACGCCAGGGCCAAAAAATGGGAAAGGGTGGGTAGGGTAGTGCCGGGGTGGGGGTGGGGGACTTTTGGGATAGCATTGGAAATGTAATTGAGGAAAATACGTAATAAATAAATAAATAAACAAATAAATAAATAAATAAATAAATAAATAAGGCTGCTATGAACATAGTGGAGCATGTGTTCTTATTACCAGTTGGAACTTCTTCTGGGTACATGTCCAGGAGTGGTATTGCTGGTAGTACTATGTCCAGTTTTCTGAGGAACCTCCAGACTGATTTCCAGAGTGGTTGTACAAGCTTGCAATCCCACCAACAATGCAGGAATGTTCCTCTTTCTCCACATCCTTGCCAGCATCTTCTGTCACCTGAGTTTTTCATCGTAGCCATTCTGACTGGTGTGAGGTGGAATCTCAGGGTTGTTTTGATTTGCATCTCTGATGACTAAGGATGTTGAACAATTTTTAGGTGATTTTCAGGCATTTGGTATTCCTCAGTTGAGACTTCTTTGTTTAGCTCGTACACCATTTATTAATAGAGTAATTTGTTTCTCTGGAGTCTAACTTCTTGAGTTCTTTGTATATATTGGATATTATACCCGAGCTACTGCTCAGGTGGGGCTCCTCTAGGCCCCAGGCATTCCAGGTTGTGTTGGAACCAATGTTGTGTTCCACTCACCAGTGATCCTAAGATCCTGGGCATGCTAGGGTGTCTGGGGAGTGGAGATTCGTCTGGGGACCATGGAACTGTCTGCCAAATTCGCACCCAAGATGGCCTGGTGCTGGTGCTGACCGTAAGGAAAAACACATACTCTTAACATTTAAAATTTTGTTTTATTTTATATGCATACTTTGATTGCATGTACCCAAGAGGGTTCCTGGTGCCTGCAGAGGCCAGAAGAGGGAGTTGGAGTTCCTGTAATCAGATAGAGTTGCAGATGATTAGAACCACCCTGTCAATGCTAGGAATTGAACTTGCATCCTCTGGAAGAGCAGTCATGGTTCTTAACCACTGAGGAGTCTCTCCAGCCCATGATATTAATTTTTCTTGGTGATTATCCTTGTATCATAGAATTGTGACAAAATATATTGTTATTTATTTTGTTTTGCTTTACAAGGGCTATTCATTCCTGTACTAAGCAGTAAAAATGATAAAGTTTTGAAAGTGAGGAGAATGAAAAGCAGCACAAAAGAATCTTTACTTTTCATTAGAAAACTCGAAGCAGTCATGACTAAAATAAAATAGCATTCTTAAAAATGACAGTTTAAGCAATGTTTCTCTAAATATAGTGCCTTGCTCTGTTATGTCAAAATGCTCGAAGTAGCTATTAACAACTCAATGCAAAGTGTAGATATGGATTTATTTTATTATATTCTTGCTAAGTTTTTATATTATTGCAATAGGCAAAAAGGAAAGAATGAAATTCTCTGGTATAATTTTGGTTAATGTGATGACAACTGCTCTTGAATATTAGGTCATCCTATCCAGTAATTAGATAATACTGGCTTTGTTGATTTGAAGTAGAAGGATCATCCATAGACTTCTTAGTGACAACAAAACTATTGGGCTTTTGTCATGGTAACTGGAAAAGAAGAAGCAAGATGAGCCAATAGCCCAGAATAGTCCTCTTGCCTATATCTGATTCCCGCTTCATTTATTGTACTGAAATTTATTGTACTGTAATGTATTTACAACTTAATAGAATTACTGTATACTCACAAATATAAATACTATAACATAACTCATGAATGAATATACAATAGCATACATGTTACACGTAAAGGACAACTCTAAAACATATATCACAGCTCTAAGACAATTTTTGTGTTAAGTGAACTTATTTTGAAAATAAATCAATTGTATGTAACAAAGATATAGGATAATTATATTATTTCAATATTCTATTTCAATACCATTGTGGAAAGGCTTTATAAACTATATTCATGGGTGGGCTCACTATTTTTAATATTAAAAAATGCCATAAACAAAATTAATGATCCTATTAGAGTGACAGAAATTAATCATATGCTAGCCATTACCAGAGGCAACCAAAAATAGGGACGTAGAATATTTGCATCTAATTTTGCAATGTGGTATCTGTCTGTCTATTTGTCTGTCTGTCTGTGTATATGTATGTGTTTCCAACATGAACATGAACAGTGCATTTCTAATTAAGTTTTAAAATCCTACTGGATGGCATGGAATATTGGCACACACCTTTAATCCCCGTACCAAGAAGACTGAGGCACAAGGATCACAAGTTCTAAGAAAGTCTAGCCTACATAGTAAAGCACTATCCCAATGAAACAAATAAAAAAGACCAAACAAATGAAAAACCAAATTATACTACAATAATAGTGGTCCATTTTATTGACCAAAATATTAGTGGTCAAAGTATGAGAGATAACTTTAGATCACTATGTCTCAAAAATGAATATAAAATCTATACAAAACAAGCCCCTATCAAATACAGGACAAAAGTGGGTCCACCATGGACTGCAGGAGAATTTCTACATATTTCTGTAAGAAAAGTACTGTTTCTCAATAATGTATTATCCCCATGTAGGAACTACCACCACGTTTTTAAATATTATGAAATTTGACAGTATTTATTAATATTTTAAATATTTGTAACATTTGAGATAGCTTTTCATCTTCCAAGAAATATTTCTACAAAACCCCACAATGATATAAATATGTATGTACAAGGATATTTGTTGTGGCATGATTCAGGACTTTTAACAGCTAAAGATTAATAGCAATTAAAATACTAGTCAATAGGGAAATATTTAAATAACCTATCACACATGAACACAATGAAATGCAGTATGCACAAAAAAAGTATACATATTCATGGGTACCAGTATGGAAATCTTACAAAGTATGATAAATGATATAATTAACATACAATGCTGTGTTGAATATGATCCCATTTACATTATTGGCATCTGTATGTAATAAAAATTGTAATAAAAACAGGCTTTTAATGATGAACAATGGAGGCTGAATACACTAACTTCTAAGGTTATATATTTCCAAATCTTGTATAATTTACACATCACAACTTTGCAATCTTAATAAGTAATGTAAAGATTGGATATGCAAGTTTGATAGTGCTAAAATTTTCTCCTTTGAAAATATTTATTTATTTATTTTACATGTATTAATGTTTTGCATGCATGTATGTATGTGTACCATGTGTGTACATGGTGCCCATGGAGTTCAGAATTCTTCAGATCCTCTGAGCTGTAGTTGCATATAAGTGTGAGCCACCACATGGGCTCTAAAACCACTCCTGGGTCCTCTGCAAGAGCAAGAGCTCTTAACCAATGAAATCTCTCTCCAGCCCCAGTACCAAAATTTCACTCTCACATACACACACACACACACACACACACACACACACACACACTTAAGCATTTTGACTGACTTAGGTCACATTGATCAGAAATATATGCATAAACAGACAAAGCTACACAGATTTGAAATTTTTCCTTTGAAATTATGTTATTCACTGAATTATAACACCAAAAATTCCTACGTTGAAGTCCTTACCCCTATTACTTGGTAATGACTTCATGGTAATCTGGGGCTAGTAATATAGGTCCTTATCTGCTTTGACTCTCATTCTTACAAAAAGGGGAAGAGATTAGGACAGAAATGCACAGAGAGAGGAACAATCAAGTGGATACACAGCCAGAAGACAGCCATCTGGAAGCCAAAAAAAGAGGCTTCAGAAAAGTTGAACTTGCTGACACCTTCACTTAGACTTCTATCTCAAAGTTGTGAGAAACTAAATTCATGTTGCTTATATTTAATCTCTCGTTATGTCAATCCTATTAAAATAATACAGGGGGTAATTTGATAAGACATGTTGTGAAAAAACACTAGAAATATAAACTTTTAAAATTGCCTTTTAAAAATATGCTGCTTCAGTCTCTATGAGTTCATATGAGCTTTGTTTAGTTGATTTAGAGGGCCTTGTTACTCTGGTGTCTTCCATCCCCTCTGGCTCTTATACTCTTTTTTGCCACCTCTTCTGCAGTATAGCCTGAGCTCTTAGGGGAGGGATTTGATGCAGACATTGAGTTTAGAGTTGAGTGTTTTAAATTCTTTCACTTTTTGTAATGTCTGGTTGTGAATCTCTGTATTTCTTCCCATCTGTTGCATGGGGGAAGTTTCTCTAATGAAAGATGAGCAAGGCACTGATCTATGACTATAACAGAATGTCATAGGAATCACTTTGTAGCTGTGTTGTTTCTTGTATGTTTGTTTGCTTTTTAAGAACAGAAATATTTGGTTTCACCGTAGAACCCTTAGCTATACTTGTGTTTCCACATAAAACTGTGAACTGCCCTTTTAAGTTCTATTAGGAATTGTGTTGGAATTTTTGATGGGAATTGTGTTGAATGTGTACATTGTCTTTGATGGGATGGCCATTTTCACTATGTTAATCCTACAGACCCACAGCATGTTAGATCTTTCTATCTTCTGATATCTTCTTCAATTTCTTTCTTCAAAGACTTGAAGCTGTTATCATACAAGTCTTTTACTTGCTTGGGTTAGAGTTACCCCCAAGATATATTATTTGAGGGTATTGTGAAAGGTGTTGTTTCCCTGATTTTGTTCTCAGTACATTTGTTATTTGTATATAAGAAGGCTACTGATTTTTGTGAGTTAATTTTGTAAAAAGCTGTTTTGCTGCAAGTTTTTTATTAATCAGCTATAGGAGTTTCCCAGTAGTTTAGGGACATAAAAATTCTTGACTTACTTTCCAATTCGTATCCCCATGATCTCCTTCAGTTGTCTTATTATTCTAGATAAAACTTCACATACTATATTGAATAGAGTGTGGACAGCCTTGTCCCATGCCTGTATTTAGTGTATTTGCCTTGTGTTTCCCTACATTTAATTTGATGTTATCTATGGAGTTGCCCTAAACTGTCTTTATCACGTTGAGGTAAATCCCTTATATACTGAATCTCTCCAGGACTTTTCGCATGCAGTGTTAGATCTTGTCAAAGGCCTTTTCTGCATCTATGGAGATATCATGTGATTTTTGTCTTTTAGTTTGTTTACATGATGGATTACATTTGTCAATTTATATATGATGAAGCATCCCTGAATCTCTGGGATGTAGTCTAATTGATCATCATAGATGAACTTTGTGATGTGATTTTGGAATCTGCAAGTATTTTATTGAGAATTTTTGCATCTCTGTTCATATGGGAAACTGGTCTGTAATTTGCTTTCTTTATTTTGTCTTTATGTAGTTTGGGTATCAAGGTAATTGTGGACTTGGAAAAACAAATTGGGCAATGTTATTTCTGTTTCTATTTGTCAAATAATTTGAAAAGTATTGGCATTAACTCTTCTTTGAAAGTCTGGAAGAATTCTGTGCTAAAACAATCTGGCCCTTGTTTTTGTTTTTGTTTTTGATTTCGGGAGAGTTTTAATTACTGCCTTTATTTCACTACTATTATAGATTTGTTTAAATTGCTTATCTGAGTTTGATTTAGCTTTGGTAAGTGCTGTATATCAAGAGAATTATCAACTTCTGTTAGATTTTTCTGACTTAATAGAGTATAGATTTTTAAAGTATATCCTTAGAATTCTCTGTATTTCCTCAGTATGTTGTTATATGTGTTGTCCCCACTTTTTTTCTAATTTTATTAATCTGAATACTTTCTGTCTGGCTTTAAGTTAATACATGTAAGTGTTTGATAATCTTATTGGTTTTCTCAAAGAACCAACTCTGTTTCATTAATTCTTTGAGTGGCTTGTTATTGCTGTTTGTTTCCATTTCGTTGATCACAAACCCAAGTGATTATTTCGTTCTGTATGCTCCTTTTGGGTGTGATTTGTGCTTTTTATTCAAGAGCTTTTAGGTGTGCTGTCAAGTTAATAGTATAAGATCCTCCATTTTTTGAATGCAGACACTTGTTGCCTTCATCATGTCACATAAGTCTGGGTGTTTTGTTCATTTCCTTTCAATTCTTGAATATCGTTGATTTCTCTCTTAATTTCTGTCTTGACTAAGTTTTTTCATTTACTATTGACTTGTTCAGTTTCTATAACTTTGTAAGCTTTCTATTGTTTCTGCTGTTGTTAATAGCTAGTTTTAATCTGTAGTGATCAGATAGAATGTAGGGTGTTATTTCCCTTTTCATGTATCTGTCAAGACATATTTTGTATCCAAGTTTGTGGTTAATTTTTGGAGAAAGATCCATGATGTGCCAAGAAAAAGGTATATTATTTTGTTTCTGGGTGAAATGTGTTGAGGGAAATATTAAAAATAAGTCCACCATTTTTAATGTGCTCCAGCTGATCTCTTCCCACCAACTCTCCTGCGGGGTCAGACCTGCAGGCTTCCTGCGCTCCTGCCACTGGAAACTTTCTTGCTAGCCCTCGCAGTTACTGTCCACCACTTGGCCAGCTGTCACAACACCCATCAACCCAGTAGAAACAAAACACTAGAAGCTTATAATTAACCAAACAGATTTATGTATCAATAAATTCTCAACTCACAAGATGCCAATAAAATAATTTCAGAGCCAATTGATAAAGATAAAAGCTGCCCAACTAGATTAGACAAATATCGCAATTATTCTATTTTTTAAATTCTATTCTTTAATATCATAAGTATCTGTGGCTAATTAAAGCCACTCTGGTTCAGGTTCTTCTTCCTCTTAGTCTGCTTCCATCTTTGCCTCTTCCTTTCTCAGATGTTCTCTCTCTCTCTCTTTCCCTCTCTCTCTCTCTCAGCTCTGCCTCAATTTTTCCTGACCAATCACAGGTCTCCTGCTGCCCTAATATTTTAGTGTTATTGGACAGGAAAAATCCTGTAAATATCTTTTTGGTTTATTTGGATTACAGCATCAGTCAGCTCTAGCATTTCTCTGGTTAGCTGTGTAAATGGCCTGTGTTGTGTTTTATAAAAAGATAAGGAGACACCAGAGATATGTTTGGTGGAGGCATGGTATGGTCTAGTGAAAAGGGGTGCCTCTGTGGGCCCATGCTGAGGCATCCTTAAATCCTGAGGGACCAGCTACATGTATAGTATAGACTAGAGTTTAATCAGGGAGTGGGGAGGGAAGTAGAGACAGAGAAAGGCAGAGAGAGAGACAGAGAGACAGAGAGACAGAGACAGAGAGAGAGTCAGAGACAGAGAAAGAGAGACAGAGACAGACAGAGACAGACAGAGACAGACAGAGAAGAGGAGTGGAGTAGAGGCTGACTATGAGCACGTGGAGAGAGGGGGGATGGGGAGAGAGGGGGTAAGGAGCAGAAGCAAGAGGAAGAGAGCAAGAGATAGAGGAGGAGGCAAGTCCCTTTATAGTGAGTCTGGCACACCTGGCTATTGCTGTGGGACAGAGCCTAGACTCAATCAACAACCTGTCTATTGGAGAGAGTAGGGAATTGAAGTCTCATACTATCAGTGTGTGTGGGCTAGTATGTAATTTAAGCTTGGTAGAGTTTCTTTTATGAACTTAGGTGCTCAATTTGGGTTTTCTTTCTTGATTCTATTTTCACTTTCAGGTCTTGTCTGGTTTATTAATTTGCTTTCACTGTGTTCTCATAGATTTATTTAAGGGATTCATTTATTTCCTCTTTAAGAACCTCTTTCATATAAATAAAGGCTGTTTTAAGGTGTGTGTGTGTGTGTGTGTGTGTGTGTGTGTGTGTGTGTGTGTGTGTGTGTTTCAGCTATGTTGGAATATCCAGGGCTTTCTCTGGTCACTTATAGAGACATACTGTCCTGGGTGTTATTGATTTTGTTTTATATGGCATCTAGGCATCTGGGTTTGGGAAGATTATAATTCTATGTGCTGATATCTAGTCATGTCTTTGTTGGGCGGGTGTTTTGTTCCTTGGTTTCTGTTGTCCTCTCTAGTTCTTAGGATAATATGGTGGCTGTGTGTTGCCTGGTAGAAATTTTTTCTGAGATCATGATAGGTATGCATATAGGGAATTCCAGGTAAAATGTGCTTCTTGGTACTGGACGGTGACAGATAGGTATGAGGATAGGCTGGGGAGATGCTTATGAGGTCCACAGGAGGGAGAAAATCAGGGGCTTTCACTGGGATCTGCCTAGTGCTCTGGGAATGAGGTCAGAGAATGAGACATGGCTACAGCAGAATGTGTGCTCCAATGCACTAAAAATGAGACTGGGGAATTGGATTTGGAGGAAAGGAGGAAGAGGTGAAGATCTGCAGTTAGCCTATCTACATTCCTGGCTAGAGTGGCCTGAGGGTTCCCAGCGAGTGCCTTCTGAGGTTGGGGGCTGGGATAAAGCAATGAGTTAGAGGGAGAGTTGCTGGGTAAGATCTATATAATGCAGTGGAGAAATTGCCAGATGAGAAGGGAGACCACAGCAGGTGATCTATTGTAGAACTGGGGGTGAGACCTGGGCACTGATTTGGAAGGAAGGAAAGAGAGGTGAAATTCTAAAGTTAGTTGACCAGTTTCCCTAGCTGGGTTGTCCTGGATGTTTTCAGCGTGTGCCTTCTGGAGTTGGAGACTGTGATAAAGCAATGAGTTGGGGGAAGAGGGTTTTGAAGGGGAAAATGTGTGTGCTTCACCTGAAAAGGGGGAAGTAGGAGAAAGGAGGTCACAGCAGGGAGTCTGCTACAGAGTTAGGAATAAGAATGAGTTTTGGGAGTTTGAGTTTAATACACAGAAGGGGCTACAGTCAGTGATGCTAAAGTGACTGTTAGGTTTGTTTGTCTCTAGAATGAAATGTGTAGATGACATCTGTAAAAGGTTTTATTACATTTAATGTGTGTGTGTGTGTGTGTGTGTGTGTGTGTGTGTGTGTAAGCATAGTGCACAAGTGTGAGTCAGAAGAAAAGTTTTGGGAGTTGGATCTCTTTCTATTCATTGGCTCTGAGCACTGAACTAGTGATTGAATTTAGATAATCAGGCTTGGCATCAAATTTCTTTACCCTATAACCTATTCTCTGGCCAAATTGTATATTTTAAATGGATTAATAATATGATATCTGAATTATATCTCAACATAGCTGCTTTGAAAATTCAGTTCCTGTGCTAGAGATATCTCAGGGATGTGGTTCTTGCAGAAGACTAAAGTTAATCCAAAAAGAAATGAAAAATAAAAGAGCAATCACTATCACTTAAGAAGGTGAGTATTACAAGGTCAGGGCTAGAGAGATGGCTTAGCAGTTAAGTGCATCTGGCTACACTTTCAGAGGTCCTGAAGAGTTCAATTCCCGGCAACCACATTGTGGCTCACAACCTTCTGTAATGGAATCTAATGCTCTCTTCTGGCACTTAGGTGTACATGGAGATATAATGAATATACATATTCCTTTAAAAAAGAACTACAAGTTCAAGTCAAGCCTGGATATATAGTAAGAGCATATCTCCAAATAATTACCATAAATGATAATGAAAATTACTACCAGAGCAAAAAATGCATGAGACTCAGACTAAATGAGACTTGGATAAATTAAACATTGAATAACTCTACCATTTCTTCATTTATTACATATCACAGAAAAAAATCCAAAATATGAATCAGCTATAGATTCATACTCACTTATAAATATCAATGCAAAATTCCTAAACAAACTATCAGCAAATAGAATCTTTTCTTTTTTAATATTTTTATCAGATATTTTCCTCATTTACATTTCCAATGCTATCCCAAAAGTCCCCCATACCCTCCCACCCACGCCCCTACCCACCCACTCCGAATTTTTTGGTCCTGGCATTCCCCTGTACTGGGACATATAAAGTTTACATGACCAATGGGACTCTCTTTCCAGTGATGGCCGACTAGATACATATGCAGCTAGAGTCCAGAGCTCCGGGGTACTGGTTAGTTCATAATGTTGTTCCACCTATAGGGTTGCAGATCCCTTTAGCTCCTTGGGTACTTTCTCTAGCTCCTCCATTGGGGGTCCTGTGATCTATTCAAGAGCTGACTGTGAGAATCCACTTCTATGTTTGCTAGGCCCCGGCAAAGTCTCACAAGAGACAGCTATATCAGAGTCCTTTCAGCAAAATCTTGCTAGTGTATGGAATGGTGTCAGCGTTTGGAGTCTGATTAAGGGATGGATCCCTGGTTATGGCAGTCTCTAGATGGTCCATCCTTTTGTCTCAGCTCCAAACTTTGTCTCTGTAACTCCTTCCATGGGTGTTTTGTTCCCAATACTAAGAAGGGGCAAAGTGTCCACACTTTGATCTTCGTTCTTCTTGAGTTTAATGTGTTTCACAAATTGTATCTTATATCTTGGGTATTCTAAGTTTCCGGGTTAATATCCACTTATCAGTGAGAACATATCATTTGAGTGCTTTTGCGATTGGGTTACCTCACTCAGGAAGATGCCCTCCAGGTCCATCCATTTGCCTAGGAATTTCATAAATTCATTGTTTTTAATAGCTGAGTAGTACTCCATTGTGTAAATGTGCCACATTTTCTGTATCCATTTCTCTCTTGAGGGGCATCTGGGTTCTTTCCAGCTTCTGGCTATTATAAATAAGGCTGCTATGAACATAGTGGAGCATGTGTCTTTTTTACCAGTAAGAACATCTTCTGGATATATGCCCAGAAGTGGTATTGCTGGATCCTCCGGAATTACTATGTCCAATTTTCTGAGGAACTGCCAGACTGATTTCCAGAGTGGTTGTACAAGCTTGCAATCCTACCAACAATGGAGGAGTGTTCCCCTTTCTCCACATCCTCGCCAGCATCTGCTGTCACCTGAATTTTTGATCTTAGCCATTCTGACTGGTGTGAGATGGAATCTCCGGGTTGTTTTGATTTGCATTTACCTGATGATTAAGGATGCTGAACATTTTTTCAGGTGCTTCTCAGCCATTCGGTATTCCTCAGGTGAGAGAGAATTCTTTGTTTAGCATTGAGCCAAATTTTTTAATGGGGTTATTTGATTTTCTGGAGTCCACCTACTTGAGTTCTTTATATATATTGGATATTGGTCCCCTATCTGATTTAGGATAGGTAAAGATCTTTCCCAATCTGGTGGTGGCCTTTTTGTCTTATTGAGGGTGTCTTTTGCCTTACAGAATCTTTGCAGTTTTATGAGGTCCCATTTGTCAATTCTCTATCTTACAGCACAAGCCATTGCTGTTCTATTCAGGAATTTTTCCCCTGTGCCCCTATCTTCGTGGCTTTCCACCACTTTCTCCTCTATAAGTTTCAGTGTCTCTGGTTTTATGTGGAGGTCTTTGATCCTCTTAGACTTGAGCTTGTACAAGGAGATAAGAATGGATCAATTCCCATTCTTCTACATGATAACTGCCAGTTGAGCCAGCACCATTTGTTGAAATTGCTGTCTTTTTTCCACTGGATGGTTTTAGCTCCCTTGTCAAAGATCAAGTGACTACAGGTGTGTGGGTTCATTTCTGGTTCTTTAATTCTATTTCACTGGTCTACTTGTCTGTCGCTATACTACTACCATGCAGTTTTAAATCACAATTGCTCTGTTGTACAGCTTTAGGTTAGGCATGGTGATTCCACGAGAGGTTCTTCTTTCCTTGAGAAGAGTTTTTGCTATCCTAGGTTTTTTGTTATTCCAGATGAATTTGCAGATTGCTCTTTCTAATTTGTTGAAGAATTGAGTTGGAATTTTGATGGGGATTGCATTGAATCTGTAGATTGCTTTTGGCAAGATAGAAATTTTTACAATGTTGATCCTGCCAATCCATGAGCATTGGAGATCTTTCCATCTTCTGAGATCTTCTTTGATTTCTTTCTTCAGAGACTTGAAGTTCTTATCATAGAGATCTTTCACTTCCTTAGTTAGAGTCACTCCAAGGTATTTTATATTATTTGTGACTATTGAGAAGGGTGTTGTTTCCCTAAATTTTTTCTCAGCCTGTTTATTCTTTGTGTACAGAAAGGCCATTGACTTGTTTGAGATAATTTTAAATCCAGCTACTTCACCAAAGCTGCTTATCAGGTTTAGGAGTTCTCTGGTGGAATTTTTATGGTCACTTATATATACTATCATATCATCTTCAAAAAGTGATATTTTGACTTCATCTTTTCCAATTTGTATCCCCTTGATCTCCTTTTGTTGTCGAATTGCTCTGGCTAGGACTTCAAGAACAATGTTGAATAGGTATGGAGAGAGTGGACAGCCTTGTCTAGTCCCTGATTTTAGTGGGATTGCTTCAAGCTTCTCACCATTTACTTTGACGTTGGCTACTGGTTTGCTGTAGATTGCTTTTATCATGTTTAGGTATGGGCCTTGAATTCCTGATCTTTCCAAGACTTTTATCATGAATGGGTGTAGGATTTTGCCAAATGTTTCTCTGCTTCTAAGGAGATGATCATGTGGTTTTTGTCTTTGAGATTGTTTATATAATGGATTATGTTGATGGATTTCTATATATTAAACCATCCCTGCATCCCTGGAATAAAACCTACTTGGTCAGGATGGATGATTGTTTTAATATGTTCTTGGATTCGGTTAGCGAGAATTTTATTGATTATTTTTGCATCAATATTTCATAAGGAAAAATGGTCTGAAGTTCTCTATCTTTGTTGGATCTTTCTATGGTTTAGGTATCAGAGTAATTGTGGCTTCAAAGAAAGAGTTGGGTAGAGTACCTTCTACTTCTATTTTGTGGAATAGTTTTTGAAGAACTTGAATTAGATCTTCTTTGAAGCTCTGATAGAACTCTGCACTAAACCCGTCTGGTCCTGGGCTTTTTTTGGTTGGTAGACTATTAATGACTGCTTCTATTTCTTTAGGGAATATGGGACTGTTTAGAGCATTAACTTGATCCTGATTTAACTTTGGTACCCTGGTATCTATCTAGAAATTTTCCATTTTGTCCAGGTTTTCCAGTTTTATTGAGTATAGCCTTTTGTAGAAGGATCTGACGGTGTTTTGGATTTCTTCAGGGTTTGTTGTTATGTCTCCCTTTTCATTTCTGATTTTGTTAATTAGGAGGCTGTCCCTGTGCCCTCTAGTGAGTCTAGCTAAGGGTTTATCTATCTTGTTGATTTTCTCAAAGAACCAGCTCCTCGTTTGGTTGATTCTTTGAATAATGCTTCTTGTTTCCACTTGGTTGATTTCACCCCTGAGTTTGATTATTTCCTGCCATCTACTCCTCTTGGGTGAATTTGCTTCCCTTATTTTCTAGAGCTTTTAAGTGTGTTGTTAAGCTGCTAGTGTGTGCTCTCTCTAGTTTCTTTTTGGAGGCACTCAGAGCTATGAGTTTCCCTCTTAGAAATGCTTTCATTGTGTCCCAAAAGTTTGGATATGTTGTGGCTTCATTTTCATTCAACTCTAAAAAGTCTTTAATTTCTTTCTTTATTCCTTCCTTGACCAAGGTATCATTGAGAAGAGTGTTGTTCAGTTTCCACGTGAATGTTGGCTTTCCATTATTCATGTTGTTATTGAAGATCAGCCTTAGTCCGTGGTGGTCTGATAGGATGCATGGGACAATTTTAATATTTTTGTATCAGTTGAGGCCTGTTTTGTGACCAATATGGTCAATTTTGGAGAAGGTACCATGAGGTGCTGAGAAGAAAGTATCTCCTTTTATTTTAGGATAAAATATTCTGTAGATATCTGTTAAGTCCATTTGTTTCATAACTTTTGTTAGTTTCACTGTGTCCCTGTTTAGTTTCTGTTTCCATGATCTGTCCATTGATGAAAGTGGGCGTTGAAGTCTCCCACTATTATTGTGTGAGGTGCAATGTGTGCTTTGAGCTTTACTAAAGTTTCTTTAATGAATGTGGCTGCCCTTGCATTTGGAGCATAGATATTCAGAATTGAGAGTTCCTCTTGGAGGATTTTACCTTTGATGAGTATGAAGTGCCCCTCCTTGTCTTTTTTTGTGTATTTTGGGTTGGAAGTCCATTTACTTCATTATTAGAATGGCTACTCCATCTTGTTTCTTCATACCATTTGCTTGGAAAATTGTTTTCCAGCCTTTCACTCTGAGGTAGTGTCTGTCTTTTTCCCTGAGATGTGTTTCCTGTAAGCAGCAGAATGTTGGGTCCTGTTTGTGTAGCCAGTCTGTTACTCTATGTCTTTTTATTGGGGAATTGAGTCCATTGATATTAAGAGCTATTAAGGAAAAGTAATTGTTGCTTCCTATTATTTTTGTTGTTAAAGTTGGCATTCTGTTCTTGTGGCTGCCTTCTTTTTGGTTTGTTGAAGGATTACTTTCTTGCTTTTTCTAGGGTGTGGTTTCTGTCCTTGTATTGGTTTTTTTTCTGTTATTATCCTTTGAAGGGCTGGATTCGTGGAAAGATAATGTGTGAATTTGGTTTTGTCGTGAAATATTTTGGTTTCTCCATCTATGGTAATTGAGAGTTTGGCTGGGTATAGTAGCCTGGGCTGGCATTTGTGTTCTCTTAGGGTCTGTATAACATCTGTCCAGGATCTTCTGGCTTTCATAGTCTCAGGTGAAAAGTCTGGTGTAATCCTGACAGGCTTGCCTTTATATGTTACTTGATCTTTTTCCCTTACTGCTTTTATATTCTATACTTATTTAGTGCATTTGTTGTTCTGATTATTATGTGTCGGGAGGAATTTCTCTTCTGGTCCAGTCTATTTGGAGTTCTGTAGGCTTTTTGTATGTTCATGGGCATCTCTTTCTTTAGATTTGGGAAGTTTTCTTCTATAATTTTGTTGAAGATATTTGCTGGCCTTTTAAGTTGAAAATCTTCATTCTCATCTACTCCTATTATCCTTAGGTTTGGTCTTCTCATTTTGTCCTGGATTTCCTGGATGTTTTGAGTTAGGATCTTTTTGCATTTTGTATTTTCTTTGATTGTTGTGTTGATGTTCTCTGTGGAATCTTCTGCACCTGAGATTCTGTCTTCCATCTTTTGTATTCTGTTGCTAATGCTTGCATCTATGTTTCCAGATTTCATTCCTAGGTTTTCTAGATCCAGCGTTGCTCACTTTGGGTTTTCTTTATTGTGTCTACTTCCCCTTTTAGGTCTTGGAAGGTTTTATTCAATTTCATCACCTGTTTGGTCATGTTTTCCTTTAATTCTTTAAAGGATTTTTGTGCTTCCTCTTTAAGGTCTTCTACCTGTTTAGCAGTGCTCTCCTGTATTTCTTTAAGTGAGTTATTAAAGTACTTCTTGATGTCCTCTACCATCATCATGAGATACGCTTTTAAATCCGGGTCTATCTTTTCGGGTGTGTTGGGGTGCCCAGGACTGGGTGGGGTGGGAGTGCTGCATTCTGATGATGGTGAGTGGTCTTGGTTTCTGTTAGTAATATTCTTACGTTTGCCTTTCACCATCTGGTAATCTCTGGAGTTAGTTGTTATAGTTGTCTCTGGTTAGAGCTTGTTCCTCAGGTGATTATGTTAGCCTCTATCAGCAGACCTGGGAGACTAGCTCTCTCCTGAGTTTCAGTGGTCAGAGTACTCTCTGCAGGCAAGATCTCCTCTTGCAGGGAAGGTGCCCAGATATCTGGTGTTTGAACCTGCCTCCTGGCAGAAGTTGTGTTCCACTCAACAGAGGTCCTAAGATCCCGTGGAGAGTCCTATGGGGACCTTGGGGTTGTCTGCAGACTTCACGCCCAAGGTGCATCAGTGCTGGCTCTGACAGGAAGGGCACAAATAGAATTTTAAAGGATATATAGAGAACATATCACTAACCTAGCAGTATAAAACAGAAATTTATTTTAGTGTTAGGA
The DNA here is from genome assembly GCF_000001635.26 of Mus musculus. Lineage (NCBI taxonomy): Eukaryota > Metazoa > Chordata > Mammalia > Rodentia > Muridae > Mus > Mus musculus. Next base: position 23,612,939 of record NC_000086.7, read on the forward strand.
AATCCACTACTATAATCCACTATCTTAACAAAGCAAGGTAAAAAAAAAATGTACTGGCATTTTCACAGATATTAAGAAGGCAAATGAAAACATTTAACAGCTAAACCAGGCACATTGACCAACTAACACCAATAAAACCAGCAGTCAGAGGCAAAGGCAACAAATTCATGGCCCTTATGGGATACATAAATAGTTCAAGGCCAGACTGAGCTACGTTACCAAATCCTGTTTCAAAAAAGCTACAGTTTGCTGGCTGTGGTGATTGAGGTATGCTGAGGATATCAGCATTTGGGAGGCAGAGGCAGTGGGTCTCAGTGACTTACTTCAGTGCCTGCCATGGCTACAAACTGAGGTTCAAGTCTACATAAAGCAGAGTATTTGCCTGGAAAGTGCAAAAGCCTGGGCTCAATCACTAGCATAAAAAAAGAAAAGAAAAAGAAAAGGAAAGGAAGGAGAAGAAAAGAAAAGAAAGGAAAGGGTATTAGTCAGGGTTCTCTAGAGTCACAGAACTTATGGATAGTCTCTATATAGTAAAGGAATTTATTGATGACTTACAGTCTGCAGTCCAATTCCCAACAATGGTTCAGTAGTAGCTGTGAATGGAAGTCCAAGGATCTAGCAATTACTCAGTCCTATATGGCAAGCAGGCAAAGGAGTGAGAGCACCACTCCCTTCTTCCAATGTCCTAATATGGTCTCCAGCAGAAGGTGTAGCCCAGATTAAAGGTGTGTGCCACCACACCCTTAATCCCAGATGACCCTGAATTTGGAGAAGGGAAGGGAAGGGAAGGGAAGGGAAGGGAAGAAAGGAAAGGAAAGGAAAGGAAAGGAAAGGAAAGGAAAGGAAAGGAAAGGAAAGGGGAAAGAAGGGGAAAGAAGAAGGGGAAAGAAGGGGAAAGAAGGGGAAAGAAGGGGAAAGAAGGGGAAAGAAGGGGAAAGAAGGGGAAAGAAGGGGAAAGAAGGGGAAAGAAGGGGAAAGAAGGGGAAAGAAGGGGAAAGAAGGGGAAAGAAGGGGAAAGAAGGGGAAAGAAGGGGAAAGAAGGGGAAAGAAGGGGAAAGAAGGGGAAAGAAGGGGAAAGAAGGGGAAAGAAGGGGAAAGAAGGGGAAAGAAGGGGAAAGAAGGGGAAAGAAGGGGAAAGAAGGGGAAAGGGGAAAGGGGAAAGAAGGGGAAAGGGGAAAAAGGGGAAAGGGGAAAGGGGAAAGGGGAAAGAAGGGGAAGGGGAAAGGGGAAAGGGGAAAGGGGAAAAAGGGGAAGGAGAAAGGGGAAAGGGGAAAGGGGAAAAAGGGGGAAGGAGAAAGGGGAAAGGGGAAAGGGGAAAGGGGAAAGGGGAAAGAGGAAAAAGGGGAAAGGGGGAAAGGGGGGGAAAGGGGAAAGGGGAAAAGGGGGAAAGGGGAAAGGGGAAAGGGAAAAAAAGGGGAAAGGGGGAAAAGGGGAAAGGGGAAAAAGGGGAAAGGAGAAAAAGGGGAAAGGAGAAAAAGGGGAAAGGGGAAAGGGAAAATGGAAAGGGAAAGGTACGGAAAGGAAAGAAGATAAAAGAAGAAAAGTGAAGCGAGGCAAAGAGAAGAGAAGAGAAGAGAAGAGAAGGGAAGAGAAGAGAAGAGAAGAGAAGAGAAGAGAAGAGAAGAGAAGAGAAGAGAAGAGAAGAGAAGAGGAAAATTGAATAGTTTCTGATTCCTGGTTTAAGTAGTAAGCCAACAGAGATACACCACATTTTCTATTAGTATGGTATTTAAGAGTTTAACATTGGTACACAATGGGCAGATATAACATAGAGATAACTACAGATCAGAAACACAGACAAATATTTAAAGGACTTCATCATTGCAATAACAACCATATTTCACATCAGTAAGAGGAGATGCTGCATTCAAAATATATTATAATGACAACTGCTAGACTCTGGATGGCTGTCTACCACATGCCTTGCCTCAAAAGAAATACCAGTTGGGATTAAAGAATGTTTAGGAAGCTAACATATAATTAGAAACAACAGATATGTTTATGACCTTAGATAAGGAAGGTCCATTTAAATGTGATACAAAAATCATAAGAAATGTTGATAGACTTATCTATATTAAAATTGAAATATATAGGAAGCTAATTCTATGTCTTAAAATAATTTCAAATGTATTAAGGATTTAAGTACGTTCAAATAGTTGAGAATATGATTACAAAAGATTAGTGAGAATGTCCTTCCCAAACAGGATCTAAAATCAAGGACTGATAAAAAAATATTGCCATATCTTGATGCATAAAAATTTAAATGGTTTGACTAAACCCTCAAAAATTATATTTCTAAGGAATGGGATCTATGGTTGGAAAGTATTTGTGTTTCATTTTATACATTTTTTGTTCTTTTTAGGGTTTTCAGTGTGTCCACAGTTTGTCTTTTATAAACTACTACTTTAGTTATTTAATAAACGCATAGAATTTACTGTGTGCCAATCAATAAGAGCTTTATTTACTCCAATATTCTATTTGAACGTACTACTATCACTTTCACAGGTGACAAAACCAAAGCACACGTGCCCACCAGTGTGATTTGGTCCTAATAGAGCACTTCTTCAATTAAAAAGTATATTTGACACCTGTGTCAGTAAGTAAAGACAAAACCAACCCAGACATAACTCATTATTATATATTCATTATTCAAAATTTTGCCTGTTTTAAGAAATAAAAATGAATACACTTTCAAGCCAAGGGTGGTGGAACATGTTTATTATCTCAGCTATACAGGATGCTGAGGTGGAAGGATAAGAAGTCTGGCACCACCTTGGGAATATTGCAAGATGTTGTCTCTAACTAATTAATTAATTAAGTAGGTACGTAGTTAATAAATAACTCCATAGGCTTTTATTTTTCTGACATTATGTCTTGTTATATAGCATAGGCTGGAACTCATATCATTCTTCCTGCTTTTGCTTCTTATCTCCAAAGTGATGGAATTAGAGAAATGCATTTCCCCATGGGGCTTCAGAGATTCTTAAATTATTTGTGTGTTCTTTAAAGCATACATCAGTCCCTAAATGATTTGTTTATAGTGTCTAACAGTCATGTCACCTCTGTAGTCTTGGAGATGTTTGTGGAAGGTCACAGAATCAGTCAAGTGGCAAAGCTAAGATTTGAAACAAGGAAATATGGTTCCTGAATCTACTAACTTCTATGCTAGACAAAATCATAGAAGAGAAGTAGTCCTATGTTTCATAAAGGAGGTGAATATAGATGTGAGAAGCCTATCCCAACTCTGGAAGAATCCACAAACAAAATTTCTTAAGCTGAATGTTGTGGCAGATGCCTGTGATTACAGCACTCAAGGAGGCAGACACTGTAGGATCGCCAGGAGTCCAAGGCCAGCTTGGTCTACACAACAAGTTCTAGGCCAGCCAGAAGTACATAACAAGACCCACTCTGTCTCGCAATAGAACAAAAGAAAAAGACTATGCCTGGAGAAGAGGAATGAGTAAAAGACTTAGGAGTCAGAATAACTTATTCTATTAATCCATTCTATCCCTTTGCACTGATGAGCTTTGATTTTCCCATAAGTATGTATTTGTAAAAGAGGAAAGAAGGGTAAAAGAGGTTTCTATAGCTTGTCCAAGGATACACATGTAACAAACCAAGGTACACATATAGCACACAGGTACAAACAGCTGTTCAACCAATCATCAATTTATCTCCATTCCTTAATATGGACTTTATTTTTATACCTTTGTTAATTTTCATTATGCATCTAAAAGAACATCAATCAGCTACACTCTTTTATTATGATTCTGTATCCAATGATTACATCTTTGTGGCTTTCTTAAATCTGGTAACCATGCTTTCTATATTTTCATTAAAGTTCCTAGCCAGAGTGTTTAATACACGACAGGGCTGAAGCAGAGTCCTCATAGAAGGACTAGGGGGATACCTCATATAGGGAATTGTATCAAACTACATTGTTGGTTACATACCCAATTAACTGTACCATCTATCATTTCATACACATTCCTTTACTCCCCTTTGCCCATATGATATCTGGGAAACAAAATATCTTACTGAACACTTATCCACAGCATTTCTTCTCTTCTCATTTCTCTAAACCCTCTTTCACAGCCAGTCTTTAAGATGCGCAAAGAACTACCCTTTTACTACAATTCTTCAGGCTTCTAAATTTTACATGACCAATTACCTAACATTCAGTTTAAGAGTATAATTTCCCTTCAAATTGTTCATAATACATGTGCACCAAGCATTTTAAAATACAAAGATATACAACTGTTCCCCTCTTAAATCAACCCACCGCTACTCAAAATAACCCAGACAACAGAGCACAACAGCTGGCAAAATGACAGAGGTCTTCAAACATGGGGGAAGGGAGCTAAATACATGCTACAGGGAATTACCAAAGAGACAATCTAACAATCCGTTGATCTATTTCTAACTTCAACATACAAATCAAAACGTTGAGAGAAAAATCGATTTCCTTTTGAGTAATACACTGAAAAGTCAAATGATCCCACAAGTACCCCTAACAATAAAATTAGTGCCTTTCTCAAGTTTAAAGTAGAGTCTAATGAAAAAAATGACTTTATTTTCTTTTTGCTTGTCCTACAAATTGGACTCACGTGTCCCTGGAAACATTTTTTGCCTACTTATTATAAATTAAATTTATAGATACAATGTAATGTTCATTACAGACTTAAGGAGGGAAGTAATGATTAATAATAAATGAAAGATTTTGCTAAATATGTCACAAGAGTGACTGAAGGCCAAACTGAAGTGGAATGCCAGTGTTTCTGACAAGAGAATTACTTAGCTAGTACTACCTCACAAGTTGTTCCACTGTGCAAGCTCAGTTTCACACTGTTTCTTATATTTCCCCATTTAGATATGCCACCTGTCTAGTTTTTAGACCTCTTCAACAGAGTCTGTATACTTTGTTGAAGGATCTGTTCCAACAGCAGACAGTAAGTAGTACACACCTGTTGAGCTGCCCACTTAGCTGACAGATGACTAGTTTCCAAAATGATTGCTGTGTTAAACTGATATATTTCATTTCTAATCTAATGGTGTAAATTCTGATGCTGCTCTCATTCTGGTATATTACTATTTCAAAATAGTATTGGCTGTAATGGAAAAAAGCTGATCATAGTTAGATATTAACTTCATACTGTCATTTTCACTGCAGAATAAAGTAATAATAAGGAATGTTAATGGAGCACTATGTATAAAACACTCAGAAGTGTTTTAGATGTATCATCATACCAAAGCTACTAACAATCCTATGAACTAGGGTTTATCCACATTTACTAGTGGAAACGGGCATCAGGTGACTAAGTAATGTGTGCAAAATCACATTCAAATAAACGTTAGAACGTACTATAAGGCAAACTTACTCCAGAGGCTCAATTCAGTCTCTACCCCAAGAAAACTATTTGACATTTCATTGATGATTGGGGGAAGTAAATGTAATAGCAGCAACTTTGTTAAAAGTTGTGGTGGCTGTTTCTGTCTTACCTACTAAAATTCCTTGGCTTCATATGTCTCATGATCAATCAGTGTCAAATAACAGTGGGATTCTAAATAAGGAAATATTGGAACTGGTATGAAATGGAGCTTTCACAGTGGAACAGTGTGTAAGGTAATATCACGTTTTACTCTTTCAATATAGTTTGTCTGTCTCCTCTGCCCTCTCCTTTTTCATAAACTCTCTCCTCCTGATCACATCTTTCTCTCTCTCTCCTCCCCCTTCATTCCCTCATGTTTCTATTTTGAGACACAATGTTATCACACAGACTTGTTCCTGGGATCGTCCTGACTCAGCCTTATAGTATTACAAACATGTGACACCACACCCAGATTCTACAAAAAAAAAATCCTTCAGTCTCTAAATGATTTATAATTATATTAAATTTGAACCCTCTGCTAATACAGTAACTTCATTGTCTTTATAAGTAATTAGACAATACAATGTTATCTAGAAGGACCAGGAAGATAAATGACAAAATTGGTTTGGCTGACATTCTGGCACATTTTAAAATGCAAAGCAATGTATCTCATGAAACTTGATTGAGGGGCATGTCAAGAAAGTCTTGGAGGTACACTTACTAGAGTACATTAGGGCAATGCACTTAAAATTCAATTCTATTTTCTATATGTCATTACTATTTTTCACAGAGCTAGAACCAATCCTGAATAGAAGACAGGTCCCACTAAATATGAAAACATAGGTAATACTCAGATTTTTAGGCTTTTGCTATCTTAGTTGGGGTTTGTATTGTTGTGATAAAACAACATGACCAAAAAGCTTGTTGGAGAGAAATGGGTTTATTGGGCTTATACTTCCATTTTTTTTCCATCACTGAAGGAAGTCAGGACAGAGACTCAAACAGGGCAGGATCTTGGAGGCAGAAATTGATACAGAGGACATGAAGCATTATTACTTACTTGCCGCAGACCTTCTGGGCCCCTTTGTCTGCGTGGAACGGGTTTCTAGTCACGGGTGGGCAAAGCGTCAGATGAAATGACAGACAGATGCACACAGGAGAGGTTTTGTAGAATCTGAATGTAATTTGTCAAATCGAGCATCAAACTTTTTATACAGAAGACAATAAGGAAGTTGGGTGACATACCCGCAAGGTATAAATGAGGTTACCGGATGCTTAATGACTCTTACACAAAACAGAGGAATGAAAACACAAAGACCGGAAGGAACTGGGCAATAAAATAACTGAGACAAAGTCAGCCCTATCTAAGGTCAGCTGTAGTCTTAGAAGCCAGGTGTGAGGTCTTTACACTCCTAGGGCAAGGGCTTTCACACCCAAGTCATGGTTCTAATTAGGGAGTTCCGTTCTAGTTAACCATCTCATGAATAATGCAATACTCTAAAACCACAGCCCGATCTACTTCCTAAACCATTGTAAATTCCTGTATACGGGAGCGAGTTGGCTTTTATTCTAAGTGATAGTGTAATGCCAGAGGCAAATCTGAATGTCACTGAATTCCCATGGTCTGCTTAAGGACTTTCTAGGACTGTTGGAACACTGGCGAAGGCTTTAGCTATGTCAGAATTCAATCTTAAAAGGCACTTATAATAGGATAATACTAAAAGAGAGCACGTGGATCCATACACTAGACTAACGCGGGAATGGAAAATTAATGTATGGGTTAGAGAGAACACCAGACTCCAGGAGTGAGTTTCCTTGAAACTCTTCTGCCTCTTGAGTAGCTTCCAAGCCTCAGCCTGTCAAGCTGACTTGACCGGAGTGCATAGCACTTACTAGCCTTGCTCCTCATGGCTTGGCCTCCTTTCTTATAGAACCTAGGACCACCAGCCTAGAGATGGCACTACCAACAACGTGCTAGGCAGTCCTCCACTGATAACTAACTGAGAAAATACCCTACAGTTAGATCTCAACTGCTCAATTGAAGATCCTCCTTTCAGATAAGTCTAGTTTGTGTTCAGTTAACATACACTAGCCAGCACAATTGCCTTATAGTCAGAAAAGCCTTATTAGAACATAGAAATTATAAAACACCAATTCTGGTTAATTTCTATCATGCTAATAAATATTGGCAAATTGAGCAGCAAACTTACCTCTTCTAAAATACACAACGTCTATGTCCTTTGTTCATTTACCTTGGTTTTCTTTCTTTTTTAAATTTTTTTAAATTGAGTATTTATTTCATTTACATTTCCAATGCTATCCCAAAAGTCCACCACATGCTCCCCCACCCACCCACTCCCACTTCTTGGCCCTGGCATTCCCCTGTACTGAGGCAGATAAAGTTTGCTCGACCAATGGTCCTCTCTTTCCACTGATGGCCGACTAAGCCTTCTTCTGATTCATATGCAGCTAGAGACACGAGCTCCAGGGAGATACTGGTTAGTTCAAATTGTTGTTCCACCTATAGGATTGCAGATCCCTTTAGCTCCTTGGGTACTTGGTTTTCAAAATGTTTTCTGTATATAGTCTTCTCATAGTTCCTCTTGAATAACAAGGATCACAAAACCTGGCCTATATCTTTGCCTAAAGTATATGGAAATTACTTGATGTTTTAAAATTCTTACTCCAAGAGAAATGAATTTAGCTTCCACATCCAACTCAGTTGCTGCTTTTATGCTGTTTCCCTTGATTTAGGGTTAGCAACAATTATTATTTCTAGTATTAGTCATGGTTTTCCAGAGAATAGCAAGGCTATAATTCATGCTTTACCACAATTGGTAAATCAGGCAAGTGTGAAACAGCAGAAGCCCATAATTTAAAACCTCTCTGGGTTCTTAATCTAAGACTCTGACATTTGAATTAGAATTGGTTATATATGTGGCTAAAATTAAACCATGAAGCAAGCCTACATAAATTACTCTAAATTCTAACCCTATCATCTAGAAATTCATGAATTAAGAATCAAGATGAAGATTCTTCTTTCAATCCAGTATGACACACCTTAATCTTAAAACATCTAGCATGCTAAATAGTTGTATGCCTTGTTTTCATTGATACTGGTTCTGAACACAGAGTTAGTTCTTTGATCTAAAGTAAAAGCCAATAATTTTGAGATGGTAAGCAAGTCCTCTAAACACATATTTTTCTGGTGAATGAAATTCCAGAGACACTTTGAAGTCATCAATCTTGACTGCATTTATTTTAGACAGTGGAAATTATGGCTTATTTTCTGAGCTGCAATTTAGGTTTAGATTCTTTTTTTCCCTACTCTTTTTCCACTTCTGATAGCTATTTTCTAAGAATTATGCATAAACTGAAATTATATATAACTAAAATATTGTCCAGCATGAGTGAGGCCCTCAGTTTGATCCTCAGTACCACACACAAACACATAGACACATGATTGAAACATTTGCTACTAAACAGATTATCAGGTCATTTTTAGATGAAGCAATGAGAATTAATTGATTACATATCCCAATTTGCACCTAAAATGCTGCCCCATTGGAGTGGAAGTCAATATTTTCCCCTTTGTCTTATATCTTTATTCGCAACTGCATTACCTATTACATCTCCACCACCTACCTCCAATTGCAATTGCCTAAGTATTAGCTGACAAATGGAGACAGGAAAAAGAAAAAGACTCTCCTATAAAGGAACAAACTAACATTCTTCATTTAAAGATTTTTTTAAAAACAAATTTGTTTTCTTTGTTTGTTTTATTTTGCAAATCTATAGCTACAAACCACAGTCTTATACAGTAATCAAGCATATTACCAGTGATCTAGATACCAGCTTCATCTACAATATCTGTGTAATACTAAGCTATTAACCCACAATGGGTAGATAAAAGAGTTCAAAAAAAACCTTAAAAAAAACCTGCTAAATAGTTCAAAACTAGCAAGTGACAAAATGGGAACAAAGCAATAGAAAACCTAAAAGGAAGACACACTTTTGCTCACATTATATTCACCACAGGGCTCTCCTTTACGGGATCATGGCTGAGAGTTGACTATTCAACGTAATCACAACTATAATTGTAATTCTTATAATTTCATCTTAATCATAACTTTTCAGTATTATTTACAAGCAAGGCACATTGGTGGTCTGGTGTAATCTCAGCACAGGGAAGGCCATGGCTAGGAAGATCATGAATTCAAGCCCCAAAGCCTGGGTGCTACCATTAGACCTTGTGTGAAATTATGCTATTTATAATTATATGTTTTCTCATGTGCATAACCTAGGTTTAAACACACACACACACACACAGACACACACAGACACACACACACACACACCAAGTAGAAGGAAAGGAAAGAAATAGGGGGAGGTACATGAAAAGTTAAGAAAGTGAATTGTATCCTGGCTCTCCAGAGATTTTGGGCTAACATCCAATATTATTGAGGTCATACCATGTGTGTTCTTTTGTGACTGGGTTACCCCACTCAGGATGATATTTTCTTTTTTTTTTAACTTCAAAATGAATAATGATTTTAATAGATTATGACATATTAATTAGTAAAAACAATAAAGGAATGGAAATCAAAGTAATATAAATAAAAACAGGCACATTGAGAGTGCTCTTTTGTTTGAGACAAGGTTTTCAATAATTTCCAAGTAATTTTGTAGTATAAATCATCATTTCCAGTGCTTAGTATAACTTCTGATACAATGAAGAATCTGTATTATAATTGCTAAAAACCACTGGGGAAATTGTTCTGAGAAGCAGAATAGTGAAGATATTTAAAAACTAATGCTGTGGGCTCATAATTAACTACTGGGGAGAGATTCCTTTTCATGGAGAAACTGAGATCAGGAGGTTAATCATGTCTTAAACTGCATATCATCACCTAGGAAACAACATGCTTGAAGTTCTGCCAAGTATTACTAAGGATTCTAGAGCTACAAGAATATAATCTAACCAGGAAATTAAAAGACAAATCTATGTTTTACATATGTGTTAATAAGCATATGTAATAATATGTTTATTATGTTTTACATAATATATACAGACTTTTTTAAATGTCTGTGTCATGATAGATGCAGTTAGCAGAGAAACAATTTGTACTCTTTTAGTGCATTTTTATTGGCTATTTTCATTATTTACATTTCAAATGTTATCCCCTTTCCCGGTGCCCCACCCAGAAACCCCTTCTGCCATCCCCCCTCACCTGATTCTATGAGGGTGCTCCCCCACCCTACCACCCACTCCCTCCTCCTCACCCTGCCATTCCCCTAGACTGGGGCATTGAGCCTTCACAGGACCAAGCCAAGGGTCTCTCCTCTCACTGATGTCCAAAAAGGCCATCCTCTGCTACATATATGGCTGGACCCATGGGTCACTCCATGTGTACTCTTTGGTTGGTGGTTTAGTCCCTGGGACCTCTGGCAGTCTGGTTGGTTATATTGTTTTTCTTCCCTATGGGTTGCAAACCCTTTCAGCTCCTTCAATCCTTTCTCTAAATCCTCAACTGGAGACCCCATGCTCAGTCCAATGGAGGACTGTGAGCATCCCCCTCAATATTTGTCAGGCTCTGGTACAGCCTCTCAGGGGACAGCTGCATCAGGCTCCTGTCAGCAAGCACTTCTTGATACCCACAATACTGTCTGGGTTGGTTGACTGTATATGGGATGGATCCCCGGGTGGGGCAGTCTCTGGATGGCCTTTCCTTCACACTTTGTCTCCATATTTGCTTCTGTGAGTATTTTCTTCCCCTTTGTAAAAAGGACTGAAACATCCACACATTGGTCTTCCTTCTTAAGTTTCATGCGGTCTGTGAATTGTATTTTGGGTATTCTGAGATTTTGGGAAAATATCCACTTATCAGGGAGTGCAAACCATGTGTGTTCTTTTGTGGCTGAATTACCTCACTCAGGATATTTCCTAGATTCATCCATTTGCCTAAGAATTTCATTAATTCATTGTTTTACATAGCTGAGTAATACTCCATTGTGTAAACATACCACATTTTCTGTATCCATTCCTCTGTAGTAGGACATCTGGGTTCTTTCCAGGTTCTGGCTAATACATATAAGGCTGCTATGAACAGAGTGGAACATGTGTCCTTGTTGTATGTTGGAACATTCTTTGGGTATATGCCCAGGAGTGGTAGAGCTGGGTCCTCAGGTTATACTGTGTCCAATTTTCTGAGAAACCTCTAGACTGACTTCCAGAGTGGTTGTATCAGCTTGCAATCCCACCAGCAATGGAGGAGTGTTCCTTTTTCCCCACATCCTCGTCAGCATCTGCTGTCACCTGAGTTTTTGATCTTAGCCATTCTGTCTGGTGTGAGGTAGAATCTCAGGGTTGTTTTGATTTGCATTTCCCTGATAACTAAGGATGTTGAACATTTCTTAGGTGTTTCTCAACCATTCAATATTCCTCAGCTGAGAATTACTTGTTTAGCTCTGCATCCCATTTTTAATAGGGTTATTTGTTTCTCTGGAGTCTAACTTCTTGAGTTATTTGTGCATATTGGATATTAGCCCTCTATCTGATGTAGAGTTGGTAAAGATCTTTTTCCAGTCTGCTGGTTGCCATTTTTTCCTATTGACAGTGCCCTTTGCCTTACAGAAGCTTTGCAATTTTATGAGGTCCTGTTGGTCGATTGTTGATCTTAGAGTATAAGCCATTGATGTTCTATTCAGGAAAATTTCCCTTGTGTCCATCTGTTCAAGGCTCTACCCCAATTTCTATTCTATTAGTTTCTATGTATCTGATTTTATGTAGAGGTCATTGTTCCACATGGACTTGAGCTTTGTATGAGGAGATAAGCATGGATCGATTTGCATTCTTCTATATGCTGACCTCCAGTTGAACCAGCACCATTTGTTGAAAATGCTGTCTTTTTTTCCCACTGGATGGCTTTAGACCAAAGTGTGGATGTTTCAGTCCTCTTTAGAAGGGGGAGCAAAATACTCAAGGGAGGAAATACAGAGACAAAGTGTGGAGCAGAGACTGAAGGAAAGTCCATCCAGAGACTGCCTTACCTGGGGATCCATCCCATATACAGACACCAAACTCCCACACTACTGCTGGTGCCAAGAAGTGCTTGTTGACAGGAGCCTGATATAGCTGTTTCCTGAGAGGCTCTGCCAGAACCTGACAAGAACAGAGTGGGATGCTCACAGTCAACTATTGGACTGAGCAAGGGGTCCCCAGTAGAGGAGTTAGAGAAAAGGCTGAAGGAGCTGAAGGGTTTGCAACCCATAATAAGAACAACAATATCAGCCAAACAGACCCCTCAAAGCTCCCAGGGACTAAACCACCAACCAAAGAATACACATGGAGGAACCCATGGCTCCAGCCATATATGTAGCAGAGAATGGCCTTGTACATCAATGGGAGGAGAAGTTCTTAGTCCTGGGAAGGATCGATGCCTCCGTTTAGGGGAATGGCAGGGTGGGGAGGTGTGAGTGGGTGGATGGGAGAGTACCCTCATAGAAGCAGGGACAGGGAAGATAGGGGGTTTCTGGAGGTCAAACTGGGAAAGGGTATAACATTTGAAATGTAAATAAAGAAAATATCCAATAAAAAGGATACAATTTTCTATACCTAAGGCATATTGAGATAAACCCTGTAGCTCTCTTAGAGGACAATTATAAGATTTGCACTTTTCCCCACTTAGAGTAAATTTGTTGAAAGTTATGAAGGTTTACAATCAATTTATTTCACAACTTTATTGGAAATACATTGACAAACTCAGACTGCAGAAAATCCCTATGAGTATTATTAAAGTAGAAAAAAAAGTGAACAAAGGAAGAAAAACAAAATATATTTTCTCTTAGTCTATGTCTTTTATTGGGGGATTAAGTCCATTGGTGTTAAGAGATATTAAGGAATAGTGACTGTTGCTCCTTGTAATTATTGGTGTTATTTTCATGTTTGTGTGGTTATCTTCTATTGGGTTTGTTGAAAGAAGATTAATTTCTTGCTTTTTCTAGGGTGTAGTTTCCCTCCTTGTGTTGGCATGTTCCATCTATTATCCTTTGTAGGGCTGGATTTGTGGAAAGATATTGTGTAAATCTGGTTTCTCCATCTATGGTAATTGAGAGTTTTTCTGAGTATAGTAGCTTTGGCTGGCATTTATATTCTCTTGGAGTTTGTATGAGACACACCCCCCCCAGGATTTTCTGGCTTTCATAGTCTCTGGTGAGAAGTCTGGTGTAATTCTGATAGGTCTGCCTTTATATGTTACTTAACCATTTTCCCTTATTGCTTTTAATATTCTTTCTTTGTTTAGTGTGTTTGGTGTTTTGATTATGTGACAGGAAGATTTTCTTTTCTGATCCAAACTATTTGGAGTTCTGTAGGTTTCTTGTATGTTCATGAGCATCTCTTTCTTTAGGTTAGGTAAGTTTTCTTTTGCAATTTTGTTGAAGATATTTATTGACCCTTTAAGTTGGGAATCTTCACTCTCTTTTATATCAATTATCCTTACGTTCGGTCTTTTCAGTGTGTCCTAGATTTCCTGGATGTTTTGGGTTAGGATCTTCTTGCATTTTGCATTTTCTTTGACTGTTGTATCCATGTTTTCTATGGAATTTTCTGCCGCCGAGATTCTCTCTTCTTCTTTTTTTTTTTAAAGAATTATTTATTTTATGTATATGAGTACACTGTAGCTTTCTTCAGACACACCAGAAAGGGCATCAGACCCCATTATAGATGGTTGTGAGCCACCATGTGGTTGCTGAGAATTGAACTCAGGACCTCTGGAAGTGCAGGCAATGCTCCTAACCGCTGAGCCATCTCTCCGGCCCGAGATTCTCTCTTCTATCTCTTGTATTCTGTTGGTGATGCTTGCATCTATAACTCCTGGTCTCTTCCCTAGGTTTTCTATCTCCAGTGTGGTCTTCCTTTGTGATTTCTTTATTGTTTCTCTTTCCATTTTTAGATCCTGGATGGTTTTACTCAGTTCCTTCGCCTGTTTGGTTGTGTTTTCCTGTAATTCTTTAAAGGATTTTTGTGTTTCCTCTTTAAGGGCTTCTACCTGTTTACTTCTTTAAGGGAGTTATTTATGTCTGTCTTAAAGTCCTCTATCATTGTGAGATTTTTTTTTTAATCAGAGTCTTGCTTTTTTGGTGTGTTCTTGCTTTTGGTGGGTAACCAGGGTTCACTGTGGTGGGAGAACTGGGTTCTGATGATGCCAAATAGTCTTGGTTTCTGTTGCTTATATTCTTGAGCTTGCCTTTTGCCATCTGGTTGTCTCCAGTATTAGTGGATCTTGCTGTCTTTGACTTTGACTTGTCCCTCCTGCAAGCCTGTGTTTCAGGACTCCTGAGAGACCAATTCTCTCTGGGAGGAATTTGGCTATAAAGCACTGTGTACAGGGTCTGTCTGTGCTCTGGAGTGCAGATAGAGACCAGAAGGATCCTGTCCCCAGCTGATTGCTGTGTCCTGATGACTCTATGAGTGTCCCTGTTGAGCCAGCAATATGAAGAGAAGTGGTGGTCTTACCTGGGCTCACAGGTGTGTATGCACTCCTAGGAGACCAGCTCTCTCCTGGTGGTATTTCTGTATGTAGCTCTGTGGCACAGGAACAGCTCTGGGAGCAGATCGAAATCAGAAGTGTTCTGTCCCAGGCAGCCCCTTGGTCCTGTGTCCTGAGGGTTCTGGGAAGGTTCCTCTGAGTAGCAGTGGTGGTCCTTTCTGCACTAACAGTCCTGCCCGCACTCCTGGGAGGCTTGCTCCCTCCTGCCACTAATTAGGTATGGAGCCCTGTAGCAGAGGATCTGCTACATGCAGAGATAGAAACTGGAAGGCTCTCATTCCAGGTCACCTATCCATGTTTTGTCTTATATGTAGAATCTAGCTTTAATGATATAGATGCATATTTATGTCATGAAATCAAACAGAAGGCTATCTGGGGGAGAAAGGTTCCAGTTTGTCAGGAAGAAACAGCAATGAATGTGAGCAAAGTACAATACTATATACATATAAAAGAGTCATAATGGAACTCATTGTTTTTGTACACTACATAACATTTAATAAGATTAAAATTTCAGATGTTATTTGCAATAAGGTAATATACACAGTCTTGAAGACAAAAGAAAGAGTGGAAAAACTTCTGAGATTCTAAGAAAATGGAGCTCCAACTCTTCTAGAAAATCTTCTACAAAGAAGAGTTTATTTTTAATCTTTTAAAATATATTCATATAAGTCTGTGCCTGCATGAGTTTCTGTGCACAGTGTACATACAGGTACCTTTGGAGGACAGAGGACATCAGATCCCTTAGAACTGGATTTATAGGTAGTTATGAGCTACCAAATGTGGGTTCTGGGAATCCAAACCCAGGTCCTCTCCAAGAGCAGTAACTACTCTTAACTGATAAGCTATCTCTCAGCCTTATTTTTAATCTTTTTCTTGCATGATATGACCCAACCAAAAATAAAAGAAAATCTTCAGAAATAAAAAAAAAAGTAAAAAAAAGATGAGAGCAAAACAAAAATGGACCTTATGTTTCAATAGACCTGAGTACTTCTGTACTTGCCAGTAAACAAAATTCAGAAAACACAATCCCTGAACAGTTTTTAAAGAAAATTCAGTATCCAAACACCTTGTCATTAAGTATGTGTGGTGGTTTGAATATGCTTGGCCCATTAGAATGGGTGTGGCCTTGTTGGAAATGTGTCACTGTATAGGTGGATTGTGAGGTCTTATGCTCAGGCTTTTCACTCAATGAGGAAGAGACCCTCCTCATGTCTGCCTGCCAAAGAGAGTCTCTCTTGACGCTGCTTTTGGATCAAGATGTAGATGTCTTTGCCCCTCCAGCACCATGTCTGCATGCACACTAACATGTTTCCTGCCATGATGATAATGGACTGAACCCCTGAAACTGTAATCCAGCCCCAATTCAATGTTTTCCTTTTTAAAAATAGACTTGGTCATAGTGTCTCTTCACAGCATTAAAACCCTAAATCAATATGAAAACAAATCTCTTTTTTTTTCTTTTTCTTTTTTTGAGACAGGGTCTCACTATGTAGCACTGGGTGTCCTGGAATTCCCAGGATGGCCTCAACTTTACAGAGATCTAGCTGCCTCTACCCACTGAGGGCTGGGAATAAAGACATGTATCACTATATGAAAGCAATGCATGAAACAAATATTAAAGGAGCCAAAGAGAAAAGATAATAGATAAAAATGAAAAAAATATTTAATATATCTAGCAACAGGCCTTTCAACAAGAAACTGAAAATAATAAAAAGAAATTCATAAAGATGAGAAAATTGTCAAATTGGAAGTGTGATACTAGCAAAGTTGTCACAATAAGACCAAAGTAAGTATAAAGTACTGATACAAGCTTTAGCAGTTTGGGGACCCTTGAAGATATGCTACCGTTCATAATCAACTTTGGAATTCACCTTCTGTTTCCCTGGTAACACTGTAAAGGGAAGCATCACGATTGTCTTACCTTAAGATTTAAAGAACCATATGAAAAGTTGGAAATAACTGGGCCTTTTGAGGTCCAATGAGGGAAAGCTACTTTCCCATGATCAAAAGAACAGAATCTGGCCCTGAGTACAAAAAGACATTGTAAACTTCCCTAAACATTACATGCTATTATCTCCTCTTTTAAGAGTCAATCCAACTGTGCCTGAAAATCATATGGCCAGGATTCTACTCCTCAGGAAAGTTGATTCACCTAATGAGGTAGTTTGAGTAAAAATGCCCCCCCAACAAGCTCAAATATTTAGTATTTGAACACTTAATATGTAGTTGTTGGTAATACTTGGAAATGTCATGAGTGTAGTGGAGTCTTGCTAGGGGAGTTATACCACTTGGGGCAAGCTTTGAGAGTTCATAGTCTGGAGCCACTTCCAGTTTACTTTCTGTGCTTCTTGTAGTTTTGTTGTTGGTATGCTTTGGTTTGGTTTGGTTTGGATTGGTTTGGTTTGGTTTGGTTTGGTGTTTTAGTTTTTGAGATAGGAGTTTCTCTGTGTGTAGCCCTGGATGTCCTAGAACTCACTCTGTAGAACAGGCTGGCCTCGAACTCACAGAAATTTGACTGCCTCTGCCTCCTGCATCCTGGGATTAAAAGCATATGCCACTGCTGCCAGCTGAGAAATGATTTCTCAAATTCCTGCCCTTGTTGCTTGCTGACAGGCCTGCTCCCACCATGGTGAGCCTTAAACCTCTAGAACCTTAAGCCAAAATAAAATTTCTTCTGTTATTTGCTCTTAGTCATGATATTTTGTCATGGCAGCAGAAAAGTAACTAATAAACATAAAGACATATGAAAGATGTAGGATGAAAAAAGAGCTCTTTATTGAACTAAATGTACTCATACTTCAATACGCCTCTCCCCTGATACAGCTGCTTACGGAGCTTCCACCATGAAGCACTGCTAAGCCTACCTGCTATTTTGAGTTATAATTTTAAAAAAAGCACAACATTTGGATATTGGCCAGAATCTTAAGCATGCTTGCTCTGACATTCTAGACATTCTCACCCTTTCTCTGAAGACACCCTGTTCCACCACACACCTGTTTTCTAGCTACCACTGCTCAATCTGTGTGCTTTCTTGGATTCTAACTCAAAAAGGCATGGCTATCTATCTTCTTCTTCTCCATCTCCCTCCTCCCATCAGCTGTTGAAATTTATAGCCTGGCCTGTTAGTTTTCTCTCAAACTATAATAAAAATATGTCCTGAACTTCCTTCTGAGTCCATTATAAATTTATCAACAAGACTAAGAATTCACTAAAGGGAACTTGATGACATTTCAAACACTGAATTATCTCTCACCAACAAACCACTACTAAAAGATATTCTAATGAATATGCTTAGGAACAATGAGCCCAGAAGGGAAAGACAGATTTAAGAAGGAATGACTTGTAAAGAAATTAGAAGACATTGTCAATGGCAACGAACATTGGTTATTTGAAACAATATCTTATAATCTGGATAAGGAAGAAGGAAGAGATAGTTCCTTATAGGAAGTAAGGACAGATCCCATGGTAGGTCGTACATTACTCACATTACTAACATAAATGATAGTCAACAAAATCAATAAAATAAATAGAAGAGTAGACAGAGGTGACCATGACAACCTGATTGGAAGAGTAATACAGTCAGTTCTCTGGTTGAGCCCAGGAAGCTTTCAAAGAGGGTGTAATTCACTTTTGGCCAAGCTCATGATACACACACAAATGACCAATATCAAAAAAGAGTACCTCACACTCCCTATATAATTCCTACCATAAAACTCATAAAAGGCCACTGAGAAGGACAGCACAGTAGTATTTCTTACTTAGAGGCCTTCCCATCCTCAAGAGCTCTTTCTCAATTATCCTCAACAAATCTATATTTGTTCTGTACACTCCCTTGCCTCTGTTTCCTTGTTTTTCTTGGTCATGACACAATTAAAGCACAATTTACTGTCATTCGGTCATTTGGGTAACTTGATCATGTGGCACCCTACCTCCCTGAATTAAGTTCAACAAAAGTAGAGAAAGGCCCTGTTACTATCAAAAACTCATATCAGGAGCAAAATAGATACATATCACCTACATATCAGGTGGCAGATAGAGTGGGTATAAGTAAGTATTATTAGCTATTATTCATTTTTAGACAAGAATACAGATATGTATTAGTATAAACATTTTTGGTCAATAAAGCATGTTTGTTTTTTATTAGGTATTTATTTCATTTACATTTCCAGTGCTATCCAAAAAGTACCCACCACCCACTCCCACTTCTTAGCCCTGGCGTTCCTCTGTACTGAGGCAGATAAAGTTTGCATGAACAATGGGCCTCTCTTTCAACTGATGGCCGACTAGGCCATCTTCTGATACATATGCAGCTAGAGACACAAGCTCTGGGGTTACTGGGTAGTTCAAGTAAGAGAAGAATAATGTTTAAAAATTAGAATAAATCAGCTGTTATCAAGGTAAAACTACATAAAGGAAGAGAATAAGAGAAAGAGGGAGCACAATAACCTACATTATTAAAAAATATATTCAAATATATCACTAAAAAAATAAATGCTAGTAACCTCAAAAGAAGATTTTCATGTCATATTTTTAAAACTTAAGTTTTTTTTTTTTCCTAACCCATAGGGATTTTTTTTAATGATACAAATAGGTGTGACATGTGTTATGTAAGTACAAAGCAGGCCACAAAGTAAGTTATATAATGTAAATTCTCTTGCTGTTTCTTAAAGCATGACATATACATCTGTACAAACACAGCAGAAAGACTGGAAACCAAGTCATTCAAATAAACAATAACCACAGTCACCCCAGGTAGTGAAATTATAAACAGTTTCACATTTTGCTTCTTCTTTTCTTTTTTTGTTTGTTTTTTTATTAGGTATTTATTTCATTTACATTTCTAGTGCTATCCAAAAAGTACCCCAGCCGCTCCCCCACCCACTCCCCCACCCACCCACTCCCACTTCTTGGCCCTGGCGTTCCCCTGTACTGGGTCATATAAAGTTTGCAAGTCCAATGGGCCTCTCTTTCCAGTGATGGCCAACTACGCCATCTTCTGATACATATGCAGCTAGAGACACAAGCTCTGGGGGTACTGGGTAGTTCATATTGTTGTTCCACCTATAGGGTTGCAGACCCCTTTAGCTCCTTGGTTACTTTCTCTAGCTCCTCCATTGGGGGCCCTGTGATTCATCCAATACCTGACTGTGAGCATCCACTTCTGTGTTTGCTAGGCTCCGGCATAGTCTCACAAGAGACAGCTATATCAGGGTCCTTTCAGCAAAAACTTGCTAGTGTATGCAATGGTGTCAGCGTTTGGAAGCTGATTTTGGGATGGATCCTCAGATATGGCAGTCTCTAGATGGTCCATCCTTTTGTCGCAGCTCCAAACTGTGCCTCTGTAACTCCTTCCATGGGTGTTTTGTTCCCAATTCTAAGAAGGGGCAAAGAGTCCACACTTTGGTCTTCGTTCTTCTTGAGTTTCATGTTTTTAGCAAATTGTATCTTATATCATGGATATTCTAAGTTTCTGGGCTAATATCCACTTATCAGTGAATACCTATTGAGTTCTTTTGTAATTGGGTTACCTCATTCAGGATGATGCCCTCCAGGTCCATTCATTTGCCTAGGAATTTTATAAATTCATTCTTTTTAATAGCTGAGTCGTACTCCATTGTGTAAATGCACCACATTTTCTGTATCCATTCCTCTGTTGAGGGGCATCTGGGTTCTTTCCAGCTTCTGGCTATTATAAATAAGGCTGCTATGAACATAGTAGAGCATGTGTCCTTCTTACCGGTTGGAACATCTTCTGGATATATGCCCAGGAGAGCTATTGCGGGATCCTCTGGTAGTACTATGCCCAGTTTTCTGAGGAACTGCCAGACTGATTTCCAGAGTGGTTGTACAAGCTTGCAATCCCACCAACAATGGAGGAGTGTTCCTCTTTCTCCACATCCTCGCCAGCATCTGCTGTTACCTGAATTTTTGTTCTTAGCCATTCTGACTGGAGTGAGGTGGAATCTTATGGTTGTTTTGATTTGCATTTCCCTGACGATTAAGGATGTTGAACATTTTTTCAGGTGCTTCTCAGCCATTCAGTATTCCTCAGGTGAGAATTCTTTGTTTAGTTCTGAGCCCCATTTTTTAATGGGGTTATTTGATTTTCTGGAGTCCACCTTCTTGAGTTCTTTATATATATTGTATATTAGTCCCTTATCTGATTTAGGATAGGTAAAGATCCTATCCCAATCTGTTGGTGGCCTTTTTGTCTTATTGAGGGTGTCTTTTGCCTTGCAGAAGCTTTGCAATGGTATCGTGCCAAAAGTAATCAATCTACAGATTCAATGCAATCGCCATCAAAATTCCAACTCAATTCTTCAACAAATTAGAAAGGTCAATCTGCAAATTCATCTGGAATAACAAAAAACCTAGGATAGCAAAAACTCTTCTCAATGATAAAAGAACCTCTGGTGGAATCACCATGCCTGACCTAAAGCTTTACTACAGAGCAATTGTGATAAAAACTGCATGGGACTGGTATAGTGACAGACAAGCAGACCAATGGAATAGAATAGAATTGACGACCCAGAAATGAACCCACACACCTATGGTCACTTGATCTTTGACAAGGGATCTAAAACCATCCAGTGGAAAAAAGACAGCATTTTCAACAAATTGTGCTGGCACAACTGGCAGTTATGTAGAAGAATGTGAATCGATCCATTCCTATCTCGTTGTACTAAGGCCAAATCTAAGTGGATTAAGGAACTCCACATAAAACCAGAGACACTGAAACTTATAGAGGAGAAAGTAGGGAAAATTCTCGAAGATATGGGTACAGGGGAAAAATTCCTGAATAGAACAGCAATGGTTTGTGCTGTAAGATCGAGAATTGACAAATGGGGCCTCATAAAAGAACACAAATAATCTGTCCTATTATTTCCAGTATACATAGCTAAAATCCTACCTATTGTGTTGATTAACTTTCCTTACTAGACACAAACTATAGTCATCTAAAAAGAAGGAACCTGAATTGAGAAGATTGTTACATCAGATTAGACTGTAGACAAGGCTATAGGGAACAATGCCACTGTGGGCAGTGCAATTCCTTGGAAGGTGGTCCTTAAACATACCAAAAATACAGCTGAGTGTAAACCTGGAGAGCAATCCAGTAAGCAGCAAACCTCTATGGTCTCTACTTCACTTCTGCCTCTAGATTCCTGCCTTGACTTCTTGCTTTCCCTTGCCTCTTTTGCCCTTGCTTTTATGATGGACTGGAAGGCGAAATGAACAAAACACTTTCTTCCCCAATTTTTTGTTGTTCACAGTGTTTTATCACAGCAGTAAAAAGAAAACTAAGATACAAAGATTATCCATAAAATAAATGCCCTGAAAAGAAGAAAGAGGAATTTAGTCCTTGGGATCCAAGAAATGGCAATATGGCAGGTAGTTTCTGTAAATGTTCTTGTCATACTTGGGACTGAATAATCTAGCAGCTCTGAAACAAAAGGAGCAGACATGAAAAGCCCTAACAAAGACCAATCTCACTATTCAAACATCTAGTAATGGGACATCCTGACAAGGCAGAAATATTTAGACAATCACTATTATAGTTAAACACCACAAATCAAGGTGTGAACATATCCCTATTTTTTCTATAAAAGACCAAGTAGAGAGCTCAAACTTCCTTCTCTCTCAAGCTCTAATAAGTCTTAAAGCATTCTCCCAGGTACTGTAAGACAAGACCAAACACAACATTCATCTATAATGTGTGATAAGGATAGCTGCTTCCTGACAATGATGAATGCAGAGATCACAATGGGAGTTTATGAGAAAAAAGATGACCCAGTTCCCTGCAGTGCCGACCTCCTGTAGGCAGGCAGGAACCCCAGTGGAGCTTTAGAAACACCAACTCACCCTCAAAATGTTCAACTCAAAATTCATCCTGTCTGCAAGAAATGCAGGCACAGGGGATTGAACAGAGGCCAATCCCTGACACTGTTAATGATACTCTGTTATGCTTGCAGACAGGAGAATGTTGTCCTCTGAGAGGCTTCATCTGGCAGCTGACTCAGAAAGATACAGACATCCACAACCAAACAGTGGATGGACGTGAGGACCCTTATGGAAGTATAGGAGGAAGGATTGTGGACCCCTGATGGGGATAGGAACTCCATGAGAAGACCAACAGAGTCAACTAACCTAGACCCTTGTGGCTCTCAGATTCTGAAACACCAACCAAAGAACAAACATGGGCTAGACCCAGAGCTCTGTGTACATATGTAAAAGATGTGCAGCTTGGTCTTCATGTGAGTCCTGAACAACTGAAATGGAGTCTATCCCAAAAGCTGTTACCTGCATGTGGGATATATTCCACTGATCTACCTGCCTCTCACTATACCAATACCATGCAGTTTTTATCACAATTGCTCTGTAATACAGCTTGAGGTTAGAGATGGTGATTCCCCCAGAAATTCTGTTATTGTTGAAAATGGTTTTAGCTATCCTGGGTTTTTGTTATTGCAGATGAATTGGCAATTGCTCTTTCTAACTCTATGAAGAATTGAGTTGGAATTTTGATGGGCATTGCATTGAATCTGTAGATTGCTTTCGGTAGGATGGCCATTTTTACTACGTTAATCCTGCCAGTCCATGAGTGTGGGAGAGATCTTTCCATCTTCTGAGATCTTCTATTTCTTTCTTCAGAGACTTGAAGTTCTTGTCATACAGATCTTTCACTTGCTTAGTTAGAGTCACACCAAGGTATTTTATGGTATTTGTGACTATTGTGAAGGGTGTTGTTTCCGTAATTCTTTTCTCAGCCTGTTTGTCCTTTGAGTAGAGGAAGGTCACTGATTTGTTTGAGTTAATTCTATATCCAGCTATTTTGCTGAAGTTGTTTATCAGGTTTAGGAGTTCTCTGGTAGAATTTTTGGGGTCACTTAAGTATACTATCATATCATCTGCAAATAGTGATATCTTAACTTTTTCCTTTCTAATTTGTATCCCTTTCACCTTTTGTCGTCTAATTGCTCTAGCTAGAACTTCAAGTACTATACTGAATAGATAGGAAGAGAGTGGGCAGCCTGATTTTAGTTGCATTGCTTCAAGTTTCTCTTCATTTAATTTGATGGTTACTGGTTTGCTGCATATGGCTTTTACTCTGTTTAGATATGGGTGTTGAATTCCTGATCTTTCCAAGACTTTTAACATGAAGGGATGCTGAATTTTGTCTAATACATTTTCAGCATCTAATGAAATGATCATGTTGGATTTTTTTGTTTGTTTGTTTGTTTATGTAGTAGATTACATTGGTGGATTTCCATATACTGAACCATCCCTGCATTCCTGGAATGAAGCCCACTTGATCATGATGAATGATCATTTTTGTGTGTTCTTGGATTCGGTTTGTGAGAATTTTATTCAGTAGTTTTGCATTAATATTCATAAGGGAAATTAATCCGAAGCTTTCATTCTTTGTTGGGTTTTTGTGTGGTTTTGGTATCAGTGTTAACTGTGGCTTCATGGAGTGAATTGGGTAGTGTTCCTTCTGTTTCTATTTCTTCAAAACAGCCTAATATTGACAATTGAATGGGTATTAGTAATCTTATGCAGATCTACAATAAAAAGATCAATTGAGAAATAAAAACAAAAACAAAATGAAGCCAGGCAATGGTAACACATAATAATGGTGGGAGACTTTAACACCCCACTCTCATCAATTGACAGATCATGGAACCTGAAAATAAACAGATATACAGTGAAATTAACAGAAGTTATGGACCAAATGAATTTAACAGATATCTATAGAACATTTCATCTTAAAACAAAAGAATATACCTTATTCTCAGTACCTCATGGTACCTTCTCCAAAATTGACCATATAATCAGTCATAAAACAGGCCTCAACAGATACAAGAAGATTGAAATAATCTCATGCATCCTATCAGATCACCATGCACTAAGGCTGGTCTTCAATAGCAACATAAACAACAAAAAGCCAACATACACATGGAAGTTGAACAATGCCCTACTCAATGATAATTTGGTTAGAGAAGAAATAAAGAAATAAATAAAAGACTTTTTAGAATGTAATGAAAATGAAGCCACATCATACCCAAATTTATGGAACACAATGAAAGCAGTGCTAAGAGGAAAACTCACAGCTCCAAAAAGGAACTGGAGGGAGAAGATTTTTAAAACCTCAAAGCTTGATCCCAGTGGCACACCTACTATAATAAGGTCAGAGCTCCTAATATTTTCCAAACAAGTGTTGATGAGGATATAGAGAAAAGTAAATTTCTGCACAGTGTTTGTGAGAAACTAATATGGAAGTTCCTGAGAAGTCAGTATGTAAGGGAGATACATCTAATTCCATGTTCACTGTAGTACCACTCACAATAGTATTGAAAGGGACACAGCTGTATACAATGGGAAACTATCCAACCAATAATAAGAATTGAAATCCTAACTAGGTGTGGTGGTGCATGTTTTTAATCGCAGCAGAAAAAGATAGATCTCTGTGAGTTCCAGGACAGCCAGAACTACATAGTGAGACCCTGTATCCACCTAAATCCCCCCCCCCAAAAAAAAAACAGAAGAAAAAATGGAAAAAAGAGGAGAAGAGATAAAAGAAAGGAAAAGAAAAGAAAGAGAAGAAAAGAAAAGGAACTCTAAGGGTCTAATGAGATGTCTCAGCAATCAAGAGCACTGGCTTCTCTTCCAGAGGAACTTGATTCAATTTACAGTATCCACTTCAGCTCACAAATGTCTGTAATTCCAGTTCCAAGAAATTTAACACTCTCACATAGACATATATGAATTTTGTCAAAGGATTTTTTTTGCTTTCAATTTATTTATATTGGAGATTATAATTACTGATTTTCATATGCTCAACTATCCTTAACTTTCTAGGATGGAGCCTACATGATCATAATCTTTTTGATGTGTCATCTGTGGGGTTCC
This sequence comes from Mus musculus, assembly GCF_000001635.26. Lineage (NCBI taxonomy): Eukaryota > Metazoa > Chordata > Mammalia > Rodentia > Muridae > Mus > Mus musculus. Next base: position 23,638,767 of record NC_000086.7, read on the forward strand.
CCACAAAAGCAAACAGAAAGAGATGCAGAGACTCACACCCAAACAGTAGATGGAGCTCAGGGAGTCTTATGGAAGAGTTGGGAGAAACATTGAGGGGCCCGAAGAGGACACAGACTCCACAAGAAGACCAACAGAGTCAACTAACCTGGAATCTTGGGGGCTCCCAGAGACTGAATCACTAACCAAAGAGTGGGCTGGGACTGGACCTAGCCCCCCTTCACATACGTAGCAGATGAGCAGCTTGGTCTTTATGCAGGTCCCCCAAACAGCTGGAGCATGTGTTGTTCATGAACCTATCTGCCTTCCTGTGGATCTTGCTCCCTCTAAATGTACAGTGTTGTCTAACCTCACTGGGAAAGGAGATTTCTAGTCCAGAAGGAACTTGATGTGCAGAGTAGGGAGTGGGGGATAGGAGTGGGGTGAGAATAGGGGCTTTCAAACCCAGAATGGGGCTTCCTCTTCTAAGGAGAATCGAGCAAAGATTTATATAAAGGGGTACTGGGAGGAAAGGAAGGGATGATATTGGGTTGTAAAGTGAATAAATACATTTAATAATAAAAATGGATTTTGCTTAATGACTCTTAAGCTTTGTGAGACAGATGACGATAGACCTACCAAGACAACAATGAAGTAATTAGTGCTCCTCAAACTCCTTATGCTGATGAATTATTATTTTTATTTTAGATTTTTTTTTGCTCCTTTCTTTTTCTATTGCTATCAAAAGACACCATGACCAAGGCAACTTTTATAAAGGACAATATGTAGTTGGAGCTGGTTTACAGTTTCAGATGTTCGGTCCTTATCCAAATCTCTTATGGTGGGAAGCATGGCAGCTTGGCAATGATGGTATATGCCTTAAATTCCAGCACTTGGGAGGCAGAGGCAGGTGGATATTTGTGAGTTTAAGGCAACCTGGTCTAAACATCAAGTTCCAGTACAGTCAGGACTACATTGAAAAACCCTCTCTCTCAAAAAAAAAATGAACAAATATCAAAACAAAACAAAACACATTTCAAAAATTAAACAAGAGGATAAGAGCAAGAGAGAGAGAGAGAGAGAGAGAGAGAGAGAGAGAGAGAGAGAGAGAGAGAGAAATTCTGAAGGACAGAAATCCACTAGGTATGTATAGTAGCACATACTTTTTTATTGATATTTTCTTAATTTACATTTCAAATGTTATCCCCTTTCCCGGTTTCCCCCCTGGAAACCCCCTATCCCATCCCCCTCCCCCTCCTTCTATGAGGCCCCCCCCCACCTACCCATTCCTGTCTCCCCTCCCTCACATTCCCCTACACTGGGATATCAAGACTTCACAGGAACAAGGGCCTCTTCTCCCATTGATGGGAAGACTTTTTCCCAATCTGTAGATTGTCGATTTGTCCTATGGACTGTGTCATTTGCCTTTTAAGTTTCATGAGGTCCCACTCATCAATTGTTGATCTTAGAGTATGAGCCATTTGAGTTCTGTTTAGGGAATTTGCCCCTGTGCCAATGAGATCACGGCTCTTTTCTACTTTCTCTCCTATTTATTTCAGTGTATCTGGTTTTATGTTGATGTCCTTGATTCACTTGGACTTGAGCTTTGTGCAAAGGGGACAGGGGGATGTGATGGGGGGTTTCCAGAGGAGAGACCTGGAAGGGGGACAATATTTGAAATGTAAATAAATAAAATATTCAATAAAAATAATACAATGAAAGCATTGTTTTAAAAGAGAGCTGATTTTTAAAGAAAGAACTGCTAGGAAGACTCTGGACTACTGAAATGGAGAGAACATAGAATAAGTAGCTGAGCTGTCTGCAAGTGGTGCAGAGAGCTCCACGGTTGTAGTTCTCATGACTCATCACATGTTAGGGTGTGTTATCTGTCCATACAGCTGCTTTTAAATCATCTACACTATATGATAATAACCCCCACCTGCATAGCTGTTAGTAACCCCAATAAAAATTCATTGGTTCATTATAGATATAGATAGATATAGATAGATATATACACATATATGTGCATATAGTTGAGCATACTGGCACATGTTTGGAATCCCAGTGCTAGGAAGACAGAGATGGGAAGGTCCCTGGGTTTCACTGGTCAACTAGTCTAGCCTAACTAGTGTGTTCTAGACCAATGAGAGGCCCTGTCTCAAAGGATGTAGATGACATTCCTGAGGAGGCCTCCATATACATGCATTCACATACAAACCCCCATTCTCACCCCACCACTATGCTGGCTACTTTTTGTCAAATTGACACAACTGTAGTTATCAGAGAGGAGGAGGGAGCCTGAACTGAGAAAATATCTCCATTAGACTGGGCTACAGGGAAACCTGTAGTGCATTTTCCTAGTGATTGATGTGGGAAGGTCTAGCCCATTGCTGGTGGTGCCACCCTTGAGCTGGTGGTCCTAGGTTCTATAAGAAAGCAGGCTGAGCAAGCCATAATGAACAAGACTGTAAGCAAAATTTCACCATAGCTGTCAGTAACTGTGCGAGATTGTATGTGAATGCTTGTATGTGGAGGCTTCTGCAGTTCCTGCCCTGCTTAAATTCCTGTTCTGACTTCCTTCAGTGATAAACAGTGCTCTAGATAGTTTTATGTCAACTTGACAAAAGCTAGAGTTCTCTGAAAGGAGGAAACATCAACTGAGAAAATGCCTACATAAGATCCAGCTGTAGGATATTTTCTTAATTAGTGAATAGGGGAGGTTCCTGTTTGTTGTGGGTGGTGCCATCCCTGGGTTGGTGCCCCTAGATTCTATAACAAAGCAGGGTGAGTAAGCCATGAAGAACAACCCAGTAAGCAGCATCACTCCATGGCTTCTGTATCAGCTTTTGCCTCCGAGTTCCTGCCTAGTTTGACTTCCTGTCCAGACACTTGCTTCAATGATGAAGAGCAGATGATGGGTATAAGCCAAATATAGCCTTTCCTCCCCAATTTGCTTTTGTTCTTGCTCTTTGGGCACACCAACAGTAACTCTAACTAAGACACACACTAAACAACATCAAAGCAAAACACTAGAAAATGTGGGAAAGAAATAAAATTTCACTGAAGATCATATACTGGCATATGCAAATCAAAAACATAGTGAGGTATGAATATAATCTGTTAAAAATAATGGTAACTCCATAAAGATTAGCAAATATTCAAAGAAACTCTCATTCATGCATTGCTGATGGGCTTTTTAAATGTTTTGGTAATTAACTATGTTAATTCTTTCCTAAACTATCCATATAAATACCATATGAATCAGAAATTGCATCTATCACAAGAAATGAAAACTTACCTAAATACAAATACCATGCACAAATGTGAGTAGCAGTTTTACTCATAATGGTAAAAACTAGAAAAACCTCGGATAACTTTCAGAGGAAAAATGGTTAGGCAAACTGTGGTACAATCACACCATGAGTTAAAATACAACTTAGCTACAGAAAGAAATGAATACTACCTCTCATCTCTGAAGATAGACACTACCCAAAATATACAAACAGAAAATAAAATGTTAGTGAGGATATAAAGACATTAGGAGATTGCCACAGTTATGGAAGTGACGGTGTTAGTACTTTTTTTTTTTTTTTCAAATGATAGCAACTCTTTGGGAACTTTATGTAATTAGAAGTAGACATTAAAAATACTGAAGTGGGTATGACTTTGAAGTTTGTATATTGAGTATGGAATACAGGCTTATAGATACATGATTTAAGCCATGAAGCAGGCCTGGCATGATGCTTCAGAATAGATGTGGCTGTTGCACTTGACATCAGGAGGTATCATGTTACCTGCTTCACACTGTTGTGGTGAGGAACACACAAAACAACTTCACAGATGGTAAGACTATAAAGATCTAATTCCAGTTCTTCTCAAAATATTCCACAAAATAAAAACAGAAGACACTCGACCCAATTCATTCTATGAAGCTGCAATTACTCTGATACCTAAACCACAGAAAGACCCAACAAAGATAGAGAACTTCAGACCAATTTCCCTTATGAATACCGATGCAAAAATACTCAATGAAGTTCTCACTAACCGAATCCAAGAACACATCAAAACAATCATCCATCCTGACCACATAGGTATCATTCCAGGAATGCATGGATGGTTTAATATATGGAAATCCATCAACGTAATCCACTATATAAACAAACTCAAAGTCAAAAAACACATGATCATCTCATTAGATGCATTGAAAGCATTTGACAAAATCCAATACCCATTCATAATAAAAGTCTTGGAAAGATCAGGAATTCAAGGCCCATACCGAAACATGATAAAAGCAATCTACAGCAAACCAGTAGCCAACATCAAAGTAAATGGTGAGAAGCTAGAAGCAATCCCACTAAAATCAGGGACTAGACAAGGCTGCCCACTTTCTCCCTACCTATTCAATATAGTACTTGAAGTCCTAGCCAGAGCAATTTGACAACAAAAGGAGATCAAGGGGATACAAATTGGAAAGGAAGAAGTCAAAATATCACTTTTTGCAGATGATATGATAGTATGTTTAAGTGACGCCAAAAATTCCAACAAGAGAACTCCTAAACCTGATAAACAGCTTCAGTGCAGTAGCTGGATATAAAATTAACTCAAACAAGTCAATGGCCTTTCTCTACACAAAGGATAAACAGGCTGAGAAAGAAATTAGGGAAACAACACCCTTCACAATAGTCACAAATAATATAAAATACTTGGTGTGGCTCTAACTAAGGAAGTGAAAGATCTGTATGATAAGAACTTCAAGTCTCTGAAGAAAGAAATCAAAGAAGATCTTAGAAGATGGAAAGATCTTCCATGCTCATGGATTGGCAGGATCAATATAGTAAAAATGGCTATCTTGCCAAAAGCAATCTACAGATTCAATGCAATCCCCATCAAAATTCCAACTCAATTCTTCAACGAATTAGAAAGGGCAATTTGCTCTTCATTCTTCTTGAGTTTCATGTGTTTTGCAAATTGTATCTTGTATCTTGGGTATTCTAAATTTCTGGGCTAATATCCACTTATCAGTGAGTACATATCATGTGGACACTTTGCCCCTTCTTAGAATTGGGAACAAAACACCCATGGAAGGAGTTACAGAGACAAAGTTTGGAGTTGAGACAAAAGGATGGACCATCTAGAGACTGCCATATCCAGGGATCCATCCCATAATCAGCCTCCAAATGTTGACACCATTGCATACACTAGCAAGATTTTGCTGAAAGGACCCAGATATTGCTGACTTTTGTGAGGCTATGCTGGGGCCTAGCAAACACAGAAGTGGATGCTCACAGTCAGCTATTGGATGGATCACAGGGCCCCAATGGAGGAGCTAGAGAAAGTAACCAAGGAGCTAAAGGGGTCTGCAACCCTATAGGTGGAACAACATTATGAACTAACCAGTACCCCCGGATCTCATGTCTCTAGCTGCATATGTAGCAGAAGATGGCCAAGTCGGCCGTCACTGGGAGGAGAGGCCCATTGGTCTTGCAAAGTTTATATGCCCAGTACAGGGGAAGTCCAGGCCAAGAAGTGGGAGTGGGTGGGTAGGGGAGTGGTGGGGGGAGGGTATGGGGAACTTTTGGGATAGCATTGGAAATGTAAATGAAGAAAATACCTAATAAATTAAAAAAATGTGAAACGAAAAAAAAAAGGAAGGGAAAAAAAGGGCAATTTGCAAATTCATCTGGAATAACAAAAAACCTAGGATAGCAAAAACTCTTCTCAATGATAAAAGAACCTCTGGTGGAATCACCATGCCTGACCTACAGAGCAATGTACTACAGTGTACTACAGAGCAATTGTGTTAAAAAAATGCATGGTACTGATATAGTGACAGACAAGTAGACCAATGGAATAGAATTTAAGACCCAGAAATGAACTAACACACCTATGGTCACTTGATCTTTCACAAGGGAGTTAAAACCATCCAGTGGAAAAAAGACAGCATTTTCAACAAATGGTGCTGGCACAACTGGTGGCTATCATGTAGAAGAATGTGAATTGATCCATTCCTATCTCCTTGTACTAAGGTCAAATCTAAGTGGATCAAGGAATTCCACATAAAACCAGAGACACTGAAACTTATAGAGGAGAAAGTAGGGAAAAGCCTCGAAGATATGGGCATAGGGGAAAAGTTCCTGAATAGAACAGCAATGGCTTGTGCTGTAAGATCGAGAATTGACAAATGGGACCTCATAAAACTGCAAAGCTTCTGTAAGGCAAAAGACACTGTCAATAAGACAAAAAGGCCACCAACAGATTGGGAAAGGATCTTTACCTATCCTAAATCAGATAGGGGACTAATGTCCAATATATATATATATTGAACTCAAGAAGGTGGACTCCAGAAAATCAAATAACCCCATTAAAAAATGGGGCTCAGAGCTAAACAAAGAATTTTCACCTGAGGAATACTGAATGGCTGAGAAGTCAGTGTTAGTACTTTTAAAAAGTCAAAAAGTGCTTCCAGTAATCACTCTGGGACTATAAACATGCCGAAGAAAAGAAAATGAGTTTTAGAGAAATATTTATATACCCAAGTTCATAACAGCACTGTTCACAGTAGCTAAGAAATAGAAGTAGCTCATATGTTCATGCACGGATAAAATGTGACACATATATATAACTGGAATATTATTCAATTTTAAGGAAGGAAATTCTGTCATATGCTACCATGTGGGTAAATCTTAAGGAGTCCATGCCAAGTGAAATAAGGCCATCCTTCAAATACAAATAATGTGTGGTTGCTGATGTGATGTATCTAAAAGATTCAAATGCATAGCTACAGAGAACTGGGTAGACATTTTTAGGAACCAGAATTCCCATTTATTCTTTATTCAGGAGTTATTTAATAAGTACAGCTTATTCACAAGATGAAAATATGAGGATGTTAGGCACTGCCCCCGGTTGGGGCCACCCACCCTTCTCAAAAACTTTAACCCAGAATTGTTCCTGTCTAAAGGAAGTACAGGGACAAAGAGTGGAACAGAGACTGAAGGAAAGGTCATCCAGAGACTGCCTCACCAAGGGATTAATCCCATATGCTGCTATCAAACCCAGACACTATTGTTGATGCCAAGAAGTGCTTGCTGACAGAAGCCTGATACAGCTGCCTCCAGAGAGGCTCTGCCAGAGCCTGACAAATACAGATGTGGATGCTTGTAGCTCACTATTGGTCTGAGCACTGGGACACCAATGGAGGAGTTAGGGTAAGGACTGAAGAAGCTGAAGAGGTTTACATCCCCATAGGAAGAGCAATGCTATCAACCAACCAGTCTCACCAATGCTCCCACCAATCAAAGATTATACATGGAGGGATCCTTGGCTCCAGCTGCATATGTAGCAGAGGATGAACTTGTTGGGCATCAATGGGAGGGGAGGTTCTTGATCCTGGGAAGGCTTGATGCCCCAGCATAGAGGAATGTTAGAGCGGTCAGCCAGGAGTGGGGGGAGGGTGTGTGAGAGAGGGGCTTTGCAGAGGGGAAACCAGAAAGGGGAATAACATTTGAAATGTTAATAAATAAAATAACCAATAAAATATTTTAAAAAGGAAACAGTGCTCAATATTTATTGTACAATTGCATACTAAAATTGCTAAGGGAGCAAATATGATGCTCTGTTTCTTTTACTACAGTTAATAATAAAATAAATAATTCATACTATACTATAAATTTCTATTGCATAAGCACAGCAATTATTCTAGACAACTATACTATATAATTTTATTCATGCTAAGAAAAACCATTAAATAAACTAAGTGTGTACATCAAAAATATGCCACAAATTTTAACTCTTTTAATATATCCAGAAGAATAAATCGACTAGATTTTTTTTTAGACTTTTTAACAGTCCCCAATTCTATTCAACCCCTTTCAATCACCTTTCTCTTTTCTTAAACACCATTCAAGTTACTCAGCCTTCTGGTATTGTGACTCCACATCTCTCCCCAGAGCCTTCACCCTCAGGAACTTCTATCATTTCTGCCTCCCACTCGTATTTGAGCTTGCACTTAACTCCCTGAGACAGACCTGGAGATCAGAGAAGCTGCCACTAGCTGCATATTGGAGAATTTCCAGCCCTGCAAGCCAGGAACAGGAATGGCACATTCTAGAACTGGCATGAGGAACACTATATTAGACAGCAGCAATCTTATCAGGAAGTGTGGTGCATACCTAGAATCCCAGCACTCTTAGGGCAAAGGCCAACGCCTAGGCAGGAGGAATGAAAATGTCAAGATTGCTTGAGCTGCACAGTGTAACTTAGTCTTAAAAGTGGTAGAGTTAAGTCCCCATGAAGGGGAGGCAGGAGGATAGCCAATTCAAGGTCAGTTTGTGCTATATAGGGGTTCCAAATCTGTTTCAGCTACATAGTGACCCTTTCTAAAACCCAAACAAATACAATCAGGAAAAAAATCACCAAGGTTTGTGGAGGTAGCTCAGCAGAAGTGAGGCTTTTCTATATTGTGTAAAGTCACTGAATTTTTCCCAAGCACTGCAAACAAAGGTAGCAAAACTTTTAGAACAAATTTTTCCAAGATATTGAAAGCAAAGTATTAAAAAGTTCCTCCAAAGTAAGGAAGAGAAAGTTGAAAAGAGTTGGCAAAAGCTCTTACTAAACATTCTTGTGTCAGATCCCTTTGTCCAAAACATAGTTGTAGTCACTAATAAGATATCACGTAGTACACAAATAGATAGACAATTAACTGTATCAGTGCTGGACCTCCAACAAATACTAGTGCTCAGAAGCAGTGGAAGCCAGTTTAGTTAGAAAGTAATTGCAGACATATACTTGGATACGCTATCAGCTTTGCAGAGAAAAGCCTAGAGCAAGAAACCCAGTGAGTCCCACTTAAGCATGGTGTCCTAACCTGCCCTGTGGCTGGTGATTTCATGCATGTCTCTTGTTAATGGTATCTAGAAGCAGCCCTCTCACATACACCATTACTAGGCCACAAGCCAGCTTTTAGGAAGTAAAAGCTTACAATCACACAGGACCTATTCCTTCCAAGATCCCAGATGTGACAACATTCTCTTTCACTACTTTAAATTCTTTAATAATTTTATCTGTAAACACGTGCTTTATAAATGACTTCAATGGGACAGTACATTACATACATAGTCAGAAAAGAAGTGTGTAAGAAAGGAAAAAGCACAGTTGGTAGAATACTCACCTAGCATGCATAAGCCCTGATTTTAACCCAAAGTCACATAAAACCAGGCATAGTGGTATATGCTTGTAAATATTGGCATATAGGGGCTGAAAAGATGACTCAGCAGTTAAGAGCACTTTCTGCTTTTTCTAAGGGCCTGGGTTTGATTTCCACCATCTACATGTTGACTCACAACAATCTGTAACTCCAGTTCCAGGATATCTGACATATTTTTCTGTTCTCTGTGGGTACCAGGCATGCATGTGGTACACAGAAACACACACAGGGAAAACATTCATACATATAAAATATTTTTAAAATGTTGGCCTATATGTCATTTACATGTACATATGCAAATTTATGTTAATTAAATGGCATTAAACCATACAATCTAACTAATCTCGTTCAATGTATTAGTTTATTTCAAATAGCTCTTCACATTACTAAACGTATATATTATTTTCATTTTAATAAGCAAATTAGTTTGTTGATTCTTCTAAATATAATAATAATATTAGCTCATATTATGTGGCAAAACTTTTCTGAGGGAATGCAACACACATGTCTACTCACCACAGATAGGGAGCCCATGACTGACCGAGATATGGATACTACCAAAGTCCAACTTGATGAACCAATGAGTTTTATTGGGTTTACTTACAGGAGTATGGGTGAAGGGTTACTTACAGGGACAGAAATGACTCAAAGACAGCTGCATCATCAAGGTCCACCCCAGCATGGGTGAGAGGTCATAAAGCCAGGAACTGGAACAACTGCACAGCCTGCAGGCAGCTCAACAGATTGGAGTGTGTTCTTTCCAGGTACTCCAGTTTGTCTAAACCCCTTCCAGGCAGCTGGTCAAAGTAGTTTTGCTTCTCATTTCCCTGACAGCTAAGTGTGTTAAATATTTCCTTGTTTCTCACCATTTGAGATTCCTTTGCTGAGAATTCTCTTCTTAGAATTTTTAATTCTCCAAAACACCATTCTTAATTTGATTAGTTCAGTTTTTGATATCTAGTTTCTTGAGTTCTTTATAGATTTTGGATATTAGTCCTCTATCTGATGTAGAGCAGGAAAATCTTTTCCCTATCTGTAGGCTGCTGCTGATTGCTGGTGCCCTTTACCTTACATAAGTGTCTCAGTTTCATGACATCCCACTTAATAATTGTTCTTAGTGTTCCTGTTCAGAAAGTTGTCTTCTGCACCAATGTGGTCAAGGCTATTCCCTGCTTTCTCTTCTATCAGATCTGCTATAGAAGAGTGGGTCTGGTTTTATGTGGAGGTGTTTGATCAATTTATGCTTGAGTTTTATGAAGAGTGATGAGTATTGATCTGTTTGCATTCTTCTACATGCCAACATCCAGTTTGACCAGCACTATTTGTTGAAGATGTTTTCTTTCTCCATCACCTACTTCTGGATTCTTTATTAAAAAAATCAGGTATCCATACATGTGTTGATTAATGTCTGAGTCTTTGATTCAATTCCATTTATAACGCTGTATGTTTTCATGCCAATATCATGCAGTTTTTATTATTATAGCTCTTTAGTACAACTTGAAATCAGAGATGTTAATACCTCTGGAAGTTATTTTATTGTACAGGATTATCTATCCTGGGTTTTTCTTTTTCAATATGAAGTTGAGTATTATTCTTTCAAGGTTTGTAAAGAATTGTATTGGAATTTGGATGGGGATTGCATTGAATCTGTAGGTTGCTTTTGGTCATTTTCACTATGTTAATCCTACCAATCCATGAGCATGGGAGATCATTCCATCTTCTGATATCTTCCTCAATTTCTTTCTTCAGAGACTTGAAGTTCTTGATCTACAGGTCTTTGAATTGCTTGGTTAGAGTTACACCAAGGTATTCTGTACTATTTGTGGCTATTGTGAAGGGTGTTGTTTCCCTGATTTCCTTCTCAGCTCATTTATCATATGTATACAGGAAGGCTATTGATTTCTTTAGGCTGAATTTGTATACAGCCACTTTGGTGCAGGAGTTCATCAGCTGTAGGAATTCCCTGGTAGAATCTTTGGAATTGCTTATGTATACTATCATACCAAGTGCAAATAGTGATACTTTGACTTCTTCTTTTACAACTTATATCTCCCTGATCTCCTTTTGTTGTTTTATTTGTTCCTGCTAGAACTTCAAGTACTATATTGAATAGATATGGAGAGAGTGGACAGCCTTGTCTCGTTCCTGGTTTTAGTGAAATTATTTTTGACATTATCTACATTCAATTTGATGGTAGCTACTGGCTTGCTGTAAGTTGCCTTTATAATTATTTAGATATGTCACTTGTACCCCTGATTTCTCCAAGACATTTGTCATGAAGGGGTGTTCGATTTTGTCAAAGGATCTTTTGGCATCTGAAGTGCAAACTTAAGGGTTCTTTTGGAAGTCAGTAGTGTTGGGTGGTGTGTTGCTGAGGCAGACACATGAAGGAGTCTTCTGCTAAAGTGGTCAAAGGTGAAAAACTAAGGCAGACTCATGAAGGAACGTTTTGCTGAGGCAAACACAGAGAGAAAGGATGTTCTGCTAAAGCAAGCACGTGAAAGAACATGTGACGAAGGATTCTTTGCTAACACTCATATATTGACCTGTGTTACATTGTATAATTGAGCTCTATTTGTCAGGAATCCATAGAAAGAAATGCACCAACAAACTTCTGGTAGTGTTCTGAAGCTTCCTGCCACCTCCTCAGACTTAGACTGATAGTAGAGTGATGTCAGCTGAGCCAGATACTGAGGCAAGTCCTACTGAGGCAAGACCCATGATGTTTGGAGGGATATAAAAAGGAATCCACAGACAGTGACTGAGGTTGCTTGGCTTGCTGATACAGCTAGCTGTGCAACACTTGGTCTCCAGTCTTTGCTGCTCTTAGCTTCTCTGAGAGAGGCACAACCCAGAACTCCTGGCATTCCTGATAGTCCCTCCTGCTGACTCCTGCTGTGCCTAGGCAGAGGCCTGGCTGTTTCTGCTAGGTAGTGCTGATTCATGTTTGCTATCCTGACTCTACTGAACTGGACTGCTGGTGTATCCATGAAGATTAAGTTGCAGCTGCTTGCTAACCTGTGAAGTGAACTGCCTATTTCCAGACAACATAGACGGGAGTTGCTCCAAAGAGCCTTTCTGTTTTCGTTTGTTTCTTTGTTTTAATTAGATATGTTCTTTATTTACATTTCAAATCTTTTCCCCTTTCCTGGTTTCCCCTCCGAAAACTCCCTATCCCATCCCCCCATGCTCTACTCAACAACCAACCCACTCCTGCTTCCCTGTCTTGGGAGTCCCTTACACTGGGGCATTGAGTCTTCTCAGGACCAAGGGCCTCTCCTCCCATTGATGTCCAACAAGGCCATCCTGTGCTACATATGCAGCTGGAGCCATGGGTCCCTCCATGTGTACTCTTTGGTGGGTGGTTTAGTTTCTGGGAGCTCTGGGGGTACTGGTGCAAAAACTCAGGTGACAGTAGATGCTGGTGAGGACATGGAGAAAGAGGAACACACTCCTCCATTGTTGGTGGGATTGCAAACTGCTACAACCACTCTGTAAAGCAGAGTTCCTCAGAAAATTGGACATAATACTACCAGAGGACCTAGCTATACCACTCCTGGGCATATACCAAGAAGATGCTCTAACATGTAATAAGGAAACATGCTCCACTAAGTTCATAGCAGTCTTATTTATAGTAGTCAAAAGCTAGGAAGAACCCAGATATCCCTCAACAGAGGAAAGGATACAGAAAATGTGGTACTTTACAAAATGGAATACTACTCAGCCATTAAAAACAATGAATTCATGAAATTCTTAGGCAAATGGTTGCATCTGGAGGATATCATCCTGAGTGAGGTAACCCAATCACAAAAGAACACACATGGTATACACTCAGTGATAAGTGGATATTATCCCAGAAGCTTGGAATAACCAAGGTACAAAGAACCTATCTAAATACATCCACTTTCCCCATAGCCTTTCTTTTCCACTATCTCTGGTGAGTGGTAGGCTACAAGGGAGGTCAAAGCGTTTAAGAACCATCGTTAAAAATAAAATTACAGGGGGAACCTTGGGCACGGAGTCTGCGGACACCCCCAAGGTCCATACAGGACTCTCCACGGGATCTTAGGACCTCTGGTGAGTGGAACACAACTTCTGCCAGGAGGCAGGTTCGAATGCTAGATATCTGGACATCTTCCCTGCAAGAGGAGAGCTTGCCTGCAGAGAGTACGCTGACCACTGAAACTCAGGGGAGAGCAAGTCTCCAAGGTCTGCTGATAGAGGCTAACATAAATCACCTGAGGAACAAGCTCTAACCAGAGACAACTATAACAACTAGTTCCAGAGATTACCAGATGGCGAAAGGCAAACGTAAGAATCTTACTAACAGAAACCAAGACCACTCACCATCATCAGAATGCAGCACTTCCACCCCACCCAGTCCTGGGCACCCCAACACACCCAAAAAGCTAGACCCGGATTTAAAAGCATATCTCATGATGATAGCAGAGGATATCAAGAAGGACTTTAATAACTCACTTAAAGAAATAAAGGAGAGCACTGCTAAACAGGTAGAAGACCTTAAAGAGGAAGCAAAAAAAAAAAAAAAAAAAACCCTTAAAGAATTGCAGGAAAACACGACCAGACAGGTGATAGAATTGAATAAAACCATCCAAGACCTAAAAAGGGAAGTAGACACAATAAAGTAAACCCAAAGTGAGGCAACACTGGAGATAGAAAACCTAGGAAAGAAGTCTGGAACCATAGATGCAAGCATCAGCAACAGAATACAAGAGATGGAAGAAAGAATCTCAGGTACAGAAGATTCCATAGAGAACATGGGCACAACTGTGGGGAGCAGGTGTGGCGGCAGTCCCAAAGGCGCCAGGGACTGCAGCTAAGTCATATGACTTGCACCTGACTTCCTCATATAAGACACAAACATCTTGAGTGCTGCGCAGGTGTACCAGGATACAGGTGAATCCAATTTGGTGGAGATTTGCCCCTGCTGCCCTGATTAGCTGAAGCCTTGTGACTGGCGAGGGGGCGTGGCCTGCGGTGCGTGGATGAGAGAGAGTATAAAAGGAGTGAGAGGCCCAGGGTTCGGGGGAGATATAAACAAGAAGAATCAGGACTGAATAAACTGCTGTTAGAAGGACTGGTGGTTGTGTCGTTCTTCCTGGTCGAGAGCGGACACGACAATTGGTGGCCCGTATGGGGAACTGACTCCCCCACCGAGTTCAGAACTTTCAGCAGTCAGTGGTTGCCGGCAGGGTAAGTTCACGGTGAGTGAAACTTGTGACCCCAGGAGTTTGGGAAGGACCTCGGATAAAATAGAGGTGAGCATAAAGTTGCCAGGAAGTAGGCCCAAAGTAACCCAGGAGTTTGGGAAGGACCTCGGATAAAATAGAGGCAAGTATAAAGTTGCCAGGAAGCAGGCACAAGGTAACGAAAGGTTCCCGGCTTTGGGACAAGTTAAGGTTCCCGGCTTTGGGACAAGTTAAGGTTCCCGGTTTGGGGACAAGTTAAGGAACTATGATAACCTCAGTGTAGTGATCAATAGTTCCTCGCTGTGTAGTTATGCTTTTTTCTCCCATTGACCCTTTGTGGGTAGGTCTGATAGTTTTGGTCTTGTTTGTTCTGATAAATGGACTCTGTTACTGTTTGAAACTGTGTGTAGAGGCAGTCAAGACAGGTCAGAAAATCCTTACAGAGCAACAAGAAAGTATGTTGGAAGAGGAGAAGGGCTTAAAAAGAAAAAGGAAAAAGAAAGGAGACACAGTGTTATCATGTGGTCAGGAAGGACAAAATAAAAGAGCCGAGGCAGAGGAGGAAGGCGAATTAGCTTCTGCACCTCCTCCCTATGCCTCCTCAGCAGCCACCTATAGGCGGACCTTCTGTCTGGAGATTTGGCGTATTGACTCCCCAGATGGACACACAGGTGATTGAGGTTATGGTCTCATTACCACGAGGTATTGTGTCCATCTCCCCTGGGGATCGACCAGATCCGGTGTTGATGTGGGGGAGAGGGTCTGTTTGTGTGTTTCCACAGGACCAGACGGAACCTCTTTGGGTGCCGGAGAGATTGGTGAGACGCTGCAAGAATGAGGCTCCTGATCCAGTTGCCCCTGTGGATGTGGTGGATGATCCCACAAGCACAAAGGATGGAGCCGAGATGAGAGATCCTTTCGGTATTCCAGAAGCCGATACCAGCTCGACATGACATTCAAATTTTTCCACGCTTTTTGATCCCTGAATTCCCCTTAAAGAGATAGCCCCGCTGGCCATCTATCCCTTGCTTCAGGGAAGATGAGCGGGGATGAGAGCCCTGGGGTGTATGCTTGTTATAGTGTGTGTGTGTTGTGTGTTTGGCACATGTGTTAGGTGCAGAGTGTGCGGGCTCGCACTTTCGCCATGGTAGCGTAGGCTTTTGCTGCAGTGGAGGTGGGACAATCTCCTCAGATTCGGTTTGCCACTCTAAAAGAAATTATGCTGCGTTATGCCGTGGGGTGCGAGGCTAAGCACTGCACAGAGGATAGCTTGCTGTTGGCATCCTGTGGAAGGCACGTCTGATTGCATGAAGGTTCAGTGTCCTAGTTCCCTTCCCCCAGGAAAAACGACACGGGAGCTGGCCAAGACCTCTCTGGGTGATGAGCCTAAGGGATGGTTTTGTGTAGGGCCCCTATGCTTGCACACTGGGGATCAGACCTCTACCTTCACCCATGAGGCTTGCTTGCAGCAATTAAGATCTGGCCATAGGTTAATTAACATCCTGGCCTTTTGATGCACCTGCCGCAAGCAAAACACAATCTCCCCAGGAGTGGCTTGGCATGATTGAGAGTTAGTCAGTGATAAGACTCCCTGGGCATGTCACCAACCTAAGACAGGGATCAAACCAATGCTGTTTGTCTCCCAAAGACAGGTAAGGGGCATGGTTGCGAGGGGCTATCTACAGACATTCTCTCTGCCAAAAAAGAAAAAAGGGGGAATTGTGGGGAGCAGGTGTGGCGGCAGTCCCAAAGGCGCCAGGGACTGCAGCTAAGTCGTATGACTTGCACCTGACTTCCTCATATAAGACACAAACATCTTGAGTGCTGCGCAGGTTTACCAGGATACAGGTGAATCCAATTTGGTGGAGATTTGCCCCTGCTGCCCTGATTAGCTGAGGCCTCGTGACTGGCGAGGGGGCGTGGCCTGCGGTGCGTGGATGAGAGAGAGTATAAAAGGAGTGAGAGGCCCAGGGTTCGGGGGAGATATAAACAAGAAGAATCAGGACTGAATAAACTGCTGTTAGAAGGACTGGTGGTCGTGTCGTTCTTGCTGGTCGAGAGCAGACGTGACACACAACAATCAGAGAAAATGCAAAATGCAAAAGACACTAACTCAAAATATCCAGGAAATCCAGGACACAATGAGAAGACCAAACCTACAGATAATAGGGGTAGATGAGAATGAAGATTTTCAACTTAAAGGGCCAGCAAATATCTTCAACAAAATTATAGAAGAAAACTTCCCAAACCTAAATAATGACATGCCCATGAACATACAAGAAGCCTACAAAACTCCGAATAGACAGGGCCAGAAAAGAAATTCCTCCAGACACATAATAATCAGAATAACAAATGCACTAAATAAGAATAGAATGTTAAAAGCAGTAAGGGAAAAAGGTCAAGTAACATATAAATGCAGGCCTATCAGAATTACACCAGACTTTTCACCAGAGACTATGAAAGCCAGAAGATCCTGGACAGATTTTATACAGACACTACGAGAATACAAATGCCAGCCCAGGCTACTATACCCAGCCAAACTCTCGATGACCATAGATGGAAAAACCAAAGTATTCCACAACAAAACCAAATTCACACATTATCTTTCCACGAATCCATCCCTTCAAAGGATAATAACAGAAAAAAAAAAAAACAAAAAACAAAAAACAAACAAACAAAAAAAAAAAAAACCAAAAAACCAATACAAGGACGGAAACTACGCCCGAGGAAAAATCATGAAAGTAATCCTTCAAGAAACCAAAAAAAGGCAGCCACAAGAACAGAATGCCAACTCTAACAACACAAATAATAGAAAGCAACAATGACGTTTCCTTAATATCTCTTAATATCAATGGGCTCAATTCCCCAATAAAAAGACATAGACTAACAGACTGGCTAAACAAACAGGACCCAACATTTTGCTGCTTACAGGAAACCCATCTCAGGGAAAAAGACAGACACTACCTCAGAGTGAAAGGCTGGAAAGCAATTTTCCAAGCAAATGGTCTGAAGAAACAAGCTGGAGTAGCCATTCTAATATCGAATAAAATTGACTTACAACCCAAAGTTATCAAAAAAGACAAGGAGGGACATTCATAATCATCGAGGGTAAAATCCTCCAAGAGGAACTCTCAATTCTGAATATCTATGCTCCAAATGCAAGGGTAGCCACATTCATTAAAGAAACTTTAGTAAAGCTCAAAGCACACATTGCACCTCACACAATAATAGTGGGAGACTTCAACACACCACTTTCATCAATGGACAGATCGTCGAAACAGAAACTAAACAGTGACACAGTGAAACTAACAGAAGTGATGAAACAAATGGACTTAACAGATATCTACAGAACATTTTATCCTAAAACAAAAGGATATATCTTCTTCTCAGCACCTCATGGTACCTTCTCCAAAATCGACCATATAATTGGTCACAAAACAGGCCTCAACAGATACAAAATTTTGAAATTGTCCCATGCATCCGATCAGACCACCATAGACTATGGCTGATCTTCAATAACAACATGAATAATGGAAAGCCAACATTCATGTGGAAAATAAACAACACTCTTCTCAATGATACCTTGGTCAAGGAAGGAATAAAGAAAGAAATGAAAGACTTTTTAGAGTTTAATAAAAATGAAGCCACATCATGCCCAAACTTAAGGAACACAATGAAAGCATTTCTAAGAGGGAAACTCATAGCTCTGAGGGCCAGAAAAAGAAACTAGAAAGAACACAAACTAGCAGCTTGACAACACAACTAAAAGCCCTAGAACAACAGGAAGCAAATCACCCAAGAGGAGTAGAAGGCAGGAAATAATCAAACTCAGGGGCGAAATCAACCAAGTGGAAACAAGAAGAACTATTCAAAGAATCAACCAAACAAGGAGCTGGTTCTTTGAGAAAATCAACAAGATAGATAAACCCTTAGCCAGACTCACTAGAGGGCACAGGGACAGCAACCCAATTAACAAAATCAGAAATGAAAAGGGAGACATAACAACTGATCCGAAGAAATCCAAAACACCATCAGATCCTTCTACAAAAGGCTATACTCAACAAAACTGGAAAACCTGGACAAGATGGACAAATTTCTAAACAGATACCAGTTACCAATGTTAAATCAGGATCAAGTTAACGATCTAAACAGTCCCATATTTCCTAAAGAAATATAAGCAGTCACTAATAGTCTCCAAACCATAAAAAGCCCAGGACCTGATGGGTTTAGTGCAGAGTTCTATCAGACCTTCAAAGAAGATCTAATTCCAGTTCTGCACAAACTATTCCACAAAATAGAAGTAGAAGGTACTCAACCCAACTCATTCTATGAAGCCACAATTACTCTGATACCTAAACCACAGAAAGATCCAACAAAGATAGAGAACTTCAGACCAATTTCCCACATGAATATCGATGCAAAAATACTCAATAAAATTCTCGCTAACAGAATCCAAGAACATATCAAAGCAATCATCCATCCTGACCAAGTAGGTTTTATTCCAGGCATGCGGGGATGGTTTAATGTACAGAAATCCATCAATGTAATCCCTTATATAAACAAACTCAAAGACAAAATCCGAATGATCATTCTGTTGGATGCGGAGAAAGCATTTGACAAAACCCAACACCCATTCATGATAAAAGTCTTAGAAACATCAGGAATTCAAGGCCCTTACCTAAACATGATAAAAGCAATCTACAGCAAACCAGTAGCCAACATCAAAGTAAATGGTGAGAAGCTGGAAGCAATCCCACTAAAATCAGAGACTAGACAAAACTGCCCACTTTCTCCCTAACTATTCAACATTGTACTTGAAGTCCTAGCCAGAGCAATTCGACAACAAAAGGAGATCAAGGGGATACAAATTGGAAAGGAAGAAGTTAAAATATCACTTTTTGCAGATGATAAGATAGTATATAAAAGTGACCATAAAAATTCCACCAGGGAACTCCTAAACCTGATAAACAGATTTGGTGAAGTAGCTGGATATAAAATTAACTCAAACAAGTCAATGGCCTTTCTCTACACAAAGAATAAAAAGGCTGAGAAAGATATTAGGGAAACAACACCCTTCTCAATAGTCACAAATAATATAAAATACTTTGGTGTGACTCTAACTAAGGAAGTGAAAGATCTGTATGATAAGAACTTCAAGTCTCTGAAGAAAGAAATTAAAGAAGATCTCAGAAGATGGAAAGATCTCCCATGCTCATGGATTGGCAGGATCAATATAGTAAAAATGGCTATCTTGACAAAAGCAATCTACAGACTCAATGCAATCCCCATGAAAATTCCAACTCAATTGTTCAATGAATTAGAAAGAGCAATCTGCAAATTCATCTCGAATAACAAAAAACCAAGGATAGCAAAAACTCTTTTCAAGGATAAAAGAACCTCTGGAGGAATCACCATGCCTGACCTAAAGCTGTACTACAGAGCAATTGTGATAAAATCTGCATGGTACTGGTATAGTGACAGACAAGTAGACCAATGGAATAGAATTGAAGACCCAGAAATGTACCTACACACCTATGGTCACTTGATCTTTGACAAGGGAGCTAAAATCATCCAGTGGAAAAAAGACAGCATTTTCAACAAATGGTGCTGGCACAACTGGCGGTTATCATGTAGAAGAATGCAAATTGATCCATTCCTATCTCCTTGTACTAAGGTCAAATCTAAGTGGATCAAGGAACTCCACATAAACCCAGAGACACTGGAACTTATAGAGGAGAAAGTGGGGAAAAGCCTCGAATATATGAGCACAGGGGAAAAATTCCTGAATAGAACAGCAATGGCTTGTGCTTTATGATCGAGAATTGACAAATGGTACCACATAAAACTGCAAAGCTTCTGAAAGCAAAAGACACAGGCAATAAGACAAAAAGACCACCAACAGATTGGGAAAGGATCTTTACCTATGCTAAAGCAGATAGGGGACTAATATCCAATATATATAAAGAAGTCAAGAAGGTGGACTCCAGAAAATCAAATAACCCTATTAAAAAAATGGGGCTGAGAGCTAAACAAAGAATTCTCACCTGAGGAATACCAAATGGCTGAGAAGCACCTGAAAAAATGTTCAGCATCCTTAATCATCAGAGAAATGCAAATCAAAACAACCCTGAGATTCCATCTCACACAGTCAGAATGGCTAAGATCAAAAATTCAGGTGACAGAAGATGCTGGCGAGGATGTGGAGAAAGAGGAACACTCCTCCATTGTTGGTGAGATTGCAAGCTTGTACAACCACCCTAGAAATCAGTTTGGAGGTTACTCAGAAAATTGGGCACAGTACTACAGGAGGATCCTCCAATACCTCTCCTGGGCATATAGTCAGAAGATGTTCCAACCAGTAAGAAGGACACATGCTCCACTATGTTCATAGCAGCCTTATTTATAATAGCCAGAAGCTGGAAAGAACCCAGATACTCTTCAACAGAGGAATGGATACATAAATGTTGTACATATACACAATGGAGTACTACTCAGCTATTAAAAAGAACGAATTTATGAAATTCCTTTGCAAATGGTTGGACCTGGAGGGCATCATCCTGAGTGAGGTAACCCAATCACAAAAGAACTCAATTGATATGTACTCACTGATAAGTGGATATTAGCTCAGAAACTTAGAATACCCAAGATATAAGATACAATTTAGGAAACACATGAAGCTCAAGAAGAATGAAGACCAAAGTGTGGACACTTTGCCCCTTCTTAGAATTGGAAACAATCACCCATGGAAGGAGTTACAGAGACAAAGTTTGGAGCAGAGGCAAAAGGATGGACCATCTAGAGACTGTCATATCCAGGGATCCATCCCATAATCAGCCTCCAAATGTTGACACCATTGCATACACTAGCAAGATTTTGCTCAAAATACCCTTATGTAGCTGTCTCTTGTGAGACTAGGTTGGGGCCAGCAAACACAGAAGTGGATTGGATAGATCACAGGGCCCCCAATGGAGGAGCTAGAGAAAGTACCCAAGGAGCTAAAGGGAACTGCAACCTTATAGGTGGAACAACCATATGAACTAACCAGTACCCTTGAGCTCTTGTCTCTAGCTGCATATGTATCAAAAGATGGCCTAGTTGGCCATCAGTGGAAAGAGAGGCCCATTGGTCATGCAAACTTTATATGCCTCAGTACAGGGGAATGCCAAGGCCATAAAGTGGGAGTGGGTGGGGAGGGGAGGGGGGAGGGTATGGTGGACTTTTGGGATAGCATTGGAATTTTAATTGAGGAAAATACCTAATAAAAATATTTAAAAAGAAAAAAATTCAATTAGAAAAATTACAGTTACAGGCATCCATTGAGATGATCATATGGGTTATTTTTTCAGTTTATTTATATAGTTGATTCCATTTATTGATTTTCATATATTCAACCATTTCTGATTATATGCAGTGAAGCCTACTTGGGTGATATTATTAATGTGTTCTTGGATTTAGTTTGCAAGTATTTTATTGTATATTTTTACATTTATGTTCATAAAGGAAGTTGATTTGTAGTTATCTTTCTTTGTTGAAACATTATATGGTTTAGGTATCACGGTAACTGTGGCCACATTAAATAAATTGGGCAGAATTCCCTGTGTTTCTATTTTGTAGAATAATTTTAGGACTCTTGGTGTTAACTCTTCTTTAAAATTTTGGTAATATTCTCTGCTAAACTATCTAACACTGGGAAATTTTTCTCGGAAGACTTTTAATGATTGCTACTATTTCACTAAAGGTTATTGGTTTATTTAAATGGTTCATCTGGTTTTGATTTAACCTTGATAAATGATACCTATTGAGAAAATTATCCATTTCTTTTGAGGTTTTCAAATTTAGTTGACTAGAGGTTGTTAAAGTGTATCCTTATGGTTCTCTGGATTTTCTTTGTGTTTGTTACTCTGTCCCTTGTATTGTTTCTGATATTGTTAATTTGGATATTCTCTGCCTCTTAGTTTGGATAAGATTTTGTCTATTTTATTTCCTCAAAGAGTCAATTCTTTGTTTCATTGATTCTTTGTATTCTTCTCTGTTTCTACTTTATTAATTTCAGCTCTGTTTAATTATATCTTGCCATCTACTCCTCTTGGCTGTTGTTAAGTTTTGTTGTTGTTGTTGTTCAAGAGTTTTCAGGAGTGTTGTTAAATTGCTAGTATTTTTTAATAGGCACTTAGTGCTATGAACTTTCCTCTTAGAACAGCTTTTATCGTGTCCCATGATTTGGGGTATGTTTTGCATTCATTTTAATTTGAATTCTAGGAAGTTATTGATTTCTTTATTTCTACCTTGACAGAGTAGTCATTCAGAAGGTCCTTGTTCAGTTTTCCTGAGTTTGCAGGCTATTGTTTCTGTTGTTATTGATATCTGGCTTTAAAATATAGTGTTCTGGTAGGATTCAGGGAGATAATTCAATTTTCTTGTATCTATTAAGACTTACTTTGTGCCTGAATATGTGGCCAATTTTGGAGAAGGTTCTGTAAGGCACCGAGAATTAGGTATATTCTTTTGTTTTGGGGTAAGATGTTCCGTAAATATTAGTTAGGACCTTTTGGTTTACAACATCTGTTATTTTCAGTATTTCTCTGTATTTTTGGTTTTTTGTTTGTTTGTTTGTTTTTGGTTTTTTTTGTTTTGTTTTTTGTTTTTTGTTTTTTTTTGTTTTGTTTTGTTTTGTTTTTGGTTGACATGTCCAATTGGTGAGAGTGGAGTACTGAAGTCTCACACTATCAGTACATGAGTTAATATGTGACTTAAGCTGTAGTTGTGGTTTTTTTTTTTTTTTAACAAAAGTTGGTGCCTTTCTGTTTGGGGCATACATGTTAAGAGTTGAAATGTTATCTGGTGGATACTTTCTTTAATGAGTATGTAGTGTCCTTCTCCATCTCTTTTAAACAAATTTGGTTTGAAGTCTATTTTGTTAGATATTAAATTGGTTATGTGATCTTGCTTCTTTGATCCATTTGATTGGAATATCTTTTAGATCCTGTTTTTTCCATATATTGTGTTAGTCTGTGTTTTGTTTTTTTGTTTTTTTGTTTTTTTTTTGTTTGTTTTTGTTTTGTGGAATTAAGATGACTGCTACTGAGAGGAACAGCAGGTCTCACTGACAAGGTGGTGGCATCTTCTACACAAACCTTGGTAAACAACTAATGGGGCCCACACAGCTGTGGAGGTAACTTCCCCATGAGGGTCAAACTGAAGTCTGACTGAGAGCCTAGAAATTGGTGATGCAGACAATAACAGCCAATCGGGCACTACCACTTGTACAGCACCCTTGCTTGAGACCAATGGGACACAGATGGAGGGCATAAAGGACACTCACTCACATAGAATAAACAAGCTTGCTGCCTCATTCTCACCTCCTCCCAGATTCTGAGGTGATGATTCTGCACCTTCTCACTCACTGTCCTCAAGAGGGACTCCAGGCAGGAAGGAGGACTCAGGCAACAAGATATCAATGACTAATGATTGTTAATTCATGTAAATTTTTGTTATTGTTGTTGTTGGAGGAAGAGGAGGAGGAGGAGGTGGTGGTGGTGGTGGTGGTGGTGGTGTGTGTGTGTGTGTGTGTGTGTGTGTGTGTGTGTGTGTGAGAGAGAGAGAGAGAGAGAGAGAGAGAGAGAGAGAGAGAACTTTTTGTTTTGCTAGTGTGAGGTGATTTATTTCCTGTGTTTTGTGGGTGTAGTTACCTTCCTTGGGTCGAAGTTTTCCTTCTAGCTCCTTCTGTAGGTCTGGATTTGTTCATATTGTTTAAGTTTAACTTTATCATAAAGTATCTTGTTTTCTCCATCTATGGTGATTGAAAGTTTTGCTGGATATACAAATCTGGGCTGGTATCTGTGGTTTCTTGGAGTGTACAGCACATCTCTCTCTCAAAGGCTTTCTGGCTTTTAAAGTATCCTTTGAGAAGTCAGATGTAATTCTAGACAGTGTGCCTTTATATGTTGGTCTTTTTCCACTGAAGCTTTTAATATTTTTTCTCTACTTTGTATGTTCAGTGTTTTGATTATTATGTTGCATATAATAATCAAATAGCCTAATTTTCTAATTAAAACTATTTGGTTTACTGTATGCTTCTTGTACCTTGGTAGGCATCTCTTTCTTTAAATTAGAAAATTTTCTTCTATGAGTTTTTTCTTTTTTTTTCCAAGATGTTCCTTGGGCCTTTGAGCTGGGATTCTTCTCCTTCCTTGATTCCTATTATTCTTAGGTTTGTTTTTTCACAGTGTCCCAGATTTTCTGAATGCTTTGTGCCAGAAATTTTCTTAGATTTAACATTTTCTTTGGCTGATGTTTCCATTTCTTCTATCATACCTTCAAAGCCTGAGATTCTCTCTTCCATCTGTATTCTGTTAATGAAGTTTGCCTCTGTCAATCTTTTTCTCATTCCTAAATTTTTCATTTCTAGAATTCCCTCAGCCTGTCTTTTCTTTATTACTTCTTTGTTTTTCATTTTTAGTGCTTGAACAGTTTTGTTTCCTTCAACTGTTTTTTCTTGGCTTTTAAAAAGTATATTTATTTCCTCTAATTGTTAGTGTTTTCCTGGATATCTTTCAGGGATTTATTAGTTTCCTTTTTAAGGACCTCTATCATCTTCTTATAATTGACTTTAAGGTCCTTTTTTGTGCTTCATGTATATTGAAATATTCAGGGCTTGTGGTAGTAGGATAGGTAGGCTCTGGTAGAGATATATAGCCTGATTTTTAACATGCCCTGGATGTTACTGATTATGCTCCTATTCTGGTGTCTAGGCATCTGGATTTGGGGTGATTATAGGTCAAAGGGCTGATTTCTGGTGTTGTCTTGGTTGGGTTGGTGTTTTATTCCTTTCTGTTTCCTCTCTGGATTTTCAGAGAGTGTGCTGACTGTGTGTTGCCTGTTTTAATTGCCTGCTCAGCTGGTTTGTTCAAGGGACAGTTCTTGCTGGTGTTGGAGGCTGGGGGAAAGGGCGGTCTAGAAGTCACCCTTTGGGGAATCCACAGGATATATGGAACAGTGAGAAGGGGGACTCTAGGTGGTGTTCCGTTGTAGTACTAGGGAGGATCCTGAATACTGGATCTGGTGAAAAATCCAAATGTCTATCATATGTGATGTGAAATATTAAAAAAGCAGTCCACGCTATGCCGGGCAGTGCCCCAGTGGGCAGGCTAGCCTGTTCTCATCTGCAGACTTTCTGACCTGGAGCTCTAAAATCTATCTGGCTCATTAAATTCCCATGGCAGGTCACTGCCATGTCAGCCCTGAGCTTCCAAATTCCCAAGGCTTTTGGGGACACACTTCTTGCAAACCCACACTTTGCTGCCATATCCACACTTTCTCTCTGGAACCTTGTTGAGTCACTGTGTGAAGGAAAACACTACACAGTCTTGGTTTGGATATCAGGTAACTCAATTGCTAGGAGCAGCAACTAGCACCCTAATTTGTAAGGCATTCCAAGTTAAATCCTCTGGTAGCAGATCCCAAAGGATCTGCCACCTGAATCGGGGCCCTCTGCTACCTATATTTTGGCCTCCATCCTCCCCTTTACCCTAATCCAAGTCTCCTCTCCTCTTCTGCCATCCCTTTTGCTGAAGGAGAAGTCCCGCCTACTCACCCAGTGATTGGTTCCTTGAAATCTTTATTCATTAGGGAAAGGTTCACAAGAAGTCACTCCTCATCTCAGGCAGCCCCTCTTGGGTAAGCAGAACTATCTTCAAAATACAAACAGCACCAGGGCTATCCTCGCTAATCCTCTACTTCATTTCCTGAATGTACTTAAGAGTAGAAAAACAATCAGATTAGCAAAAATAAAAATACATTAGAAGATACTTCAAAGAAATTAGTGTCACATAAAATTTAATGCCTTAAGCGTATCAAATAACCCTACAAAACACAATACCAACTTAAAATGTCAGTAATGATTGTCCTTGTTCACATGATTTTAAAAGATTGCACAAAACTAGGCAAATATATTTCATGAAATATTTTTAGTTTATCTTTTCAAGTAGTTTGGAAGTTGAGTTTTTATAATTTCTTTTTTTTGTGAATATTCTATTCATGATCTTTGCCCACTATTATACCGTTATTTTTGTGTTCATATTGATTGATTAAAAACTCAACATTTAATAAGCATATTAGCACAGCTTTGCCATTTTCTTACTTTACTTGTATTAGTGTTTGTATTTCAAAGTTTAAAATTTTTGTGAAGTCCAATCTAAATTTCCCTTTCCACTTTTGTTAAAAGAGCAATCCATATGCTTCTATGAATATGTAAGTACATGTTATTCTGTAACTTAATGGCTTTATATAAGCATATATTTTAATCTTTATTTGGGTGGAAGATATGAAATAAGGCCCCTTTTCACTAAATAAGTGGTCCTAATATTCTGGTATCCTTTGTAAAGGACAAAAATATAATGCTTATAATTTTCTAGAACATTGTGGCCTCAGTGTAGTAATCATATGTGACTACCATAAACTGCTATCTCTGACATTATGCCAACTTTAATTAATCTGGATCTTCTAAAATTCAACTTCCTTGGCCTATAATCTATATTTAAGTATTGCTAAGAAGTAAGAATTTCCAGATGTGTCTTGAAGTTGTAGAATGCCCTCTGCTCTGTATCACTTGCTCTGATTATATCTCAAACGTCAGTAGATGATATTTCTTCCAATTTTCTACTAAATTTTCAGAGTCATTGAATATCTCTATTACTTGATTGTTTAGAGTCAGTGATGTTCGTTTTAGAAAGCCTAGTAATACAAGCGATCACTTTGGCAGAAATATTGGATGAATAAAGAATCACTTATTTTATAGTGGAAATCCCCCTTACACTGTTAAGAAAATTAAGCAATTACTGGAGAGCCCCTAGTTTTTCACTCTAATATCCTTTATAAAGAAGGAAGGCCTGCTTTTCTTTTTTATTTTAAAGACTGACATGTCATGTAGAGTATGGAAAACAAAGAACCTTCAAGGCACAAGAGGTATAACTATGGTGTAATTGGCAAGCTGTTGGTACATATCACCAACAAGATTAACTTCAACAAATATCCTCAAGTTGCTTTTAGAAAGTCAACAGGAGACATGACCACTCAAAAGAAAACCAGAGTCCCTGGCAAACTGACAACCTTAATAAATCATAAATTTTGGTCAGTGAACAGGATGCTAAAAGAAAAACTATCCTACACTGATATGGTATGATTGAACTACTCTAAAGTTCTGGGGAAGAGAAAATTTCTAAAATAGGCTGTCATCATAAAGGTCAAATTTTGTGTTCAAAATACAGAGAAGATTTGTGTTTTTTTTTTTTTCAGAAGGGAACTATGTCCTAATGTTTGAAGCAACATAAAAGGTTAACTAAATTCTCTTAAATGCTTAAAGCAAGAATGAGGAGGAGTAGAAGGAAGAGGGGGAAGAAATTAAGGAAAAGGAGGAGGAGGAAGAGGAGGAGGAGGAGGAGGAGGAGGAGGAGGAGGAGGAGGAGGAGGAGGAGGAGAAGGAGAAAGTTTCCACCCTTTCTCTAGCTGTAGGCACACCATGACAAAAAAATGAAATCTCCACTTACATCTGCTTTTATTCTTGCCTGGTTTACCCTAACATGCCCCTAAGTTATTTAAAAAAAAAAAACAAAAAACAAAAAAGCAAAAAACTTTAATTCTATAGAAAGAGACATTTAATGAAATTTCTTTCAAAATTCATCACTTTACTCTTTAACTTGTTTTTTGGCCAAAGTACACAGTCCTAGAAGGTACTAGGTAAAGACATGTTATTTCAAGACCTTTTAAGTTTCTTTGATACACCAGACACCACCAGCTAAAGATACTATGCAAATTAGAAAACTCTATTTTTAACAAACAAGACAAATAGTATTTGTAGAGTTTGTAAAATTCTACATCTAACATAGGTCACCTACTTGTTGTTTTAACCTATCATATAACATAAAATGCCAGGGAATCTGAGATACTGCCTCACTCCAAGAGACACTAACAACTGAAATATTGTACCCATCTAGCATCAGATAGGATTATAATAACCAGTTAGATAAGAAAAGTACTAATAAAATATGCAAATGTCAAGGGTATTCTTAATAGAAAAGGAAAAGAAAATGAGAGGATTGATAATCTTCTAAAAGGTCTTCAATTTGTCTAATGAGAGGTATCCGTATGTAGGCTATATACTTCCACAACAGGCAACTCCCACACTCAGCCAGAAAGCTATCCCTACAAATGCTCATTCACATACTCACACTTGTGAAACAAACAACTAGACCAAAAAAGCATAAATTCAACAAATACTTAATAGTGTTTATGTGCCACATACAACTAAAAGGGTATAGAATCAATGAGAAATCAATTATAATCCTGTTAATGTATAGTGAAGTTAGACATATTATGCACATAATTACAGCTAAACTGATAAGACTACTATGATTTTAAAAAATACAGGAAAGTCCTAGAAGGGCCAATGACTCATGTAAGAGGCTGGCCATGAACTCTTACCTCTGGTTACCAAATGCTGGGTTTACAGGTATGTGCCACTATGCCTGATTCCCTTAGCAATTTCCAAGTATAAAATAGACTGAGTTTATTGCTCCCATTTAACTGAAATTTTATATCCTTCTACTAATTTCTCCCCAGTCCTTCCCCCTGACTTACAATATATGGGTGATTTCAAGATGTTAACATAAATCAGTTTCCTAAAACCATCAGCCAACTCTAACATGCCACTCACTGTGTGACAAAGGTGAAGATAGGCTGTGGTTAGAGATGTTTTCTCTCATAGCCCTTGTTTAAATGGTGCCAGTTTTGCCCTTTCTTGAAAGAGTAAGATGTGGGCTTAGAGATATAGCTGAGCAGTTAAGAGAGCCCACTGATCTTGCAAAGGGCCAAGTTCAGTTCCTAGCTCCCACAATGGTGGCTCACAAACACCTGTAACTCCATCTTCAGAGGATCTGATACCTTCTAGACTCTGAGAACACCTCCATCACTCCCTTCCAACATAAACCCTCACACACATTATTTTTTTAAAATAATAAAAATAAATCTTAAAAATATAAAAAAATGAGTGCTTCATAAAGATGAGGTTTTCAAAAATGTTTAGTGTGCTAAGGACAGAATTAAAACATGGTGTTTTGGGGTTTTGGTTTCTGAGAGAGGGGCTGTCTGTTATGTAACTATGACTGTCCTGAAATTCACTATGTACACCAAGCTGGCCTTCAACTGACAGAGATCTCTCTGCCTCTGTGGCACAGGTGCTGAGATTAAAGATGTAAGCCACCACAGCTGGAAAGAAAAAAAAATGTTTTAAATGAACAGAAAGGTAGTGGTGAGATTGTATTTGGGCATGGGATGTGAGGAGGAATACCTGTAAGTCTTCTAAAGTATGTAAAGTGTTCTTAGCTATTGTAGTGGCTCACATATACACTCTCAGAACTCACTCAGGAGGCTGAAGCAGGGGTAATGTCATAAGTCTGATGTCATCTTGCGATCACATCACTTACCTCAAAAGAGAGAGAGAGAGAGAGAGAGAGAGAGAGAGAGAGAGAGAGAGAGAGAGAGAGAGAGAGAGAGGAGGGGCAGAAAGAGCAGTAGAAAGACACAGAGACAGAGAAATAGACATGCTGAGTCGCACAGATTTTCTAAGGTATATAATGAATATTCTTGCCTATGCTATTTTTATGACATTTACTTAATAGTTTCATGTTTTAAGTAAAGTAAAGCAAAAAGAAAGAAAATATTTACATGGAAAACTCTGCATTAAAATAAAATACCGATCTGCAACCCTATCGGTGGAACAACACTATGAATTAACCAGTACCCCAGAGCTCTTGACTCTGCTGCATATGTATCAAAAGATGGCCTAGTAGGCCATCACTGGAAAGAGAGGCCCATTGGTCAGGCAAACTTTATATGCCCCAGTACAGGGGAACGCCAGGGCCAAAAAATGGGAATGGGTGGGTAGGGGAGTGGGGGGTGTGTGGGGGGGACTTTTGGGATAGCATTGGAAATGTAATTGAGGAAAATACGTAATAAAAAAAAATAAAAAATAAAATTGAAAAAAAAATTAAAATAAAATACCAATAGAATATTCTATATAATCTTCTATTGGGAGGGCTTTCCACAGCAAGATTCCAAGCCCCAAGTCCCTAAGCTAAATGGGCAGATTAGATAAAATCAAAGTTTAAACTACCTGGCAACCAGTACATACTTTCAATCCTAACAGTTAAGAGACTGAGGAGGAACTCAACTTCTAGTACCTCCTGGGATACACAGTGAGAACCTGTCTCAAAACAGAATTTTAAAATATTTGTATAAACAAAATTAAAAGACTATGGAGTAACAATCCAAGATTTGTATTACACAAGAAAAATAAATAACATTTTAAATACCTGAAGAACCCCCCTTCCTGTAAATCAGTGAGGAAAAGAAAGCCCATCAGAAAAAAAAAAAATCATTTAAGAATATCAAGTTCTGGAAAGTAACCAAGAGCACAGTAAGGCTTTTTAATGTTAAAAGGGTTTATGGGAATTCACTGACCAAAAACTAGAGAAGTAGCCCATACCTGGCACTGGGCTCTTTATTTGATATCTTCGGTATTTGAGGGAGGCACTGTCCCACTGTTATATGGTAACTCTATTTAAGCTTTTATATGTGTATTATTTTAGAAAGCCTCTATATTAGTAGGTTTTCATATGGTTTCGTCAAAAGTCTTTGGTATTATTTACCCCTCCTCATCATTCTTACTCTACTCTGCTTTCACATCCATGGTTTTAGTTAATCCTTCCTTTACCTTTCCCCTTTCATACTATCTACATTCTATATCCTGTCCCTTGAAGTCCCTTTCCATGGCACCTTACTAGTTTCCAGACTAACATGGGTACTCCAATATAAACACACATATCTAAAGACTCAAAGCTAGCACACACCTATGAGGAGAACATATGAAATTTTCTTTCTTGGTTCCAGTTACTTTACTTGGAAGAAGTATTTCCAACTCCATCCATTTACCTATGAATTCTTTTATAGATGAGTAGAATTCCATTGTGTATATGTACATTTTCATGATCGATTCAACAGTCCATACATATGTAGAATGTTTCCATTTCCATTGTATTGTGAATAGAGTAGCAACAAGCACAGAAGAATAAGTACCTCTGTAGTAGAATATAGAGTCCTTTGAAAATATGCCCAGGAGGTGTGGTGATTTGAATAAGAATGCCCCCATACTCATATATTTGAATGCTTAATCATCAGGGAGTGGCACTATTTGAAGTAGGTGTGACCTTGTTGAAGGAAGTGTGTTGCTAGGATGGGCTTTGAAGTTTCAAAAACCCATGCCAGCCTCCCACATCTCTCTCTCTCTCTCTCTCTCTCTCTCTCTCTCACACACACACACACACACACACACACATCTATCTATCTATCTATCTATCTATCTATTTACTAACTATCTACTTACTGTCTATCTAATGTAAAGAAAGGTTTTTCTTACTATTGGTAGGAGCATAATTGGGAACACTCTTCTTAACAAATAGTGTGTGTGTGTGTGTGTGTGTGTGTGTGTGTGTGTGTGTATCTAATGCAGCCTTAAGTGAGTTTTTCTCAATCATGAAATTCCTTTGCTAGAATACTAGTTTTTAGTCACACTGGCACAGATGCACAAAGAAAAACTAAATAGCCATCAAAACAGGACTTATTGCATGTTATATTTATACAATTACATGTGTACACTTGTTTAAAAATTATGCATGGGCATAGGAAGATGCTTCTGTCCAATTCTTACATTGTAATAAAATATGTTGATCAATATTTATGATTTTGTGTATTTAAAATACGTACACATATAAGCACAAAATAATTTAAAGAAACCCACTGAACAGTCCATTATGTTTATCTCTTTATGAGAAGTTTGCTTGAAGACAAACAATTATGCATTTAACTTGTATATCATTTGAGTCTTTACCATTATGCACCTGCATATTTCTTAGTAGATGCATCTCTGTGAATTTGAGGTTAGCTTGGTCTACAGAGTGAGTTCCAGGATTGCCAAGACCACACAGAGAAACCCTGTCTCAAAAGAAAAAAAAAAACCCAAAAACCAAAACCAAAAAAAAAAAACCAATAAAACAAAAAAATCTGAAACCAACCAACCAACCACCCAAATGAACAGAAGAGTTCAAGATCAAGACGAAGTTCATTCTTGGCTACATATCCAGCTTGAAGTCATTTTGACAGTGTAAGACTCCCTCCCACCCCCTTTTCTCTCTCGCACACACAAGATAGATTTAAAACAGATTGATAATACAGTATACACAAATACTTATGAATATATATATATATATGTACATAAATAGACTAAATATGGTTTCAACATTTAAATATAACTCAGATATAGCAACTTTTTAAGGATTTACTAGTCACTACCATATCTCAATTGTGTTGTTACAAGCATCCTCAAGCATCCTACTACTTGGTTTTCATGGCTCCATTCCTGCAACAAGCTAATCCATAATGAATTTTTTCCTCCTTTACCTAATTTTTAGGTTAGCATACATACTAAAGTTTCATCATGGCATCTTTACACCATATGTCAGTATATTGTGTTTTCATTCCTTATTTTCCCTGTTGCACTCCCCTGTATGTAACTTTAATTTTTTCAAAGCGTATTTTAATAATGGTTCTTAAATGCTCTACCCTCCCTTTTAGCCCACCAGAGGCAGTAGAAAAGAAAGGATACAGGGGAAGTGGACCTGTTTAGAAAGGTTCTTTGGAGCAACTCCCATCTATGTTGTCTGGAAATAGTTCAGTTCACAGGTCAGCAGAGGCAGCTCAATCCACTTGCAAACACTTCATGGATACACCAGCAGTCCAGATTGGTAGAGTCATGATAACAAACACTAATCAGCAATGGTGGTATTACCTAGCAGAGACAGTCAAGTCTCAGCCTTGACAGGAGTCAGCAGGAGGCAACCTGAGGGATGCCAGGAGTTCTCAGCTTGCCTCTCTCAGAGAAGTGAAGATAAGAAAAGATGCCAGACCAACAGGCTTTGCACAGCTAGTTCTATAAACAAGCCTAGCTCAGCCTCATGTTACTGTTTGCGGAGTTCTTTTTATACTCCCTCCAAACATTATGTGTCTTCCATGGGTCTTGCCTCAGCACAACTTGCCTCAGCACATGTCTTGCCTCAGCTGCCATCACTCAGCCAACCAGCCAAACTCCATGGAAGGGTCAAGAACTGCAGCACACCAACAGAAGTATTTTGGTACGTTTCTCTCTATGGAGTCCTGAAAAATTGAGCTCAACTATGCAGTGAAAGGCAAGCTAATACATGAGTGTTGTTAGAGAAGAATCCTTCATCACATGTCCTTTCAAATGCTTGCTTTAGCAGAATATCCTTTCTCCGTGTCTGCTTCAGTGAAGCATTCCTTCATGAGTCTGTCTTACCCTTTCACCTGTGTCCGCTTCAGCTAAATGCTCCTTAATGTGTTTACCCCAGCAAAACACCATCCAACTGACTTTCCAAAGAACCCTTAAGCTTCCAATTCACCTGTGCACCTCCTTCTCTCTGGCTACTTCTCTCCCTTACCCCAATTAGTCTCATTTTCTCCTTTCTTATCACATGTATTCCATTATGTTCTCAATATCCTACATCCTTTTAGATACATCATCTGATTCCTTTCTAGTCTCTCTCTCTCTCTCTCTCTCTCTCTCTCTCTCTCTCACACACACACACACACACACACACACACACACCACAAATAGACACACACCTAAATCATTTATAAAACCATGCACACATAAATAATTTTAAGTTTATATTCTGACTATAAGAAAGTATTTATATTTGTGTTAGAGTCTGGGTTCTTTTATTCAGAATACCATTTTCATGTAAACATGTTTTCATTTCTCTTTATGACTATAAAATTCCATACATATACATAATATATATATTAACATTCATTTTATTCATTCATCTATAGATGTACACCTAGGTTGCTTTCATTTCCTGCCTATTGTAAATAGTGTAACAACAATCATGAATATTCAAGTATTCAAAGTATTAAAAGTGTCCACAACAATATGAATAACCATTTAAAATAAAAATCGGATCTTATTTCTCTTCTCAAAACCAGTTAATAATTCTTAATTGTAAATGAGTTCAGGCTCCTTGTCATGATTTTCTAGGTTGTATATGACCTATCCTTTAGCTACCCCTAGAACTTTGCCTTATCTGCCTGATCTAGTCATACTGGTTTCCTTTCTGTTTCTCAGACAAACCAAATTTGCTTCTTCCTTGAGGTTTATTGCAGTTTCTGTTCCTTTCAGCATACTGTTATTCTTCTGTGCTTCATATAGTTCTCTTTTGTCAGCCATCTCTTACCTTTAATACTACCTCAGTAAACAGAAAACGTCTGTGACCTACTTATCAAAGGGATACCCACTCATTTTTCCAATGTATCATTCTATTTAATACTCCACATACTACTAAGCAATGCCTTGTATTAGTTTTGCTCATCTCCAGCCAGGAGACTCCTCAATCTTAGTATACCCTGTGTGCTGTACTATGCTCAGCAAGTATGCTGATACATTGTGCATAGCTCTGACTCTCAGTAAACATTTTGGTGAATGAAAAGATCACTAGCACCAGGACAGCAGTGCTGTTGCCAATGTCAAACAGTGTTGGCTGCTTGCATTTTTGCAGTCTGAATGAGTTTAAGCTTACAGTTAAGCGTTTACTCTCTTCTTGTGGCTCTTTGTACCTAGATCTCAACTGATATGGCAACTGAGGTGCAGTCTGATGTATGGTTCTCAGAAGCTGAGCCTATATTCAGCTTGGTTGCTAGCTATATGTTTTCTTGAGCATGCCCCCCCCCCCACTGCCTAGTATTATTGACCTACATCTATAAATCTCTAGGCTCTCATTTTCTAACCTAGGAATTCTCAAACTTGGCTACATGGAAATAACTACCTGTGGAAATTTAGTGAATAATGATACTGTCCAGGTATAAACCTCAGAGGCTCGCATTAACTAGACATATGCATTCTGAGCACTGGGATTCTTTAAGACTTCCAAGTTGACAACCATTGTTTTAGAAGAACTGTTTTCCTCATGGGTAATCCATGATTGCTTATCAACAAAATCCTGGTAGGTCAATTCACGTCCTCCCAATTCTGAGTCATCATCAGTAGTAAATTTAGATTTAAGCTTTGATCCTGGGTACATGGACATGCTTCTAGCCTCCAATACTGAAATAATAATACATACAGTAATATTTTGGTGAAATCGAGGATCCTAAATGCATACCTCTTGATCATTTTATCTGAGTTGAGACACATTTAAGAGATGCTGTGGGGCTGGGGAGATGGCTTAGCAGTTAAGAGCACAAGCTGGTCTCACAGACAGCAAGGGTTCAGTTCCCAGCACTCACATGACAGCTCACAACTGTCTGTAACTCCAGTTCCTGATAGCCTGAGGCCCTTTGTGAGCACCGGGTACACGTGTAATATACAGATACATACTCAGGTAAAAAAAAAGTCATACACATGGAATAGTAACAATTATTTTTAAAAAGGAAAATGTCTAGTTGTCACTAGGTTTTCAGGTAAGGTAAGCAAAAGAGTCAGGAATGACTGCCAAACTTTCAGAGAATTTGTCTACCCCATGCATGGTTCATGTCATATTGACGAGTACAAATCTAAATTTTCTATCTTGTATCCTTCCCACTTTTCAAATCTCCAGCCCTGTATATTCATTCAAGTGACTCCTGCTTCTTCCATTAGCTCACATTTAAGCAAATAGTAACAAGTCAAGCACATGTCTCCCGAAAACTGACTTTGCCGCTTTTAGTGATGCTTCTACACATGACATTGTTTTACTCTCCCAGTTACTCAAAACCACACAGTACTATGTTTCTTCATCACTATTTGTATACTCTCTCTATGCTTCCAACTACTTTCCAAGTATTTCACACATCTGCCTCTTGCCATTTATCCCCATTACCATGGCTTGAATCACATCCTATAAGGCTTCTTGTTTAAGCTAATTAAAATAATTTCCTAAATATTTTCTCAGATTCAGTTCAGGGGGGATCAATTCCTTCTTTAATACAACCACCACTGTTATAATTTGAGTGCTTGGGAGATGGAAGAAAGAGATCAGGAGTTCAAGGTCATCCTTGGCTATATAGTGAATTTGAAGCCAGCCTGGGCTACATGAGACCCTGTCCCAAAAAAATAAAAATCACTCATGACTATAATAGTTCCTCACTTAAAATCCTTCAGAAACTCCATAATGAACATGTAAAATACAAATATATTCTTAGGTACATTTAACATCTAGTTTTTAGGAAGGAGGAATATAAGTTGTTCCAGGCCAGCTTGTCTATTGGCAACCTTGAGGCCAACCTAGACTACACAGTAAGATCATGTCTCAAAAAGAAACAGGAAAAACAGGGAGAAAGATTTAGTTCCTGCTTCTCTTGCATACTAAGATTTAACACTTTCAAACTTTCAGTTCCCCATCTGTGTCCTTGCCAGTGCTATTTCCTCTTTTTATAATACTCCCCTATTTAATCCAGTAAGCTACTCAGCTTTCAGAGACTCAGCTAAAGGGTTTCCTTCTCTTTCTAGACAAAAGAAGTTTCTCTACCCTCAACCAAAAAAAAAAAAAAAAAATTGTAGGCTGTGCGTGGTAGCACATGGCCTTTAATCCAAGTACTTGGGAGGCAGAGGCAGGAGAATCCCTGAAAGGACAGCCTGGTCTACAGAGTGAGTTCCAGGACAACCAGGGATATATAATAGAGGGATATATAATTGTCTCAGAAAACCAAATTTAAAAAAAGAAGAGTTTTCTCTGGTGCTGTACAGGCTCTGAAGGATTTTAAAAGCCCTCCATGTGTACAATTGCTATCATATGCCTTAAAGCTACAGTACATTTATACCAGGTCTCATAATCATCTGTTCTCTCTTCTAGATTGTCATACCTTTGCAAAAAATAAACCATGTCATATTCAATTTTGTAATCCCACTACCTGCTGAAAATGAATGATGAGAAAAAAATACATTTCTATTATTACTTGTGTTATACTGTAAACATATATTTTCCTTTTTATCAAAATATGTTATAGTATTATTACCTTATGAGACTAGAATACTTGTCTTACTAATTGAGACTACATATTTTTATTTTACCAGTGGGGTAAAATGTGTCCTCATTGAGATCAAACTCAAATTGCTCAGAGATATGTCACAATAATTTGTGTTCTTTAGTAATTTATTGTATGACCACCATAGGTAAATTAATAAATCTCTCCAGAAGATATTTATAACTGTAGTTAATCATATTTCCTGAGGATATATTTACCAGTGGCATTCAGCAACATTCCAGGGCCTGCCTTGCAAGCATGGAATGCAATGAACCCACCTAAAGTTTTCTTTTTAAGATAGAACTCGATCCTGGGACCAAGAACAATTTATCCCCAGAGAAGTCTCTCTACATGGATCCATTACACCATCACATTCTTACCAACAGCTGCCAAGCTAAAATGTCTTGAAGATGGCTCAGCAAGCCTAGCTCAGAAATCTTGAAGATATTTATGGAATTACTAAAGAGTTCAGAGACCCTGGAAATAGAGGGCACCTGTTGCTGTCATTCCACAACAAAGAAGACAACAGAAAACTTGAGCCTTCATCTTAGGCGAGAATGTTTAACCATAATTTAGAAGTCCCTGGACATGGAGCCATAAGAAAACCAAGTTGGATCTAGGATATGTGTATTCTTTAACCTGTGCCCCATACTTTGGCAAGGTGTCTTGTGAAAGGATCTTCTCAACAATTTCACCTCAATGACCTAGCTCCATATGGCATATTTAAGGTTTGGGACCTTTACATATTTCCAAAAGAACAGGGACATAAATATTTTATTGAGCTATGAACTGGCAACAAGTGTCAGGATGCAATGTATAGCTAATTTAAAAAAAATACAGGATTCAAAAGTAATTGGTTTCCCTGCCTACATAGTCTTAAAATATAATTTAAAATTATAAACACAAGGATGCTTGTGGTTGCTGCTGCCTTAATCTAAGAAGAACCATTTAAGAATTTCTTTTTTTTTAAAATAGCAAATACGCTTTCTATTTTCAGGACTGAGATGACATGCATTGTAGATGTGAACACTCGTTCTTTAGTGGAGGGCTTTTTGTGGTTACAAATGGAATGAAATGAACCTTTCTGGTTAGACCTTGCCTTGTTTTCTCTACCAGTTTCCCTCAGCCAAAACACATGCAGAAAACCCTGAAAAGAAAATCTGGAAAAGTTTGGTATATTTGCAATGACGGCAGCTAGTGATAGACACTGAGCAGATGAATTTACAAAGTAGTTCCTTCCAGCACTTAGTTTGAATATAAAGGGTGACAATATTCCCTAGATCCCAAACTCAGCTTTTCCAATTAATCTCTATGTCCTTCCCCTTATTTCCCAGGTTATAATATAGGCTTTAACTTCCCCTTTGTTCTCTAAAAGGACAAAGTTCTTCATTATCTGCCTTCAACAGACATGTTTTTTGGCTTCGGATTGAAACAGCACTGGCTTCCTGACTACCTTTCATCACTTACTTGGCTGGTTTCCCTTTCACTGCTCCTAGTATGTCCTGTTTTTCCCTACCTCTGCCATGGTTGTGATAGAAACACTGCTCCCACACTGTTCCTGGTCCTTGCTCCCAGGATAATAACACCCGGAACAGGCTACAGTTTCCCTCTATTGCCTCTTTACAGACTCCCTTCCTGGCCCCTGTACTTTGATCATAATATTCTGTGCCCCTCCAAGCTTCTTCCAACCCTTGATGCCGCCAATACCAAATATTTTCTCTCATATTTTTTCAAAAACACTCTTAAATTTTGGATTTGTTTTCTGTGAGTCTAGCTTTAGATATCATCCAGCTGTCATGTCAAACTGCATTTCCTCACCTACCTCCAATTTAGTTTTTTTGTCCCCATTCAGGAGTTAGTGGCACAAATCTTCAGAGGAACTATGACAACTATTAATTGCTATCAATCGTGTGTGACAGAGAGAGTCTTATATTTTAATATTTTCACTTAAACTTCTCCTTCCAAATTTCAGTCAACTGGAGCAAAGTCAATATTAGTTTACAGATATTCTGGGTGTTTGTGGCTAGAAGCTACAATTTATGGTGAAATGACAAATCCTTAAGTTGTAAATATATGACCATGGGGTTTGGCATAACATGAGTTTATAATCCAAATTAGAAGGGATGAGAAAAGGAGATTTCTTGAGTCTAGTATTTCAGGGTTAAATTGGGAAACAGCAAAACTATATACTGTATATTTGTGTGTGTGTGTGTGTGTGTGTACATGTGCTTTAAATAAACAATGTTTAAAGTTTTACTTAATGACTTCTTGTATCACATTCTCTTTCAGAGAATTTTAAAATGCTGATATAAGTATCTTCTCAAGCAGACAGAATTTGGTATATCTGCGCAAGAATAAAATCTCAGAACCCCTTTCTTTTAATACTCTTTCCAAGTAAATGTATAGGTTGAATACTACCAACAGTAAGAGATGTCACTTTATATAGCTTTATTCAGTTTAAGCATTAAGTTTTTATCACAGTCATTAGGCCACATACACATAACTATGTATAGTTAGTTCTTTAATTTGGGGGATTTAAGAAGAAAGCAAAACCATCCACTGAAAACAAATGAATCTGACCTCTACTAATAAGAACTATATATTAACATGTATGTTGGAGCATGCCTGAAATTGCAGCACTTAGGTCACTGAGGTAGGAGAATAATAAGTTCAAGGCTATCCTGGACTTTACAGTGAGCTACAGGCTAGCCTGAGAAACATGGTGAGATCATGACTTGAAAAGAAAAGAAGGAAGATCGAAAAGGAAGAGGAGAGGAAAGGAGGGAAGGAGAGAGGCTAGAAAACAAAACCATTTACCTTCTTGAGCACATGTACACATTTATATATATATATGTGCATACACATGCATTATGCTTAATTTACTGCATTTATTTCAATAAAAAAGAATATAATTGACTATAGTGTGCTTTGATATTAATCTTCAGATTTCCCTAAGGAAGTGGCCCATATGCATTTTCTGGGGATTACTGCTTGTTCTTTATAATTTGCCCTTATTCCTTTGTGATATTTAATTCCTGCTTGCTTCAGAATGCTTATGGGAATCAGGAACCCCAAGTACTAGCTCTAATTAATTATTAAAAAATAATTAATTACAATGTTAATCTTTGCTGCTTTTAATATACACTACAAGCCACTTGATACCTGTTTCAGTTAATGTGCAACCTGAAGGTCCCATAAGTGGTGCTTTAAAAGAGAAGGAGATATGATAGCTAATCATGACTGTTGATATGATTAGATATGGAGCCAACTAAAAGACACCTAAGGGTCTATGAATGGATTTCCAGGAAGGATTAGTTGAGGGAACTGGCAATTCCTTCCTGCCAGTCCAGTTCTAAAGAGCCCCATGGAAAAGGAAGTGCTACTGCTTGCTCCTTACTGGGAAGAGAGAGAGGGAGGGAGGGAGGGAGGGAAGGAGGAGAAAGAAGTTTTAGTACTCTAGAGAACCATGACTAATACAAAAATATATTCCCTGATGAATAAATTATCTAACGATGTATTCAAAATGACATGTGGCTCTATCCAGGATACCTGAGACTTGGTCAAGACATAACTGTGTGGATAAGGAAGAGAATTTGTGTTGAGATTAGGAGGTCTAACTGATTCCACAGTTGTGTTAACTGTAATATTCAAATTTTATCATTTTTAAAAAAAATAATAAATCTTCAGGATAAAAAAAATCATAGAAGGTACACTTAAATATGCATTGCTTGGAAAAAAAACAAATTTGGAATGTAAACTGAAAACAAATTATTACATTTCCCTTGCTACATAGACATATAATAGAGTGTCTTCCTCTACAATATCAGAAATCTCCTCTACTATTATACTAATCCATACTCCTATGATAGTGTCAAGTAAGGACCAGAGTCTTTTCCAGTGCTCTTTTGAACCATAGCTTGCATCCCAATTTTCTCACATATAGAACATGAAGATAGAAAACCTATTTTTATTTCTATAGCCTCATTGATTTCTATTCCACAACCAAAATGGTGGATGCTGAACAGCTGTTCACTAACAAATGCACACCAGAAGAACTATATTTTAAACTCCAATCAAATAAGTGAACAACCTTAATAACACACACACACACACACACACACACACTCACACTCTTTGTTTCTCTCTCTCTCTCTCTCTCTCTCTCTCTCTCCACACCACACACACACACACACACACACACACACACACACACACACACACAAACCTGGCAAAAGAACTTTAGGAAGGAAAGGTTAATTTTGGCTCATAGTTCAAGTTAAGGTCTATCATAGTACAGAAGCCAAGGCAGCAGCAGCTTGAAGCAGATACCCACATTAAATCTTTAGTCCAGTAGAGAAAAATATGCATGCTTGTGCTCTGCTCACTTTCTCCTCTTTATACAATCGAGGCTCCTAACCCAAGGTCCTACCCGCAGTGGGTAGATCTTCACACTTTAATTAACCCAATGAAGATACCCAGAGGCCTATCTCCAGGGTGACTGTAGATCCCATCAAGTTGAAAATTAAGATAAACTATCACAGACTACCTCTTGGATAAAGTTTTGGTTATAACGTAATTCAGTTTGAAACCAAGTAAAGCTCTATGTCTACATATCCTCATTCTACTGGAACAAAAATGGTCTGTCCCCTTCTACCCAGTGTTTGACCCACTTTCTGTAGTTCTTCAGCTTTTTAGGAACCACTGCTTGAAGTGGAATAGATGTTCTCAACCACAACGACCACCAAGTGTGATTCAGCTGTGCAGAGTGGTAAAAACAGGATGAATGAAGCATGCTAAAAGAAAGACTGATTTTCATTGTAAAACTAAGTACTAGCCAGAGAATGTAGGAAGACTGTAATCGGGAAGGTGGAGAAGGCTGATATCCAAAGACTGGGCTTCAAACATGAAAATCATGAATACAGGAAAAAGACCATCAGTGAAAAATAAGGAGTTCAATGTTTTAAGAACTGAAAATTTACGTAATGGAGCCTCATCCATTGGTAACTTGGATCACATTGAGGCACAGGATGCTGGAGCTTCAAGTCAAACTTAAAATTAAATGCTCAGATGACAGGGTTCAAAATACCAATGGAGAAGGACTATAGAAATCCAGGCACTTGTAATCCTAGCACTTAAGGAGAGGTAGAAAAATAAGGAGTTCAAGGTCATTCTTGGCTACAAAGAAAGCTTGACTGTATATCAAAGAGATTGGGAAAGAAATAAGCCATAGAGCTATTAATTCA
Source organism: Mus musculus (assembly GCF_000001635.26). NCBI lineage: Eukaryota > Metazoa > Chordata > Mammalia > Rodentia > Muridae > Mus > Mus musculus. Next base: position 23,681,522 of record NC_000086.7, read on the forward strand.
CTAAATAATATAATTCCTGACATGTAATGAACCTTTAATATATTCTTAATTCTGCTTAAGAATCAATAAATAGGGCTTGTGACATGATCCAGCTGGTAGAGGTGCTTGCTGCCTTGAGTTTGATTCCCAAGGACCCACTGAGTAGGAGTGAATTGATTTATGTAAGCTGTCCTAAAACCTCCACACACATATTGTGCTCTATCTGTCTCTGTCTCTGTCTCTCTCTCACACACACATATACTTTCTCTCTTACATACATACTTAATTAATTAATTAATTAATTAATTAATTAATATAAAAAATAAGTGTTAAAAGGAGGGCAGGAGACGTGGCTCAGCAGTTAAGAGCTCTTCTAGAGGTCCTGAGTTTAATTCCCACCAACCATATGATGGCTCGCAACCATCTATAATGGGGTCTGATGTCCTCTCTTGGTAGGCAGAGGTGTACATGCAGACAAAATAAAATAAATAAAATAAATAAAAATAAGTCTAAAATTTTTTAAAGAAAGTATGAAAGATGAATGATTAAGTAACCAGGGTGGAACTAAATAATGATGCTAGAAAGTCAGTAGTGACATTAATGCCAAGCATACTATAGAAACTAAAAGGAAAGAAATCAGCCAGCCATGAAAGCACACCTCTCTAATTCTAGCACTCTTTCCACTGAGACTACATGGCAAAAGACTTTTCTTTCTTTTGCTTTTTGGAATCCAGTTCTTTTTCGACACTTGAGTGAAATAAGACAAGCACAGAAAGACAAATGCTTTGAGATATCATTTATATGTGGCTTTTAAAATCAGCAAACTCATAAACGCAAAGAGTATAATAGTGATTGTCTAAGCTTGGAGGAAGTATAGGGCCAGCTGTGAAATAGAAAGATACCTGTTGGATGGCACAAAATTTCAGTTACATAACAGGGATACTAAGTTCTGGAAATCTATTGTACATAATGACTATCGTTATGAATAACATAGTGTGTGTGGTTTTACACACCTTTATTACCACCACTCAGGAGACTGGGACAGGAGCGCCTGTCTGAATGACATAGGGAGACCCAGTCAAAAATTGAAAGAATATAAACATAAAAATTGCTTTGATCAGGACAACAAAATGCTAAGTATGTAAGGTGATTGATATATATTAATTTATTTAATAATTTCAAAATATATGCTTCTCTCAAAGTATTGTAGTTTATACCATAAACATATGACTTTTTTGATTATACATGAATAAAGATTTCCAAAAAAAGTACTTGGAATGAAATTCAAATGTTAGGCATTGAAATTAAGCACAAAATTTAAAGGCATGCAGGCCACTATGTTCATAGCAGCCTTGTTTATAATAGCCAGAAGCTGGAAAGAACCCAGATGCCCCTCAGCAGAGGAATGGATACAGAAAATGTGGTACATTTACACAATGGAATACTACTCAGCTATTAAAAAAATGAATTTATGAAATTCCTAGGCAAATGGATGGACCTGGAGGGTATCTTCCTGAGTGAGGTAACCCAATCACAAAGGTACTCGCACAATATGTACTCACTGATAAGTGGATATTAGCCCTGAAACTTAGGATACCCAGATATAAGATACAACTTGCCAAACGCATGAAATTCAAGAAGAACGAAGACCAAAGTGTGAACACTTTACCCTTTCTTAGAAATGGGAACAAAACACCCATGGAAGGAGTTACAGAGACAAAATTTGGAGCTGTGACGAAAGGATGGACCATCTAGTGATTGCCATATGCAGGGATCTATCCCATAATCAGCTTCCAAATGCTGACACCATTGCATACACTAGCAAGATTTTGCTGAAAGGACCCAGATATAGCTGTCTCTTGTGAGACTATGCCGGGGCCTAGCAAACACAGAAGTGGATGATCACAGTCAGCTATTGGATGGGTCACACGGCCCCCAATGGAGGAGCTAGAGAAATTACCCAAGGAGCTAAAGGGAACTGCAACCCTATAGGTGGAACAACAATATGAACTAACCAGTACCCGGGAGCTCGTCTTTAGCTGCATATGTATCAAAAGCTGGCCTAGTCGGCCATCACTGCAAAGAGAGGCCCATTGGACTTGCAAACTTTATATGCCCTAGTACAGGGGAACGCCAGGGCCAAAAAGGGGGAGTGGGTGGGTAGGGGATGGGGGGGGGTGGGGATGGGGGACCTTTGGGATAGCATTGAAAATGTAAACGAGGAAAATACCTAATAATAAAAAAAATAAAAAAACAGCATGAATAAATTATAATTAAGATGAATGCTTTTTGAAATAAAACAATAAAGAATTTGCACACTTAAAAAAAATAAAGGCATGCAGGTTTCGTGACTGGGAAAAGGCCCTGTAAACAAGATGGCAGCCATTTCCTAACATCAAATGTATAGCAGGGCTACTGAGGTTATAGATAATATTTTGCAAATGAAGTGGAATATAAATGTGTGATTCAGTGTATGTGTGATTATATGTGAAAGTAGATATTTCTTTTATATTTTAAATGCATTTAGGTTATTTTTCTGAATTTACTGGGTGTTTTTTCTTCTTTATCATTACATCTTAATCAATTCATTCCAATGTTACATTTAATTACAAGTGCACTCAAGGACAAAGACTTACATAGCCTTAGCTTGTTTTTAATCATAATTTATCTTTATCTGTTATTCTTCACTAGGAGCAAAAGACAGGGATGTTTACTTATGTATTGGCTTTATACTGATTCATAAGAAATTACCATACAGTTGGCAGCTTACAACACTGATGTCTTAGCTTATGCCCTTGTAAAACAGAAGTCTGCATACAGTCTGGCTGGGCTTTAAGCGCAGAGACTCCACCCAGCAGCTGATTCAGAGGGATGCACAGACTCACTGCCAAATGGTGGACAGAGCTTTGAGATTCTTATGGAAGAACAGGAGGAAGGACTGTAGGCACTGAAGAGAATAAGAACTCTACAGGAAGACCAACAGAGTCAACTAGCCTGGACCCTTGGGTCATTCAGAGACTGAACAACCAACCAAAGGACATACATGGGCTGAAACTATGTCTCCCTGCACATATGTAGCAGATGTGCCGCTTGGTCTTCATGTGGGTCCAAACAACTATTCCAAAAGCTGTTACCTGTCTCTGCAATATATTCTTCTAGCTGGGCTGCCTTGTCTGGCCTCAGTGGGAGAGAATGTCCTCAGCCTTACAGATACTTGATGTGCTATGGTGGGGGATATTCAGGGGCCCCCACCCTCTCAGAGAGGATGGGGAGGGGGGAGGGGGAAGAATTGTGGGAGGGGGACAGTGAGCAGGATGTAAAGTCAATAAGTAAAGAAAAATGTAAACACTTAAACTTTTTATTAAATAATAATAATGAATAGTATACCTACTTAAAGAAAACCAAAGTCAAGTGAATCTGCATTCTTATCTGCAGCTTGGGATCCTCTTTCAAGTCCATTAAAGCTGTTGGCAGAATTCACCTCCCTGTGGCCTTAGGACTGAGGTCTTCATTTACAGGCTGGTTATTGGCAGGAAGCTTCTGTCCGTTCCTACAGAATGCTCACAATCCACATTCTGTGGTCCTCACAGGCAGGTCACAACAGAGATGTTTGCTTCCTTCCGGGAAAGCCAGATTTCCTTTCCCTGATTTGCTTTTCTCTACTAGCCAGGGAAAACTACATTCAGAGAGTTCCTATAGTTGGGTCAGATCCATCTATAGAATCTCCATAATTGTAAAGTCAACTGATTGGGGACTTTAATTTCAACTACAAAATCCTCTTGTGACATAAATATTGATTGTCAGACTGAATAAACCAGAGGAGGTGCATATACCAGGGTCTGGGAATGTTGGGCCCACCTTAGAATCCAACTTAATTTACCCTCAATTGAAATATATATTTATTTAGATGAAACATGCCATAGACATTCCCCTTTCTTCATAAAACCCACTCCTGAAAAAAACACATGCTTCTGCCTGCTTTTGCCCAATTCATATTCACTACCACTTACTCCACCTACCCCTGGTTGTTCCTCCTGGATTATAAACCTCCTTTGTGCTGAGAATTTGGTGTCTGTACCAACTCCAATGGGGCCACCCCTCTCTTACATCAACTACCTGCTTTAAGTTTTACTTGTTATATTATAGCAGACAGTTGCTTCATCAGCATGTTCATTTGCTACAAGCTAGTTAGGTTACAACGGATTTCAAATACTCACAGTAGGTATACAACAGCTCAGAACAGCTCAGTTTTCACACTGATAAAGTGAAGGTGAAAGTGTGATTGGTTCTAACCCCAAATTAAGAATTTAAGCTCTCAATTCAGATTGATCTGGCATCAAATCCTGACACTAAATAAGTGCTATCTGTGAAACTTTAATTGAGTTATATAATTCTTCTAAACCCTAGTGTCTCTACAAGAAAAATGAGGACAATATTAGTATCTTTCTCATGTAGTGTATAAATTAAGTGAAGTAATATACACAAAGTATTTAATATGGTATCTGGCATCTAGTAAACACTAATGATAATAATTACTTTACTGGTAAGTAAAAAAAAAACTGTCTGAAAAAGTATAAAGAGCTACTTCAATATAACATTATCACTAGGAACAGAGAAACCACTAAACAAGAAATCTCCATATGCTGAACACTGATGTATTAGCATCTACATGCTTCCCCGTGTCTTCATTTTGTAAATGAAATTTTCACTTAACTCTGTCTTTGAACACTGTAAACATGCAAGTTGTATTTCTAAGAAACATAAAGAGAATTTATGAGTGTTATTATGTTTGAAAATTGTTCCCCTAAAGTTCGTATGCTATGATATCTGATACAACACTTTTGAGAGCTAGGGACTTACTTATAAGAGGTGAATATATTATGTGGTTCATGAATGGATTATTATTACTGTTCCGTAGGTCTGTTGCTGAAAGACTAAATTTGTTATATAAATGAAACAAGCCTCCTTGTCTTTCCTCTTTCCCTCATTTTGGTTATAGGATATTGAAGTACTTAAAGTATTAATATAACCCCAGTGTTGAAATTGCTGCCTCTAGAATGGTATGAATTAAAATACTATTCTAGAAATTACCCATTCTCAAGTATCCCATCATGGCAGCAAATGGAAACTAAAACAACCATCTTTAGACAGATGAAAAGTATTGCAAAGATTTAGTGACTGTGATGGTTTGTATATGTTTGCTCCAAGGAGTGGTATTATTAGGAGGTGTGGCCTTGTTGGACTAGGTGTGGCCTTGTTGGAGTAGGTGTGTCACTGTGGGTGTGGGCTTTAAGACCTTCTTCCTAGCTGCCTGAAAGCCAGTCTTCTAGTGATCTTCAGATGAAGATGTAGAACTCTCAGCTCTTCTTGTGTCATGCCTGCCTGGATGCTGCTATGTTCTTGCCTTGATAATAATGGACTGAACCTCTGAACCTATAAGTTAGCCCCAATTAAGTATTATCCTTATAAAAGTTGCCTTGGTCATGGTGTCTGTTCACAGCAGTAAAACCCTAAGACAGTAACTATAATTATAAAAGGACTGAAGTTACAGAATTACAGTTTCAGTTTAAATAATATGAAGAAATTTGTTAATATTTGAGATTATCACAAAACAAGTATAGAACAAAACAAAACAAAACAAAAAACTGACTGGGAAAATAAGTTTTATGACCCTGATTATCTATCAGAGAACTTTATAGAAGAAATGTATTCATTAGATATGAGATTTGGATAGTGATGTTTAAAAGTTCTTCTCATTTCTAAATACAATCACATTGAAAATTAGATTTCAACATCCAAATTATGAGATGAAATAGTCTATAGAATCAAAAAATTGTATTGACTCCTGTTGACTGGATACATATGTTCAGGACTCCTGATTGACATTTCTGCATAAATGTTTGGCAATAGATTAAGTTCAACAATAAATTGATGGATAGATATCCCCACTCCCTGCACACATACATAAACATACACACTAGTGAAAATTACAAAGGAATAATTCAATTTGTGACTAGAGGCTGGGTGTGGTGGTGCACATCTTTGATCCCAGTACTAGAGGGACAGAGGCAGGCAGATCTTCATGAGTTCAAGGCCAGCCAGGTCTACATATTGAGCACCAAGGTAGCCAGAGCTACATAGTGAGACCTCAGAAGCTGCCTGACATGGAAACTAAACTCGGATACTCTGAAAGAGCAGTGTGTGTTTTAACAACTAAACCATCTGTCCAGTCTCAGTTTTTCTGTCTCTCCACACCCCCTCATCCAAACTCTTCTATCTTGAGACAAGGTTTCTCTATTGATCCAGAGTTGGTCTTGCTCAAACTCATTAGGTAGCCCAAGGTGGTCTCAACCTTGTAGCAATCTCTCTGCTTTAGCTTCTAAATGTTTAGATTATAGTCATACAGTCCCATATTTTGATTTGAGTGATTATTTTAAAGCATAAATTTCATATGTCTTTGTTTACATCTTTTTATATAAGGCTATATATACAGCTTATTGCTTTGAAAAACACCATTATGTCCAGAGAATATTATTAGAAGCATATCTCTGACATGTCTTATTCCTAGACATTTCACATTAGTCTGCCATTTAGTAGTTGCTTTAAAATTACCATTGCTTATTCTCTTATATGTCTATTGAAATGTAAATAGTATGGCATTTTCAACAGTACAATATTTACACCCCAATTATATTTTTCTTTTGTTTTGTGAGTATTATTTCCAAGTTTAGTTTCTCAGTGAAATTTATTAAATAATCCCAAGACCTAAATTATGGAATTATCAATAAGCCCAGGACTCATAGTTATGCAAAACACTGTAAATGTAAGTCTATCTAGTATATGTAATGTACATGGTTTGTTTTAATACAGTCCTTTTGTTTACAAAATAATAGAGTTATTATAGGATATTTAATAATTCCATAAAGAAAGAAATAAGGCGCGCGCGTGCGCGCACACACACACACACACACACACACACATATCCTCTACTCTTCTTGTTTCCCCCTCTTTTAAAGAATTTACTAACTTATTGTGCATTAGTATTTGTTTGCATGTATGTCTCTGTGAGGGTGTCAGATTCCTGGAAATATAGTGCCAGACAGTTGTAAGATGCTAAGTGGGTGCTGGAAATTGAACCCGCCTCCTCTGGAAGAGCACTCAGTGTTCTTGCCTGCTGAGCCATCTCTCCAGTCCCCTACTGTTATTATTTTAATCAGCAATTTAAAAATATCACCATGGCTTCTTTCTGAATATGCTACCATAAATCTCTCTATGTGGCTAAACATATAGATATACAAATAAATGATTTCACACAAATGAGATTATTACATGTATTATTCTATATCATCTGTTTTCATTTAACATATTATAAGCTCTTCTTATGCAAATAAATATAGGGATTTGTCCCTTATGAACTTATAGCAAACAGTTCTTCCTGTTTGCCCATATCCTTTGCTTAACAAAATCATATTATATAGTCTACATAATCTAAGTGACTGAGATAAACATGCAAGTTTCTCTCTACTGGGCGTGTGGCAGAGAACCAATTGGTTGACCCAGGCCTGAAAAATAAGAGTTCTCCTATGACCTTACATGCTTCCTAAGTACAGGCACAAGGCACTATGTTCCAGCCCCAATACCACAAAAGGAAAATATTTATGGTTAAGATATTATGAACTGAAGTTTCTTGCAGCCATTTACATTATCTATAAGAAGGAAACCATTAGCAATAAAAACCGAGGCCAAAGTACATTAAAAAAAAAAGCATAGGTAAAAAAGATGGACACACGGAAAGAACACTTATATATATTGAGCCTTGAATGCATCAAATGTCATCATTTGTATGAACTATATAAAAAAGATATGAAGCTCATAAAAATAGAAGCACAATTTTACCCATAGTAAGAAAATACAATACACATAGCACCTTACTCTGAAATCTTAAGAGTTTATTTACAGAAAACATGGACAGGATAATATGAGGAAGGTATATTAAACTATATATATATATATATATCCATTTGAGAAATTTTTAAGTAAATACCATTTGCGAAATGAAGTAGGTATCAGAAAGGTTACAGTTTGTGAATTATTTTGAAATAGTGTTAAGAGTCTTACCTGAGCACAAACTAGAAGAATAGAAGATGTGAACACATGGGCTTTTAAACACAGTGAATTTTGTTAGGTCGTAGATTTCTGAGGTATGGGTGTGTACATTTTGTGTATTGCTGTGCAACTTGATTCAGTTTAAGTGTGAATTTTTGCTTTTACCTAATTTTGGAGCAATGAAATTAATACATATGTGTAGATGTGAAATTTTCCTCATGCTCTATTTTTAATGTATTTATCATGATAAAGCAAATATCATCTAACAGATTCCCCCTTTGAAAGATAATTCTAATTTGCTTTCTTTCAGAGTCCTGAATAAAAATTCATGACTACATAATATTCTATTATAAAATAACACATTTGACTTGCAGGCTGTTTCTCCTATGTCAATACATTTCTAGACTTTTTATTTTAGTTACTACTAGTTTTAAAATTCATTCTCATGCTAACACAAAGTATAATTTTAAAGGCACACTGAAGGGTGAAAATGATATAAAGATTTCAAGGCCAAATAGGAACATTTTTTTAAATACCTAGTATTACAGTTATAACACAACTGACCTTCCCAACAGATAATTTAGAGTCAATGATTACCAAATGTTATCTTGTCCCTGACAAGTTCTCAATAATTTGAGAACATGTTCTTAATGGATTCTGCTACTTCAAAACCCATAAAAATATCTCATAAATAGCAATATCAAATCTTTTCACATCTACATCGTATCTCCAATAATCTAATCCTCTATGCATTTTTTCCCTGAGTTATCACTGTCTTGCTTGCTTACAAGAAAAGGCTACATGAATTATGAGTTGCTTGGATTCCTGATGTTCTGACCGACTACTGCCAGGGTTGTCATAATACTAGCTGGAGGGATACTGACAGTTTATATGATCCCTGTTAAAAGGAGAGAAAACACCCACACCAAGCTGTTCCATATGGTAATGGTGACTTCTTCCCTTTAGAGTAGAATTATTGCTGTATAGAGAAGGATGACAGCTAAGCAGAAAGATTTCCCTTAAACCAACCTTAGCCTTAGGACTGAGTAGTTCTTCTAGCCATTGGGAATCAGCCAAATGGGAAAATATTTTCTCATAATTTTCATTATGCATAAGATTTTGTGAGGTCTTATGATTTTAGTGGAATGAATTCAAATAATCAATTTAAGGGTACTTTCAGTTATGAGGTGGCCCTCAAAATACTATTGTATAGACCAGAGTACAAAAAAAAATTGTAATGTCTATAATAGTAAATTTGCAAGCCACACAATCAACATTCCAACTGCTAAACTCTGCTAGGGAAACAGCAAGCATGTATATATATGCATATACACGTACACATATATACATACACATATATGTATACATATATACATACATACATATGTATATATATATATATATATATATATATATATATATATATATAATTTGATATTTTTAAAAGCAGCAAGGACCAGTTTGTTGACCCCTAAATAGGAAAACAATAGTTTTACCTTTTTCTTATGTTTGTTTTACAGAACCTTATGAAAGGGTCAGAGAAGGCCAATAAAACAGGGACTTCAACCATCCTTGCTTTAAAAAGAGCATTTAATATATATATGAACTTTCCTGCAAAATTAAATTTGATTATTGGGCTCATTTATAATGAAAACTTTACAAAACCATTGCTTTGAGCTTAATGCTTTAAAACTCAGAAACAGATACTCAGGGAAAATAAACACATCTTTAACTTTTTCAAAAATGATGAAGGTTAGGGTATGTTTTATTGCTCCCGGCAATTAACTTCCATGTGTTATAAAAGCACTTAAATAGACAGCCATAATAGCTCTAAGATGTCATTGGCTTATCATTCCTACTACCCATTTTGACCTTTTCTCAACTGAGAAATTAATGTTTAACTTACCTTAAACACTCCAAGAGAATTGGCCTAGAATATTGAAATAAAAATTCAAATAAAACTTCAGCACTAGTCTGTGAGCTTGTGTAAGACAGTAACAAAGTTGCCTTCTTCATATTCAAACTGTCTTCAGCATTTTGGGATGCTGCATGACACCAAATAATACATGTTCATAAAATTGCTGCATATACCACACATAGTAACTCAACATCAAAATATTTTTCTTTAATATTCAAACAGGTGATACCTTTACAATAAACCAAAATATTTTAAGAAATGTATAGGTTCACTAGTAAGTAATTAGGTAGAAAATAAATTTCTAAATTTATATGGTTATATGTTTTCATATAACAATATATTTTGATAAATTTTCATGAATCAAAACAAAAAAGGCTTTCTTCCATAGTATAGTGAACAAAAAATTTTAATTTGAGATGAACCTTTGTTCTTTTTTTTTTTTTTTTTTTTTGAACAGGTTCTTAGGTAACACAGGCTGCACTCAAACTCATATAGCTTAAGATGACTTTGGAATACTGATCTTTCTGCCTCCACCTCTCAAATGCTAGTATGGATGGCATGCATCACTGTACCCAGTATAATTAGCTTATTTTTAATTGTCAAATAATTGTTTATATTTGGGGTAGTAAAATGTGATGTTTTAATCACTGTAAACACTGTAGAAAACGTCAATAAAGCCGTATCATCTCACCAGTTTATTTTGTAGTAAGGACCATAAATCCACTCTTTAAGTTAAAACATTTAAAAAACATAAAATCTAGTAGTAATTCTTGACAAAAGTTATACTTTCCAAAGGATCTATAACTCCCCTGCCTGCACTGTTATGTGATACATCTTGGGCAGTATATAGTTTCTCTCACATCATGGGCTGCGACGACAGTTAACTATTGAGAAAAGTTGCAGTTCTTATGATGGCTCAGCTCCAGCAATAAATCCACCATTACTCTTGGGAAATGGGACACACCCCAGCTATCTCTTTCTTATGGACTTTGCCCCTTGGCCATCTGGATCATATGTAGGGATCTCAATTAGGGATCTTATAGCAAGTGAATAAGACAGATCTATTCCTACAGACTAAAGATGCTAAAAGTGCCAAAACCCTAAGGCGGTATATTTTAGACTTGGCTGAAACGACTAAGTAATATACAATCCCAAAATGCCCACAGAACTCTCTCAGGATGAACGGAAGAGACTCAAAATCATCCCTCTCAAAATGCTTCTTTTGAACTGCAGTTAGCAGAATCAGTAAATAAACGTCTAAGGAAACTGCACCGAAGTCGGGCGTGCCTCGGAGTTTTGGCAGACAGCTGCTCCTGCGCAGGTCCCAGACTCCACCCCACCGCAGGCTAGACACCGCCCTTATTCCCACTACTTCCGGCCTCTCCTAAACGCCCTCAACACGCTTGCGCCATTTTGACAGGCTGCTCCCGCATTAGTAATCATAAGATTGCCTCTCTGGGACCGCCCCCCGCCACCTCTCCGCCCCGCCCACGCTTTACCGGCCGGCCGCGAAATCTCGCGAGGTTAGGTGCGCGTCGGTATTTTGCGGGCTAGTAGCTTTCCCTGCAACTGTAATTGCCGCTGCGGGAGAAATTGGAGCTGCTGTCGCTGGCACGCCCGCTGCCTGCTCTCCGGGACGGAGAAGCGCCACAGCCTCTTCTCTAGCGCTCTCCATACACCTAGCGCCCGGGTCGCCGGCCACTGTCCCAGACCCACTGCAGCCACCTCAGGCAGTCGCTCTGCAGGTCATCCCCTTAGCCCAGCAACTGAGGGTGGTCCCCGGTCCCGGGTTGACTTCTCACTCCACGTCATCTGTGCCCTCCTCAGTGTCGCCCGGGGACCCACCTCTCCACACTCTTAACTGACGAGGAGGAGACGCTCAGAATCACCCTTTCTCTAGGCGGAGCCGGCCCCCTCACCCGCGGGTGTGTCCTATAAATGGCGTCGGAAAGCGACACCGAAGAATTCTATGATGCCCCTGAAGATGTGCACCTGGGGACCGGCTATCCTGTAGGGTAAGTACCAGAAGCTCGGGCCCAGAGCTCGGGCATCCTAGTCTCCTGCTTCTCCCGCATCTCCCTCTACTCCCTTCCCCAGTCCGTCTGTGTCCGTCACCGCTGTTCCTCTTAGTCTCACTTGGACACCTCAGAACCCAGACCTGGGACTTCTTAGGGCAGGATGAGTTGGAAGAGGGAGAGGGAATCCTCCTTCACCCTTTTCCCTAGTGAGCGGTTTGGGGACTCTTTCGGACCCCTTTCTTGTCTTAGCCAGCCCTTGAGCGGATGGCATTTGTGCCTCAGAGGCAGCGATTTGTATTTGCGGGGTTCAAAGCTTACCTTTCCAACATCTGTTTTGGCCCTCGGGGACCAAAAGGAGCGGTAGCAGGACAAATTGAACTTCCCCGGCTTCTCTCTCTCTCTCTCTCTCTCTCTCTCTCTCTCTCTCTCTCTCTCTCTCCTATTCATTTCCAAAGTGACTGTAACTCGACCCTATTTGCCACTCACCTTTTCTTTTACATAAAAAAAGAAGCGGGGGGGGGGGGGGGGAAGGCAGGTATTTATTTAAGGAGGTTCTCCAGCCTGCGCATGAGTTCAACATCAGCTGTGTTTTACTGAAATAGCACTTTACTGTGTGCCAGAGGAAATTGTAGACAAGATCCTTAGCATTAGGGAGAATGCTGTGGTCTGAAAGGGCAGCCGGACATAAATGTACACAGCCGAGTACAGATCTACAAACAAGTGCTGAGTAATAAGGTCCTTGGAAGGAGAGCCTAGCTTGCTGCCCTTTCTCTCATTTTGCAAGATGTTTTACTGGTGATTAATATGGCTAGCTCTGAGTAGGAAGTTCACTAGTAGGAAAGCGTCGCTGACCAGGATTTGGACTTAACTTATTTTACTCCCCTTCACGTTTCAGAGTGGAAACACAGTTTACAATTATTTCACAAACTCTTCTCCTGATGTGTCTGTAACTAGAAGCACTGAAATGTAGTCTCCAACTATAAGAATTTGAAAATTAAATGATAAAATGGGTGTGTTCGTGTATGATGCTCAGAGTTGAACTCTTAGTTTTTAGAGTTACCCCGTGGATAGAAATAAAGTGACAAGTATATTTTAGAAGGGATTTCAAAAATCTGCTATGTATTGTATACGCTATATTTCCCAAAGTTATAACAACAAGATCAGAAAGAAATGTATGTTGGTAGATTACTAATGTGTGTGTTTCCAGGAAGCTGTCTGTCACTGTTGTGAAATGTGGGGATGATAGTGATCTGCCTTGAGATAGCCCTAAATGGTCCTGACATTCAGTATATGATCCAGGTTCGGAACTCAGTAGGACAGGATAGAAAAGTGCATTTGGATTTTCAAATATAATGGATTCTCTGTGGCTTTTTCTTCAAAGTAATAAACTGTCAGTTCTGGTTAAGTGAGAGAATAAAACACTTAGTAAGCATTTATGGGTTGCTTAGTTTTATTTTTTCTTTCTTGTCTTTTTTTAAGTTGGGAAGGAGAAATTATCAGTTTTCACTATTGTTAGCAATTCAGTGTCATGGGATTGTTGTTTTTTACTAGTTGAATAAAGTAAGTGTAGTCTAGAAAGAACAGTTATTTCAGAACCTCTGTAAATTGTTAGTTCAGTACCTGACATAGAAAATGTATTCCAATGTGAATTCTTCTCTTTTTTTCTTGGCATTGTATCTGTTAATTTTATAGAGTGCTTACTGCAGGAGGAAGTATACAGAACTTAGAACTGCTTTACTTATTTGTACCCAGTGAGTCATTGTGAGAGAATTGATAGGCACTCATTTCCCCCTGGGATGATAGAGTTCTCAACTTTATAGTAGGTGAAAAGTTTGTTTCTTTTAAAAGTCCTGTGTGTCCCAGCTTCCCAAATTTAACTCTAGCTTACCCCCAAACTGAGCATGTTGAGAGCTCTATGGATAAAATGACAAGATTTCTTTTTTTTTTTGGGGGGGGTTATATGTCCTCCTTCCTACTGTATTAGTGAGAGAATCGGAAGAAAATACACTTATCTGGAGAGTTGGACCTGAGAACAGTTAGTGATATTGAGAAGGCAGAAAAGGGAAGAATTTGTTTATATTTCGCTCCATCCTCTGTGGCATATTTTAAAGTGCTGTGAGCAGACTTAGCTTGGCAGCTAACAGCTTAAAAAACCCAGTGACAAATTGTGATTTCGGAAAACAGGTGGCATCACTAGCTGGTTGATCATAATAAATGTCTTCCGTTCTTTGACATGAACCAGAGTGGTTCATATAAGCTCTAAGAGGCTAATTGAGTGGTTTGGGCCCTGTGAAGAAATGCTTCTTCATCTTTGTGTGTTTGGGAATATATAGAGCAGTTCACCAACCTGTCCTAAATTGAGTGCACACACTTGAGAGACACCTTATATTTTGTTAGTCAGCAGAATCCAAGTATACAGTCTGCTCCCTAATATTGATTTATTACTTATATTTCTTATTTATTTATTTATTAATATATCTTTTGAAAGCTAATTCAATCAGCAGTCCAGTTATTAGAGTTTGAGTCCAGTGCAGTTATGTTTGCACCGTCGCAGACCATGTCTTCCCCAGTTTGTAATGTGTACACTTGTGATCATTTCTTTTGATTGGTACTTCCTGCAGTTTTACATATATGATCTTAGAGAAGTTAAATATATTGTTAGGAGAAACAACTTGCCAGTAACAGAGCTAGCATTTGAAACCAGCTCACCAAACTCTAGTGCAGTGTTTATTCTAATACACCATAGCTGTGTACAGGGATCTTCCCCCAGTCCACCCCAGAGTAAAATGCTTTCATACCAACCTTCTAAATTGAATTGATATGTCTATTTACAGCCAGCAGACCAAACCTTTAGTTCTCTTGGCTATGAATTCCAAGTTTCTCTTTCAAGAATCTATAGTTTTTATTTTATTATGTAGGACTTTTATTATGCCATTTTTATGCCTAGAAACGGCAGTTCGTTGATTTTTTTTTCCCAAAACGTTACGAAAACTAAAGCACATAGTGAGAAAGTGGCTGATCCATGATACCATAGTGAATTAATTACAAAATTCTATATTCGCTCAGTTTCATAATGTGGCATTTTTTTCTGCTCTGCTGCTTAATACAGCGGGAAAGGCAGGAGAGACTGAGGCGTAGTAGAGAAGAGTCCAACACTGTGAGTCATCTCATTTCCTCAACTTTAAATTACATTTTGAGAACCCTTTGAAATTTAAATGTTTGTCATTGTATTGAGATTTAGTAGTATATGCTTTTATTGATAAATGTTTGTTCTTGGAGAAATCTATAGGTATTCGTGTGTGTGTGTGTGTGTGTGTGTGTGTGTGTGTGTGTTGGTGTGTGTTTGTGTTATTTTGTTTTAATTGTATTGACAATTGAATCTAGGATCTGATGAAAACTAGATACACTCTCAACACTGAGCAGCTTTCCCAGCCTTTTTGTTTTGTTTTTATTTTAATGTGTATCTGAGAAGCTGCCCAGGCTGGCCTGGACTTTTTGTAGCCCAGGCAGGCCTTGAACATTGTGGCCTGCCTCAGCTTCCTGAATAGCTGGACTTACTAGCCTGCTCTACCAGACCTGCCTTACATGTTTTTATAATGTTTTATTTTAACAAACATTGATGGCTTTGATGGCTGCCTGGTTCTGAATGCACAGATTTGGAATTACTTACTGCCTAAATTATGTATGAGTTCAATGCCTCTCCCAACTGTGAATTATACCTGTATATTCTAAAGGGCTGCAACTGAGAACACTTTTTATAAAAATAAATGTAATAGTTTTAACATTATTTTTTTTTAGTGACAGCCAAAATCCTAGACTTTCTAGGTCTTAGGGCCTTAGGATAAAATAATGCATGTTTAGAATAGGAGTTAACTAGACATAATTTGGCTCAGCCTGCCCATTTAGTTGAAAGTGAAACCTAGACTTAAGAGAAGGAAGTGACACATTACTTTGTAGTTGAAGCTAGAATTTAGGTCTTTTGATCCCTTATCTATGTGAGGCTGCCACATTTGAATGGACAGAGAATTATAGCAAGTAGCTATGCTACAGATTTTTGGCACATAACTTGTTAAGTCATAGCACGAAGGTCGTCTATTTCTATTTCACACAGTTTTCATGCTTTAGCTCACAAAAGACTTTGACTGTTGCAGCATTCTAACTATGGCTCATTCATTTCCTTTAAGTCAGAATAAAAACCAATGATTGAATAGCTTATCTATAACAGGGAACATGTAGTTTTGTTTCAGTTTTAGGGGGTCTCATTAGTGTTAACAGCAAACCACCATGTGTAGGTTAGAGTAATGATAAGATATGGACTGAATGACGGAAACAGAGACAAAGCATCCAGAAGAATTGTTAGGTCTAGTGGAGCATAGTGGCCCAGTTACACCTGATATCCACATAGGGAAATTTAAAAAAGCAAACCTCCCTCCAAACCAGAATTGTTAAGTCTGAAAACATTCCTTATTGAAAACTTTGTTTCCTCACTTTACTTAGGCATCAGAAGCATTTCACCTTGAAATAAAAATTTATATTTGTTTTTGCTTGGTGGTGGTGGTGTGTGTGTGTGTTTTGACATTGTCTTAGTATATAGCCTCAAACCCTTTATCCTCCTGTCTCAGCATCACCAGTGCTGGGATTGTAGGCCTGTTCCACTACACCCACCTCACCACACATTTTTATTTGCAAAATATTAGTGTGTTATAAATTTAGGAAAAAATACTTGTAAATGGCTGTTTGAGCTAGGTATAGTAGCATGCTTCTAATTTAGTACTTGAGAGATGGAGGCATTGAGGATCAGAAGTTAAAGTTCATCTTCAGTTGTATGGTGAGTTTCAGGACAGCCTTGGCTACATGAGGATCTGTCAAACCACCTTAAAAAAATGGTTGGTTGTTCCTCAGTTGGTATTCAATCATAGATTATATTGATTTTTCTTGGCTCTGTAGATTGATAGAAATATATTAATCAGTGCAGTTTTAACATACTCATGTAACATACTGACGTAGGGAAAAACCTTCTACATATTAATTAGTAAATTTAGCTTCTAAATTTAGTGACCTCCAACTGTCAATTGGTGACTCATGGAGATAGGACAGTTGGTAGCAATATGGCAATTGGGAGACTTAATTTGAATCCGTAAAAAATAATGTAAGTTGAAAACTTTATCATAACTTATTTCATAATATAAGACATAAAACATGATTTTCTAAAAATGTTAAAAATAGACATGGTGTATGCCTGTAATATTAGTACTTGAGGAAATGGAGACAGGAGAGTCATGAGTTCAGGACTAATTTAGGCTGTATACCATGTTCCACTTTCAAAAAGACAAAGCTAAAACAAAGTAAAATATTACAAACAAGCAGTTATTGGTTAAGTTCAGGGGTAGTCTTTTTCTCTAGTTTCCAATTCTTTATTTTTCCAATTTTGTTGTTGGTTTTTGGTTGGTTGTTTCTCAGACAAGGTCTTTTTTTTTTTTTTAATTCTATGAAGGTAAAAAAGTGACACTTTATTTTTATTTATTTAATTTTTATTTATTTACTTTGCATCTTGCTCAATATCCCCCCTCCCAGTGGTAACCCCTTCCCCCTATTCTCCTTTGAGAGGGTGGGGCCTCCTCTGGTTATCTCCTCACCCTCACACATTAAGTCTGTGCAGGCCTAGGTGCATTACCTCCCACTGAGGCCAGGCAAGGCAGTTCAGCTAGAAGAACATATCTCATAGATAGGCAACAGCTTTTGGGATAGCCCCGGCTCCAGTTGTTTGGGAGCCACATGAAGCTGCACATCTGCTACATATGTGCAGGGAGGCCTGGGTCTAGCCCATGTATATTCTTTGATTGGTGGTTCAGAGTCCTAAGTGACCAGGTTAGTTGACTCTGTTGGTCTTTCTGAGGAGCTCCTGCAATCCTTCCTCCTATTCTTCCATAAGAGTCTCCAAGTCCATCCAGTGTTTGGCTGTGGATGTCTGTATCTGTCCTAGTTAGCTGCTGGGTGAAACCTCTCAGAGGACAACCATGCTAGACTCCTGTGTGCAAGCATAACAGAGTATCATTAATAGTGTCAAGGATTTGTGCTTGCCCATGGGATAGCTCTCTTGTTGGGCCGGTTATTGGTTGGCCATTTCCTCAGTCTCTTATCCATCCCCTGTCCCTGTATTTCTTGTAGATAGGATAAATTTTGGGTCAGATGTTTGGGTAGGTTGGTGTTGCTATTGTTCCACTGGGGTTTCTGCGTGGTTACAGGAGTTGGCCCCTTCAAGTTCTATATCCCTAATGTTATGTGTCACAGCTAAGGTCTCCTACATTGATTCTTGGGTGCCTCCGTTATTGCAGGTCTCTGTCAAGTCCTGGAGATGCCCCGCACCTCCCCACCTTGGTCAGTTATAAATTTCTATTTATTCTGATGGCCATCTGGCTATCTCTTCTGTCCCTCCCCACACCTGATCCTGAACCCCTTTTCGCCTCCCCATCCTCTTTCCCACCCAGTTCCCTTCCTCCATCTGCCTTTTTATGACTATTTTATTCTGTTTTCTAAGTGAGATGTAAGGATTCTCACTTCTGCCTTTTTTCTTGTTTTAGCTTCTTTGAGTATGTGTATTCTAGTGTGGGTATCCTGTATTTTATGGATAATATTCACTTATCAGTGAATATATAGCATGCATGTCTTTTTGGGACTGGGATACTTCACTCAGGATGATATTCTCAAGTTCCATCCATTTCCCTGCAAATTTCGTGATATCTTTTTTTTTTTTAAAACAGCTGAATAGTATTACATTGTGTAGATGTACCACATTTTCTTTATTCTTCAGTTAAAGGACATCTAGGTTCTTACCAGTTTCTGGCATTAAGAATAAAGGTGCTATGAACATAATTGAGCAAGTGCTGAGACAAGATCTTAATAGGCATAACTGGCCTGGCACTCACCATGCAGAACAGGCTAACTTGAACTCACATGAATCCTCTTGCCTCTGTCTCCTGAGTACTGAGACTAGTACTCAGCCCCAAAGATAGTCTTTAAAAAATGTGCACATGTGTTTGAAAATGAGAGTGTTCCTGTGGATTCATGTGCTTATGGAGACTAGTGGTTAATATCATATGTCTTTCTCAGTCATCCTTTACCTTATATGTTGAGACAGGGTTGCTCACTGAAGTTCTATTATTGGGCAAGTCTAGCTGCTCACAAAGCCCCAGGCAGTGATCTTGTAATAGGATTATAGGTGCATATCAACATACCTGTCTTGTTCTTTTATTTTTAGAGATTTATTTATTTTATGTATATATATGTTTTTCCTGCATATACGAATATGCAATGCATCTGTGTCTGGTACTTGTGGGGCACAGAAAAAGGCAACAGACCCCTTAGAACTGGGGTTTCCAGTGGTTGTAAGCGGCTTTGTGGGAGCTGGAACTGAACATGGGTCCTCTGCAAGTGCTCCGAACCACTGAGCCACCTTTCCAGCACCCATGCCTATCTTACAAGGGTTCTTAGGATCGTCGTCATGCTTGCATGGCAGGCACTTTATGGACTGAGTCCTTCAGTCCTTCATTGTTAGTTTTATAGAACAGAAAATAGTTTCTGATTTGGGGCATGTAACTCGTGGTACAACAACCAATATATTCTATTCAGTTCTATTGTCTTCTATTCATTGTTATAACTTGGATAAAGTCTGAAAAAATGGCAACTGAGACAATTTTTTTTTCTTCCTTATACTCCTGCTGCAAGTTTGGTAGCTACTTTCTGGGAGTTTAGTGGAAATAATATTAGAAGGGATAGTAGTTTGAGATCATGGAAATTGTGCTGGAGGTGGAAGAGGTGAATGTCACCCTAAGCCCCTAATATGGGGAGCAGATTATGAGCTACCTTCTGTGGCCTGGTAGCTGAGGTATAATATATAATTCCTTTGGCTATTTTTGTCATAGGGATACACATATATGTAAGGGATTAGTACATAGTTTAAGCTTTGCTTAAAGTAATAAAATCTGTAGCTACTTTATGATACCCTACTGATATTTTATTCGAATTGATAGCCTATGTTTCTTTATTCTGTTTATAGACAAATAAGTTATTTTCCATGATCTTCCTTTCATAAGTTCTGTTCACCTCTGGCTTTGATATATTTTTCAGTTAAACAGCTAATTCCTTTATTTTTTTCCTTGTTTTTTTCGGACAGGGTTTCTCTGTGTAGGTCTGGCTGTCCTGGAACTCACTCTGTAGACCAGGCTGGCCTTGAACTCAGAAATCCACCTGCCTCTGCCTCCCAAGTGCTGGGATTAAAGGTGTGCACCACTATGCCCAGTGCAAACAGCTAATTCCTTAATTGGTTGCTTTCTTGATGTTCAAAGAGAAATTCTCTCTATTCCCTTATTTCAAATTGAACTATCTTTATATTAGTTTGCTCTCATGATATAAAATGGAAGGAAAAGCAACCAAGGCATATAATAGACTTCATATCTTATAGCAACCTCAGTGTTTTTTCATCATAGTCAGTATAGAAATTTATCTCAGTTACTATAGCAACCAGTCTATCAGTTATTCTTCTAGCTGTTTCCCCTTCTCGCAGATACTGGGAATTGCCATATAATTATGCTCTGGGAATGTGATTCAGATCCTCAGCATTTTATTACTAGCTGCAGATGTGTCTACCAGTTTACAATTTGGCATTCCATCATTGCTCTCAAGTTCACTAAGCCTTTTTGTGCCCAAACATGTAAACATTTTAAGCATACAGAATTAACAACAAAAGGCCCCATGTTCCTTAAACTGTTTTTCTGTTTCAGAGTTAGCCATTGTCTTGAAGGCTGAGTGCATTGCATCACTACCACCCATGTTTATCCCTTTGTAATGTCAATGAGAATGAACTCCAAGCCCAAAGGTGACCATTTAGAAAGGACATTTACAAATAGGATTCTGAATACAGCATCATCACTAAATAGCTGAAATATCTTGAATGAAAGAAAGCACCTTAATTCACCAACTACTACCAAACAAATAATCTTGCATTTAAAACAATTATTTTATAGGCTTTTGAAAGAATGCTTAGTCTGTAAATTAATTTATTCTAATTTGAGAAAATGTTATCTTTCTTTTGCTGCCTTTGAATAAGCAAGAAAGGAAACAACTGAATAATTATCTGGGTCTTTAAATTTATCCTATTCACTTAATACATTTTTGTCTTCTATAAATGTCACAGCTTTGTAACTAAAATAGGTTTAAAATACATATTTATCCTGCTAAAATATAAGAAATGTTTAGAATATTCAAGTTGTTTCTGTTAATACATGGTTCTGGTACTGATTGTTAATGCTGCAAAGTATAGTAATAATTTCTCATTGTCTTACAGCTGTTCTTTAGAATTTAATGAATTTTAGGTGGTTATTCTTATCAATGACAGCAGTCTGGATGTTATTTATATATATAATGACATGTTCCATTTTGTTTTAAAAATCAAAGGAAAATTTTGTTTTAAACAATGGATAGATATGTAAGAATATGCTTATGTCTGTGGTGTAATATGTTTTGATAATGCATATATTATGTGGTATTTATCTCCATATATTATTTAATTGTGGTGAAAATTTTAAAAATTCTTAAGAGTTTAAAAACATACAATAGCTTACCATGGTAGCAACCAATCTATGCAGTAGTACACCCAAATTTTTTTCTTTTAACTAATATAATACCCACTTATCAGGCTTGTCATATTCTTCCCTTCCTTCTTCTCAAACTTCTGGTAACCAGGACTCTACTTCATTTATAAGACTTCCTTACTTGGATTCCATATGAATGAGCTAATGAAATACTTATCTTCTGTGTCTGGCTTATTTCACTAACCAAATGATATCCATTCCCACAAAAGTGACCATAAACGGCACACTTTAATCCTTTGATATAACTGAAGAAGATTCTTTTGTGTATATATACCATGTTTCTTTATCCCTTCATCAGCTAATAGACACTTATCTTTCCATGACTGGACTTATGGTTAAGTGCCACAGTAAGTGGACAGGTGCAGGCATATCTTTTTGGTTGATTGATTTTATTTTCTTTGAATATATACTCAATAATATGCTTGCTGGATTGTATTATAGTTCTGTTTTTAGCTTTTGAGGAAATTGCATGCCATTTTCAGTGATAGCTATACTAATTTACATTCCCATCCAGGATTCTCTTTTCTCCACAACTGCACTAGCATTTGTTATCATTTGTCTTTTTTGTAATTAACCATTCTTATTAGAGAGAGGAGATACTTCATTGTCATTCTGACTTGCACTTCCCCAGTGATTAGTGCTTTACGGTATACTATTTCTTCTTCCTTTTGGTCATTTGTATATATTCTTTTGAGAAATTTCTATTTAGGTCTCATGCTCAATTTTTATTAGATCATTAAGAATTTTATCTTGTTGTCAATTCAAGTTATTTATACATTCTAGTCATTAACCTTTTGTCATGTGTATACTTTTTATTTTTCCTATTTTATAAATTATCTTTATTTATCGTTTCATTTGCTGTGCAGAATCTTTAAGTTAATAAAACCCTATCTAAAAAATGCATTTATCTACTGTTCTTTTATAGTCCTACCTATAAAAATTATTGCTTTTGCCTCTGTACCTTAAAGTGTTTTCTCTATTCTGTGTTCTAGTAGTATCAGTTTTCAGTTTTATATTTAGGTCTTTAATCTATTTTTAGTTGTTTTTTGTAATTGGTAAGAGATATGGGTCTAATTTCATTCTTCTACATTTGAATATGTGATTTCTCAAAATCTATTTATTGTCCTTTCTCCAATTTGTGTTTTTAGCACTTCTTTGTCAATGATAGTTGGGAATAAATATGTGAGTTTTCTTCTAGGGTCCTGTTCTGTTCCATTCCATAGTCTCTGTATATCATTGCTATGCTGTTTTAATTATAATAGCTCTGAAGTTTGTTTTGAAGTCAGACAGTGTGATGCTTCCAGATTTGTTGCTTATGCTCAAGACTCTTTGAATGTTTGTCTAGTTGCACACGCACAGTTATATACGAACTTATTTTGTACTTATTTTTTATTAAATCAACAATGGCCTCAATCTTAATGCAATCATCTTGCCTCAGGCTGGCTCGCAAGTGTTGGGATCATAGAAGCAGACCATCATACTTGGCTCCATAGGAACTTTGTAATGTTTTGTTTTTTTCCTTGTTCTGTGAAGAATGCCACTGATATATAAGTAAGGCTTACACTGATAATACAGATCATTTTAGTATGGACAGTTTAGCACCATCAATTCTTAAAGCCATGAACATCAGAAATTTTGTTTCTTTAACAGCAATGTATTATAACTTTTATTGTAGAGTTAGTTTGAAGTGTGTTTGTGTGTGTGTGTCTTTGTTGAGGTAGTTTGGCCATAGTGTATAGCTGAAGATGATGGCCTTGAACTTCTAGCTTCCTGACACTTCCCAAGTTCTCTAAGAGCTCTTTCAATTCTGTTCTTAAATTTGTTCCTAGGTATTTTTTGTAGCTATTGAAAGTGAAATTGCTTTATTTCTTTTTCAGATAGTTCACTCCTAATATCTAGCAACACAACTGCTTATTGTATATTTGTTAGTTCTTTTTGAGACTAGGTCTCACATAAGCCAGGCTGGCTTTG
The DNA here is from genome assembly GCF_000001635.26 of Mus musculus. Taxonomy (NCBI): domain Eukaryota; kingdom Metazoa; phylum Chordata; class Mammalia; order Rodentia; family Muridae; genus Mus; species Mus musculus. Next base: position 23,705,164 of record NC_000086.7, read on the forward strand.
AACGTAGCTGAGGATGATGTCAAATCTTTGGTCCTACTAAGATTATGGGTATATGGCACCATGTCTAGACAGTTCAATGGAGTTTAGCCTTTAGCTAGATGGTGGTAGCACATGCTTTTAATCCCAGCACTTAGGAGGTAGAGGCAGGCTGTTATCTGTGAGTGGGAGGCCAGCCTTGTCTACAGAGTGAGTTGTAAAATAGCCAGGTCTACACAGAGAAAACTGGCCAAAAAAAAAAAAAAAACTAATGATGATGATGAAACTAATGATGATGATGATGATGATGATAATAATAATAGCCTTGTCTACAGAGTGAAAATAATAATAATAATAATAATAATAATAATAATAATAGCCTTGTCTACAGAGTGAGTTGTAAAATAGCCAGGTCTACACAGAGAAACCTGGCCAAAAAACCCTAATAATAATAATAATAATAATAATAATAATAGTAGTAGTAGCAATAGCAGCAGTAGTAGAAGTAATAAATTAAACTTTAATATATTGAATGCACTTTTCAAAAAATATTTATCTTTCCAAGTTAGAAGATTATTGTAGTACAACTTGTGAGTTTATTCTTTTAGTTGTGAAGCTACTAATTCCTCCTGATTTCAGTTTTAAATTTAAATCATGTTTTGTGAGGTTTCATTTAAATACTAGTATATCCTATCCAAACTGTTCTGAATTTTGATAAAATATTTCCCTGAAAATCTTTAATTTCACAAATGTACTTAGGCACAGAAAATTCACTTTTGCCAAAGAGCCCCCGACCTTGTTTTTTTAAAGAAAGGGGACTTAACCTTTAAAAGCCTAGAGTAAAATGTCATATTTGTGAAATTTTCTTTTTTTTTTCTCATATCACCCAGGCTAGACTTGAACTAACTATGTAGCTCTGTGAAATTTCCACTCATTTAACCCCCTTGCCTTCCCTCTTACACACATACACACACACACACACAAACACACACACACACTCTTCTCTCTCTCTCTCTCTCTCTCTCTCTCTCTCTCTCACACACACACACACACATCATACACACTTTCTCACACACCACACCCCACTCTTTCCTTCAGTCTTTCAATCTCTGCCTTTTTCTCTGTCTCTCTATCTCTGTCTCTGTCTCTCACACACACACCTTTCTCTCTCTCTCTCTCTCTCTCTCTCTCTCTCTCACACACACACACACACACACACACACACACACACACACAAGTTTTCATAAGAGGAGCCAGGAGCCAGATATGTAGGGGGCTGAGATGAGGACCATGTTTTGCATTTATGGAACCTTTGTAACCTGATGACATCCTAATAAATGTTAACAGTGGAGTCTTGAAGATGTTTTCAGCTATCCTGTACACATTAATTCCTTATTCTTTTTTATTGTGAATGTGTTCAAAATAAGAAAGAAATGATATGCAAATGATATACATTTACAAAGAATAATAAGTGGCATCAACTGATGTTGACTACTTCTAGAGGCCTTTTATTTACATAATCACTTAACATCTTGTAACTCTGCGAGATGGGCCGATTATGTGAGGTGAGTAGGTTGATTATTGAGAGATCAGTATGAAAAAGTCATCAAGAGGTGGAACTTCACTAACTTGTGTCATTAGATGAAAAGTGTGTAATGGAGAATTTAAGTCTAAGTTGAGCCCAGCAAGATGCTTGCTGCCAAGGTTGAAGGCCTGAGTTTGATTCCTAGGTCTACATAGTAAAAGGAGAAAATCAGCTCCTGCGAGTTGTTTTCAGACCTTCATATATGTGCTGTGACAGACAGCCAGACACACACACACACAAATACACGCTCACAAAACACATGTAAAAAGTGAAAAGTCTAGGTTCCTCTCTACTTTTTGAAAGAGCATTTTCTGTGTTTTACATGTGATTAGTTAGAATGACAAAGGTAATCCTACCATTTGCATATGTATCCTGTTAAAAAATACAATATAGCATTTTAATTTTCTTCTTATGCATTAATTAATTATTTTCCAGGAGCCAAGTCCAAAGTGACTTTGCTACTGAAAAGCTGGAATTCCAGACTCAGCTCACTACCTTTTAAATAAGATAGTCTTTGTTTCCAGGGGAGATCCTACTCAGAGTATGAGCCACCTACCTACTTGAGTTGCCAGCGCAATCAAAGTCTATCTGTGCATTTCTCTGTAATTGCTTTATAGATTGCTGTCAGTTGTTTAGTCAGGCATAGTACTATGTTGTGACTTTTTTTTGTAACTCTAATTCATTTTTTTGTTTGTTTGTTTGTTTGTTTGGTTTTTTTTTTGGCCACAAGACACTAACTGGAAACACAGTATTCTTTCTTTCTTTTTTTTTTTTTTCTCCATTTCCCTTCAGATGTGTTTTTAACAATCACAATGAGTTTATGTGGTAGACTTTAACAGTTTTCCCCTAATCAATCTTCAGTTGGCTGTTAAATTAATGGGAAAATACATTGCTGACAACTCGAAAAATTACATGAATAAAGGTTATTATTTATTTATTTTTTATTTTTTGTTTTCTTGAGACAGGGTTTCTCTTTGTAGCCTGTCTGTCCTGGAACTCACTCTGTAGATCAGGCTGTCCTGGAACTCAGAAATCCGCCTGCCTCTGCCTCCCGAGTGCTGGGATTAAAGACGTGAGCCACCACCACCAGGCTTGAATAATCTTTATAATAAATAATAAAGGGCTTAAACTTGGCCTATGGATTCTCTTATGTAGGTAAACGTAGATAGTTTAAGCATTTTCTAGAATGTTATTTGTTGATACATATTTCATAAAAGAATATAGGAATAGAGATTCAGATATATAAAACATAAATTGAATTCATAAAAATAAAATTGAGTCAGGCAGTGGTTATGATGCCTTTAGTCTCAGCACTTAGAGGCAGAGGCCATAGGATCTCTGAATAATAAAAGTATTGTGTCTCATCTTTAGGATTCAGTTAATACTAATTTGATTATTGTAGCTATATTCTGAGATTTTTGTTTTCTTGTTAATAAACTGGCATTGTTGGTATCCAGGGAAATCTGAGTAATAATTATTTTCCATTACTTAGCATGACATTTCTGAGCCTGGCAAATGGCTTAATGGATAAGAATGCTTGCTGTGCAAGCATGAGGACCTAGATTTGAATCCCCAGCACCTAGGTAAAAAGTCAGACATGGCTATGCATGCCTATAATCCCAGCTTTGGAGGGCAGAGATGGGTGGGTACAGAGAAACATGGCTATGCATGCCTATAATCCCAGCATTGGAGGGCAGAGATGGGTGGGTACAGAGAAACATGGCTATGCATGCCTATAATCCCAGCATTGGAGGGCAGAGATGGGTGGATACAGAGAAACATGGCTATGCATGCCTATAATCCCAGCATTGGAGGGCAGAGATGGGTGGGTACAGAGAAACATGGCTATGCATGCCTATAATCCCAGCTTTGGAGGGCAGAGATGGGTGGGTACAGAGAAACATGCTTATGCATACCTATAATCTCAGCATTGGAGGGCAGAGATGGGTGGGTACAGAGAAACATGGCTATGCACGCCTATAATCTCAGCATTGGAGGGCAGAGATGGGTGGGTACAGAGAAATCACTTGTCACCCAGCCTAGCTGAAATAGTGAGTTCAGTCAGAGTTCTTGTCTCAAGGCAGTAAGGTGGGAAGTGATAGAGGAATATACTTGATGTTCTCTGCTCTGGCCTCTGCATACTTGGGTCCATGTACCACATGCACATACATACTATACCATATATTTGCTAAAAATCTTTTAGGAAAATAAGAGTACATTATGATTATGTAAGTACTTAAAATTCCTGGATTTTATAAGTTTTGTTGATGTCTCTTTTTATATTAGCAAATTTAAAATAGGACCATGAGGAAATGGTTTGGGATATGGTCATGGTTTGTATTTCAAGGGCAAAACAAGTCATTTTTTTCTTTGATGCCATTTCTTTAGTTTTAGTATATTATTAAATTGGAGGTGTTTTTTGAATTACCAGTTTCTATAAGAGATTTTCTTATTAGCATAGAATCAAGTAAAATATTCCACAAGACTATACCAATAGTGGAGCAGTGATGGTGCAGGCCTTTAATCCCAGAATTCTGGAGGCAGAAGTTGGTGAATCTCTGAGTTCGAGGCCAGCCTGGAATATAGAACAAGTTCCAGGAAAGCCAGGACTACACAGAGAAACTGTGTCTTAAAAACTAAAAGACGATAAGAAAGAAAGAAAAAGAGATTATACAATATTGCACATCAAAATTTTAAAACTTCACATAGACAAAGGTTTAAAACAGAAGTCAAGTATTATCTTGTTCTGTAAATTTGAATGCTTTTTAAATTATTTTTTGTTTTTGAGATTATAATATAATTATATAATTTCTTCCTCCCCTTTCTTCCATTTAAGCCTTCCTATATACTCCTCCTTACTGTCTTTCAAATTTATGTCTTATTAAGATAATTGTTGTCACCTGCATGGATATTATGGATATGCCTATATCTTCCTAAATGTGACGTGCTCAGTCTATATATTATTACTTTTGCATATGTTTCCAGGCTGTTTTTGTTTTCTTCTGTTTAGCTTGGGATTGGTTGCTTTATTTGTGCTTATTTATCTACTTATGTCTATCTTCCTCTTTTATCTTGTTGGGCCTTTTAGGCAAAAAATAAATCATAGTAGTTTTCCAAGTTCCTGTTTAGACTTTACATTTTAGTGTTGGCCTTTGTTTGCTATTAGATTTTACTGTTTCAGCTTGCTGGGCTTTAGAAATTAAACCCCTGAGTTAGCTTCTTACTAGAATGCCTGATGAAGGGTTTAATCTCTGCTCATGTCCTGTTCCTCTCAAGGAATTTAGGATCCCAGCACTTTCTTCATAGAAGCAAGTTGGATTTTGCTCTGCTTGTTCCAGTTGCTGGTTACCCTGCTTTACCTCATCTTATTTTTATGTTTTCCGTATGGCAAAAGCAGAAGAAACTAAAGGGTAGAATGAAGCTACAAAGTGGTTCCTGTTAGGCAGCTCTTTGTAGTCACCTTCCTCTAAGAAATGTTCTGAACAATCAGCTTTGTTCCAGCTGACTAACTCTATGCACTTTGCTTCTGTGTCATTGCCCCTTTTACCTCTTCAGAACTCTGTCAGGGAGTTTTTGCAATCTGACTAGCTACTTAAGAAACAACCATCCTTTTTCTTCCCCCAAGACTAAAATAGTCAGCTTTCTTTTTAAACTAAAAGAAAATGCACTGTTAGTCAATTTTGCGGTGTTAATAGGTTTTGTTGGAGTTGGGGTTGGTTTCCTTTTTTCTTTGAAGTTTGCTTGTTTATTTGTTGTTGGTGGAGGTGGTGGTGGTGATGGTAGTGGTTGGTTGGTTTGTTTACACTGCTGAGACTTTTCCCGGGCTAGGCAAGTTCTCTGTCACTAAGCTGCATTCCTGGGTTTTGGCTGGTTGTTTTATTATATTTTTCCTAAGCATAATGAGGAATTTAAAATTGGCAGTGTTAAGGATGAGATTGCTCATGGATTTTGTTTTTGCACTGTCAGAGGTGGCCTTTTGAGTTTCTTGTTTTCTAATTGAATATGAAACATGTGGCAAATGTAGGATTAGTCTGTTTACTGATTCCTCTTTGTTTGCCAAAGACTTACAGAATGTTTGTTTTCAGATAACCTTCAGGTTAGGGGAAGAGAAATAATAACTCCTAAAACAGAGAATCTGTGGCTAAATGTGCAAGAAACTATATATATAAGATAGAGTTTAAGCTCTGGCTTTTGAAACTGTAAACATTTAATGTTTAATGTTCTTTATAACAAGTAGTTTTTAGCACTTGGCAATAATTTTAAGTCTTTATAACACAAGGCATAAACAATGAAGATCTGAGCTTAAAATTAGAAAAGATGACCTAACAATAATTGTCTACAAAGCAGTGGTGCCTAATCCACACAGGTCACATGCAGCCCAGTATTGCTGTGAATGCAACTCAACAGAAAACTGGGAACTTAGTTAAAACATTTCTATGACTGTTTTGTGGCTATTTTTTGAAACTTTATTGTGTGATTTTTGAGCTTGAACTTTATATATATTACGGTGCTGTGTCACAATGTCACACAAAATAAAAATAGATGTATTCCTTCATAGTCTACTGAGACATAGATTGGAAAACTGTCTTGCCAAAGGCAGTTAATTCTACTTCCAATATGGCTTCAGAGACCAAAAATTTAGGTACTCGGCCTTTTAAAGGAATCCCTCACTGAGGTTCTGGGGAAAATGAGTTAAGTTGCTATTATGATCATGTCAACAGCTGCTTTTGAAATGAGGGTTTTCCAGTGTACTGGGAAAGGCAGTTTTTTGGGTTAATATATCTATATGAGTTCTTAATATATACCTGTTTTGATTTCTATTCAAACTGGGAGCTTAATACTTCAAGTTGTGGGAGGATTATTAGTTGAAAGAATTGAGATACAAAAATCTGTTTTGCACTGCAGATTGCTCACCAGTTCATGATTGATATAACATGTCTGAAATTTACTAATACTCTTTTTATAATGCAAGAAGAGTATTCCCAAATGAACTTATTATATGGGATGACTGATTATTTTTAGTGACAGCATAATATTAATTGATACTTACGTAGAAAGTTGGCTGTTGATGTTTATTTGACCTACTCCTATTACCCCATTTTAAATATGTTGAATTACATATCTGAGTATTAGGGGCAATAGTCAGTTTACCTATCTAGACATTGTGTCCGTTTGTAATAGTAGCCATTTTAATGAGTAGAAACAATCTAAGCAAATAAAACGCAGCTGTTAATTTTACTTCCTATTCTTCATTAAGCATTTTTGCTACCTGTACATAGTACCATATAAGTAGATAATATTTGGGGCTAGTGAGATGGCTCAGGGGTTAAGAGCGCCGACTGCTCTTCCAAAGGTCCTGAGTTCAAATCCCAGCAACCACATGGTGGCTCACAACCATCTGTAATGAAACCGGATGCCTCTTCTGGAGTGTCTAAGACAGCTACAGTATACTTACATATAATAAATAAATACTTTTTTAAAAAGTAGATAATATTTGTATTTTTGCCTTTACACCAAATATACTCAGAACTTTGACTACACAACCTGTGCAGTTGCCTTCATTGAGTGAATGCTACTAAATATGTATATAATGATGTTATCCATCTAATTCCTTCTTTGTCCTTTTGTCATACACCAGCATAGCTACTACATAATTAACTTGATGAGGTAGAATTACTAAATAAGGCATAGACTCTCACTTCAATTCTAATTTCAGGTAAGTACATTAAGCTGTATTCTAATTACAGATGAATATGTTAAGGAATATTCCTTGTCTGCTATTTAAAGTTAGCTCTGTGTTCCATTCTCTGTTTTCTTTTCGGTTTCTAAATCTGACAATCTGTGGATACAGGCCCAGTTGTGCAATTTAGGTATGAGTATAGACTACAATGAAAAGAGTAGCATTTAGTCTGACAAAATTCTAAGGTTTTTAGAGTATGCTGCATTTTGGTGGTTTGTTGTGGTTGTTGGTTTTTGTTTTTTTTTTTTTTTAGTGTCCATCCCTTTTTTTCTTGGAAAGAACACTAGCAGAAAGAAAGCTCAAAAAGAGTAAAGCTTCATATATTGTTTAGGGATACACATGTGTGAATGCTTGATGAAACTTTTCTTGTTTGTTTTGTTTTGTTTTTCAAGTCAGGGTTTCTCTGTGTAGCCTTGGCTGTTCTAGAGCCCACCAGACTGGACTCAAAGTGAGAGATCTGCTTGCATCTGTGTCCTGAAAGCTGGGATTAATGGCATACACCACCACACTCAGCTTGATGAAACATTTGTTTGCTTTGCTTTGCTTTGCTTTTTTCTACATAGGGTTTCTCTGTGTAGCCTTGGCTGCCCTGGAACTCACTCTGTAGACCAGGCTGGCCTGGAACTCACAGAAATTCACCTGCTTCTGCCTCCTGAAAGCTGGTATTAAAGGCATGAGCCACAAACACCCAGTAAAACTATATATTTTTATTAGATATATTCTTTATTTACATTTCAAATGCTATCACAAAGTTCCCTATACTCCCCCCCCCCCCACCGCCCTGCTCCCCTACCCACCCACTCCCAATTCTTGGCCCTGGCGTTCCCCTGTACTGGGGTATATAAAGTTTGCAATACCAAGGAGCCTCTCTTCCCAATGATGGCCGACTAGGCCATCTTCTGCTACATATGCAGCTAGAGACACGAGCTCCAGGGGTACTTGTTAGTTCATATTGTTGTTCCACCTATAGGGTTTCAGACCCCTTCAGCTCCTTGGATCCTTTCTCTAGCTTCTCCATTGGGGGCCCTGTGTTCCGTCCTATAGGTGACTGTGAGCATCTACTTCTGTATTTGCCAGGAACTGGCATAGCCTCATAAGAGACAGCTATATCAGGGTCCCTTCAGCAAAATCTTGCTGGCATATGCAATAGTATCTGGGTTTGGTGGCTGATTATGGGATGGATCCCCGAGTGGGGTAGTCTCTGGATAGTCCATCCTTTCGTCTTAGCTCCAAACTTTTTCTCTGTAACTCCTTTCATGGGTAATTTGTTCCCTATTCTAAGGAGGAATGAAGTATCCACACGTTCATCTTCCTTCTTCATTTTCTTGTGTTTTGCAAATTGTATCTTGGGTATTGTAAGTTTCTGGACTAATATCCACTTATCAGTGAGTGCATATCTAATGACTTTTTTGTGATTGTGTTAAACTCACTAAGGATGATATCCTCCAGATACATCCATTTGCCCAAAAATTTCATAAATTCAATGTTTGTAATAGCTGAGTAGTACTCGATCGTATAAATGTACCACATTTTCTGTATCCATTCCTCTGTTGAGGGACATCTGGGCTCTTTCCAGCTTCTGGCTAAGGCTGCAATGAACATAGTGGAGCAGGTGTTCTTATTACCAGTTGGAACATCTTCTGGGAATATGCCCAGGAGAGGTATTGGTGGATCTTCCGGTAATATTATGTCCAATTTTCTGAAGAACCTCCAGACTGACTTCCAGAGTGGTTGTACAAGCTTGCAATCCCACCAGCAATGGAGGAGTGTTCTTCTTTCTCCACATCCTTGCCAGCATTTGCTGTCACCTGAATTTTTGATCTTAGCCATTCTGACTGGTATGAGGTGGAATCTCAGGGTTGTTTTGGTTTGCATTTCCCTGATGATTAAGGATGTTGAACATTTTTTCAGGTGCTTCTCAGCACAAACAAATTCTCAGTTGAGAATTCTTTGTTTAGCTCTGTACCCCATTATTAATGGGGTTCTTTGAATTTCTGGAGTCCAGCTTCTCGAGCTCTTTGTATATATTGTATATATTGGATTTAATATATTGGATTGTATATATTATATATATTGGACTTTAGTCCCCTATCAGATTTAGGATTGGTAAAAATCCTTTCCCAATCTTTTGGTGGCCTTTTTGTCTTATTGACAGTCTCTTTTCTGATTCTTCTTTTTTTTTTTTTTCCATTTTTCAGTTCTTGATCTTACAGCACAAGCCATTGCTGTTCTGCCTAGGAATTTTTCCCCTCTGCCCATATCTTCAAGGCTTTCCCCCACTTTCTCTATAAATTTCCGTGTCTCTGGTTTTATGTCGAGGTCTTTGATCCACTTAGACTTGAGCTTTGTACAAGGAGATAAGAATGGATCAGTTCACATTCTTCTACATGATAACCACCAGTTGTGCCAGCACCATTTGTTGAAAATGCTGTCTTTTTTCCACTGGATGGTTTTAGCTCCCTTGTCAAAGATCAAGTGACCATAGGTGTGTGGATTCATTTCTGGGTCTTCAATTCTATTCCATTGATCTACCTATCTGTAGCTGGACCAGTCCCATGCATTTTTTTATCACAATTGCTCTGTAGTACAGCTTTAGGTCAGGCATGGTGATTCCTCCAGAGTTTCTTTTATCCTTGAGAAGAGTTTTTGCTATCCTAGGTTTTTTGTTATTCCAGATGAAATTGCAGATTGCCCTTTCTAATTAATTGAAGAATTGAGTTGGAATTTTGATGGGGATTGCATTGAATTTGTAGATTGCTTTTGGCAGGATAGCCATTTTGACTATATTAATCCTGCCAATCCGTCAGCATTTGACAAAATCCAACACCCCTTCATGATAAAAGTCTTGGAAAGATCAGGAATTCAAGGCCCTTACCTAAGCATGATAAAAGCAATATACAGCAAACCAGTAGCCAACATCAAGCTAAATGGAGAGAAACTCGAAGTAATCCCACTAAAATCAGGGACTAGACAAGGCTGCCCACTTTCTCCCTACCTTTTCAACATAGTACTTGAAGTATTAGCCAGAGCAATTCGACAACAAAAGGAAATCAAGGGGATACAAATTGGAAAGGAAGAAGTCAAAATATCACTATTTGCAGATGATATGATAGTATATATAAGTGACCCCAAAAATTCCACCAGAGAGCTCTTAAACCTGATAAACATCTTCAGTGCAGTAGCTGGATATAAAATTAACTCAAACAAGTCAATAGCCTTTCTCTACACAAAGGATAAACAGGCTGAGAAAGAAATTAGGGAAACAACACCCTTCTCAATAGTCACAAATAATACAAAATACCTTGGAGTGACTAACTAAGGAAGTGAAAGATCTGTATGATAAGAACTTCAAATCTCTGAAGAAAGAAATTGAAGAAGATCTCAGAAGATGTAAAACTTTGTCTTAAAAACCCCAAATCAGAGAATTTCACCCAGTTTTTACCTGTATTGGGTATGCAGACAGAGCGCATAGTAATGATTCTGGAATGGCTGTTATTCTTGAGTCCAGGTAAAATGGGGCCTCACAGGAGTTTATTCTATGTCTTATATGTGAAAGTTATAATATGTTGAGTATCCCTTTTCATAATTTGTGGGAACAGAAGTATTTTAGATTTAAATTTTTTAGGAGTTAATGATGCTTTTATAGATAGTATAAGATGTCTTTGGAATGGAAACTGGCTCTAAATGCAAGAAACACTTGTGAGTCATTTATGCCCTATGAACATAACTTGAAGGTAATTTTATAGTACTTTTTATGAGCATGTACATTGTACCCTTCACATAAAAGTGGCTACACAATTTTCCATTTGTGGTGTCATTGTTGGCCCTCATGATATTTAAGTTTTGTAACACTTTGGATTTTCAGATCTAGGTGTTCAAGCTAGATATTCTAATATAGTATTGTATATATCAGATAAATAACAATAGTTTAAAGGTAAAACATGGACTTCAGTGAACAAATTGTTATTATTGCATGTCTCTTATGAACTAAATCAAAAAGAAGTTGAAGCCTCCACTAATTTCCCAGAGATCCTATTAGATAATGAGTACATTTTAACAGGATGACTGAAGTATTATAATACATCCAAATTCAACCCCACTGTTTACAATGCTTTATAATTTGTTTTCATTATTTTACCTCTACCATCAAAGCTTTAGTTTGTATTTTCACTTGGAAAAGTTAAAGGTTCAGGTTGTTATATATCAAGTTAAGCGAGGTTCTAGAGCACGTCGAAAGAGATGATTAAATCCAAATGACATAGCTAAGACTATTAGGATTCCTAGAACAAAAATCACAAAGACTTCTTCTGTATTTTATTAACATTTAAAAATTAGATTTCAAACTATTCCCATATAAGAACTACAACCATGTGATGCATAATATTTTTAGTTAAAAACAGTCAGCACACAGAACAGTGACCTCTAAGATATTGTCCTCGATGACATCATTGCCATCTTTGTTTTGTGTAGATGCACTCTATGATGTTCACCTAACAAAACTGTGTAACACACATTTCTTAGGTGTGTCCTAGTTGTTAATTTAATCATGCCTGTGCTTGGACAGTCTATAAAAACTCTCAAGAAGGTCTGAAGATAAAACTTAGTGGTAGATTGCTTGTGGTGTTGAGGCTCCAGTTTAACACAATAATACACATGAATTCTCTCACACACATACAAACAAGTACTCGTTTTACGTATAAGGCTGAAGTGTTTATTTATATTTAATATTTTACAGCAATTTTCATTTTGTTTAGCCTCCTATAAGTTTTCATTGTAGAATAACTAAAAGGGCTATTACAGGGATCTTTTTAAATATCTTTCATCCCCTTACATACACTAAGTGCCCCTATTGTGTCCTTGCATTATATCTTGTGAGTCTTTGCCTCACCTACTATATTTTGACCTCTCTGTGGGCAAAGGCTGGGTCTTTTTTATCTTTGTTTTCTCACTGTTGCTTGGCAATGCCTGACTTGTAGAAAACAACCAGTAATGGTTTGTTGATTAAATGAAGGAACCCAAAATCGCAGCTTATCTAAAGCCTTAACTTTCCAAGTGTGAGAAGTGAGGTTTAGTGAGTTGTTACTTAAGAAATAGGAACAGGAGAGGCCATTTGTTCCAACTGTCTGTAATGTCCTTGTTAAGGTTATTATGCAGTTCTGTTTGAATATCTTATCACAGAAGAGGTTCTAAACTGTCGATGTTATTCAGCTTATTAAGTGGAGAAAAAGACTATTCTACCTTAGGATTTCTACTTTTAGTGTTTGTTCTGATTATAGAGTACTTCAAACATTTTAAGGTGGATTTTTTTTTCCTTTCTTTTTTTTCTTGTCTTCTCTGGAATGGCCATCCTTATTTTTTTTGTGTGTGTCATTTCACATGGGTTTCAGAACATTCACCAAATTGGATTTTCCCCTTTTAATTTACCAGTGTTCTTTTAAAACGTTATTTCTCAGATAGTACACAACAATCTTCAGTGTATTTCCATCAGTGAGAAGGTGCATATTACATACCCCCTTTCTTTATTCTGTTAAGTCATTCTAGGATGGCAACCATGTCACAGCTTTTTCAAATGTAAGCTATCAAGAGAAACACATAAGGTTTCACTTGGCATGTTGTTAATCTATGAATTCTTTATTCTACAGTTTGCATTTATTACTGCTACAGTTTGCTTTGTTAAGATTTAATCTATTGTTCTAGTCCATCTGAATATTTCTGATTCCTTCTAGCCAGTATGTTACCTTTCTGGCTGAACTTTGTCTCATTGGCAAATTTAGTAATATATGGTCACAGTATTTATCTAGACTATTATCAAGAATTTGAAGTAGATAAGAAATATGTGTTTGTAGTGATTTGGATAAAAAACAATGTCCCCTAAAGTTTCAGGCATTGAAACATTTGATCCCCATTTGGTAACGTTGTTTGTGGAGGAAGTACACCACTGGAGTGAGGCTTTGAAATCAAAAGCCTGATGTGCGGTTTACTCTTTCTTCTTCATGCTTGAGGTTTAAGATGTGAATCCTAAGCTTTCTGCTCCTACCAGTGCCTGCTGCTTTGCTGCTGTGCTTCCCCTCCATGGTGGAATCGTAGCCTTCTGGATCTGTAAACCCAGATTTTTTTTCTTTTGTAAATTTCCTTGGTTGTGTTTATCTTAGCAATAGAAACCAAATTAGAACAGTGCTTTAATTTTGATTTTTGGTATAGTATTCCTTTTATATTCTAGTCCAATAACCCCATCTAAAGGAAATACCAGGATAATATTGCATGATTGGTTTTACACTTGATCTTAGCCAAAAGGCCAAGAAGCGATGCATGATTGGTTTTAATGAATGCTTGCTGACTCTTAATTAGTATAACTTTTCCTTGCCCATGGCGCTTAAACAGTTTACTAATGTGTGTCAGAAATTTGTTTGGGATTGACTTGTAATGAATATATATACAATTAGTGATCTACCTGCTTTCTATTGTTGATTATTAGTGTTTTCTTTATGGTGGCCTTTTTTATTCTTGTTTTTTTCCTGAGGTTTTCATAGGGAATAAGATATGTAAATTCTCACATAGACCAAGAGATAGTGTATATGATACCATAAAGCTGAACTTTAGAACAGCCCAGAACTTTATTCTTGATTGCTATAGGTCCTGGTTTCTTCATTCTACAATCTGTTTTTCTGCTTTGAATAGATTATTAATGATGTTAATTGAAGAAATGATTCAAATGTAAGCAAACCTGCATTCTATTTTCTTTTGGTTGTTCTTGTTATGAGTGTAAATTAGAGAAAACCATCTTCTCATATGTTTTGAAACTTTAGCACACTCTGCACCAAACTTCCTACACTTTTTCTTCAGTCTTTTTCTATTCAACTTTCTTCAGACAATGTACCCATTACATCCTTCCAGACTCCTCTGAATGTTTTTCTTTGACAACCTTCATGGGAGGGCTTCATTCAGGTACTTCCAGACATATCTGCAGACCTCAAAGAAGCAAAGTCCCCTGGAATTGTAATACCCAGAAAGCCTGTTTATCTGTTAATATAAGAACAAAGGGGGAAAACGAGTACAATAAAACTGATTGACATAATTTAATCCTAAAATGTGAAGGACTATTGCAAGTAACATTGTCAACCTGAAAATATGCTTCTTCAGTAAGGACAACATTGGATTAGAGAACAGCAGCCTAGCTCCCAACAAAAAGAAGAAAACACATTTCCAGAATATGGTAAGGAATTCCAGTTACTATGTGAAGAACTGTAGGTTACCTTGGATGGCTTGATTAAAATAGAAATAAAAATAGAAAAGCTGTATACCAAGAGAATTTGTGAACTGGAGAGTAATCATTATGAAAAGGGTACTAAATGAACCCCACTGTTTCACACGAGGCCAAAACCCATTTTATGAAATCCCCTGCCTGCTCTCTGGCATGTACAGAAAGGAAATCCTCCTCAGCACACTATTAGGGTAGAGCTGGCCCCTCATCAAACTATGACCTCATTCTGAGATGCCTGTCCTTGTGGCTATACCTGTAGGGAAAAAAAAGAAAGCAAGCTAAAACTAGAGAGCACACTGCTCAAAACAGGCCCAGGCCTCATGACTCCCCAGATACCTTGGTCTCTGAGCATAGCCTAGGCTGCAGACCATTGGTTAGACAGTCCCCGCTATAGGACCTGGCACTATGCATCTAAGCCAGACTCCTTTCTGGCATGACCACCAGCCCTCTTAGAGTCCTAGGATCACTGAAGTAGTCCTTGCAGCCTCTCCAGGTTCCATTTGTGTATCACGCTCACCTGTTGTGAAGCATCACTCTTGAGCATTTAGTAAAATAAATTAGTTCCCTAGGGAACTGATATTTCTTATGTTATTATCATGGTGATACAATCAACAAAATTCAAACCATGTAAGTTGGTACAAGATAAGCAACATAGTTTCTTCGGCACATGAAACAAAATAAATAAACATTAGAAGGCACACCTCTGATTGGGTTAAATAGACATTTCAACTGATCAATCAGTGGGTAAAAGACAATGCCCCTCAACCTTAATTCAGTCCCTGGATGGAAAAGAGAACCAACTACTGCAAATTATCCCTTGACCGCCACACACACACTTGCTGTACACACATCACTGCTCAACCAAAGACCTGATTTTAAAAAAGACGATGCAACTTAAGAAATTTGAGTGTGAGCTATAAATAATTAGGACTTGTTAAATTTTATGATATTGTGGTTATGTTTTAAAGAGAAGTCTATCATTTTAGATGCATATTGAAATGGTTAATGGATAAAAAGGAAATAGTGTCATTTGCATCAAAGTATCTGATAACAGAGTAGAGAGAAGAGTGTTATCTATCATTGCTAAACATAGTTAGCATATATGGTGTAGTTTTATAATATTATTTTCCAAGTTCTGTGTATATTCTAAATATTCATAATGAAAGTAACAAATTCTCCCTTGAACATTTAATTGCCGTATAGATAGTTATTTGCAGGTTTAGGTTCAAAACTCAGCTCTGATTATAACTTACATAATCTCGTATAAATTGGCTAAAATTAAGACTTTTACTTTTAGATTAATATATTGACTATTTAGTATCTGGTATCCAGTCTTTGGCTTTGCTTCTAGAAAACTCTTTAGTCAACAGTTAAAGTTTCAACTAGCTGGGTACCTACCCATGTGAAACCAAAAAGGGTCATAAGAATTATTAAAGTAAGTTGGACAACTAGGTGTTTTGTGGGAAACAGCAAAGAAACTGCTCATACCCTCCCCCATTCTAAGTAGGCTTTGTTGGTTTGTGATGGTTGATTTGTGATAGGAATTGAACCCAGGATCTCAAACATGCTCAGTATGCACTCTACCATTAATAACCCAAGCCTTTGACCTTAGAATAAGTTCTAGGATGGCAGGGGCAGTGTCTGCTTTTTTCCCTGATTTATACCCAGTGTTTCACAAGCATCATGCTATCGATAAGCAATGAATCGATTTTAAATGTATTAATTTAACCTTTTTGTGTTCTCTTTCTCAGTTTTTAAAAAAATGAGGTAATTGCAAGTATGTTAAGCCTGTGGCTATAGGCTTCATGCATCCCATGATAACTAAATGTGAACCAACACATAAATAGATGACAATGTCATATCAGAATGACAAAAGATTGGATAGTTCAGGAAATTAATCCTTTGATTTTTTTTCTAAAAAAATGTGCATAATGCGTGTATATGGGCGTGTCCAGGAAAGCCATAGTAAACATGTGGAGCTGAAATGATAATATTGTGGAGTTGGTTCTCTCCTTCTACCTTTACATTGGTCCTAGAGATTGAACTAAGGTCTTCAGAATTGAAATGTGGGTGTCTTTACCACATGAGCAGTCTTACTGGCCTTGGAGATAATTCTTATGATACCTTCAAACATTAACAAAAATGTTTTTGTCCTGAGACTAATTTTTAAGTACAGTTTAGAAAGTATTGCTATAATTCCTTCATTGTCGGCAGCATCATAGGTGGTATGCTATTTTTTATTAATTCTTCAGGAGTTTTTCATGTTTTGATCATATTCACCCCCTAACTCTTACCAGATCCACATCCCCTTCCCTACCTACTCAACTTTGTGTC
Organism: Mus musculus; assembly: GCF_000001635.26. Lineage (NCBI taxonomy): Eukaryota > Metazoa > Chordata > Mammalia > Rodentia > Muridae > Mus > Mus musculus. The sequence continues at coordinate 23,722,060 of NC_000086.7, forward strand.
TGTTTTTTTTAAACCCATCAAGGTCAATTTCTGATACTCAAATACTCAAATGTGTGGTGAGTATGCTTGACTTACAAGGGCTGTGCTATTAGAGAAAATGGCTTCTCCCTCCTGCAGCAGCTAACAGTTGCCAGTAGCTCAATGAGTAGGAGTATGAGTTTGTTACAAGTTGCCTTCTCCGTGCTGAACTTTTCTCTGGCTTGAGCTTACACAGATCTTGTGTAATTTTCCACAACCACTGTGAATTCATATATGCAGCTGCTCTACTGTGACCGTAAGACATTGTTTTCTTGTAGTCATCTGCCACCTCTGGCTCTTAAACTCTTTCTGACCCTTTATGCACAGTGATCCTGAGCTGTGGTAGGAGGGGTTCTGTATGTATTCCATTTACTGCTCTTCACTCTGCAGTCGTATATTCTCTGCACCCTGCTTAGTTGTGGTCTTTGTGTTAATCAGTATCTACTGCAATAGAAGTTTCTCAGAGGAGGGTTGAAAATGTATTGATATGTGAATAGGAGTCATTAGGAATTGATATAGTGGTATCTCAGTTTAGCAGAATAATGGTGGTGGGTTCTCCTCTAGGGCTTCTGATCTGTCTAGCTCTGATAACAGGTAACAAAAATGGCTTTTACCCTGTAGATCAGGACTTCAAAATCCAATCAGAAAGTGAATGCTTGCTCCCATGATATTCATACCTCTATGCACCAGTGGGCATGTCTTGCCAGGCCATTCACATTGTAGTTCACAGGGTTCACAGCTGAGTAAGATTGGTAATTACTTTTCTGGAAGCATGCATGGTACTTTCAGCATTATGAAATTTAGCCAGCATAGGTGAAGCTACCAGGTCAGTAGCAGCTTGATTTCTCCATGTTCTATAACTGAAGTATGTGGTATCTTCAGCAACACAGTATTACTGTTAAATTCTGCAGGGTAACCAAGAGCAAGAGCAATAGCCTGTAATGTTTAGGGCCTATAGGACCTCTCCAGCCAACAGTTCCATTGATGATATTGGACTTTTTATTTGTTATCCTTTGTGTCTAGTATGAGCATTAAAGTGTAGCTCCATTTAAACTCTGTGCATTATATGTATATGTGTATTAGGAAACTTCTATAGTAGTAATTTTCCATATGACTTTTAAAAAGTCTTTTGTGTTATTTTTCCTTCCTTACATTCCCTCCCTAACCCCTCTTCTGCTCTACTATGCCAATTTAATCTTTAACTCTTTATACCAGTGCAGCCTATCTCCCCTAATATAAAAGTCCTTCCCTGTGGTTCCTTTGTAATTTCATAACCCCTATGGTCATTCCAAATGAATACAAGTATTTGAAGGTTAAAGTCTAGCATCCACAAATGGGAGAAAACATGACATTTGTCTTTCTGGATCTGGGCTACCTATCTCAGAATGATTGTTTCTAGTTCCATCCATTTATGTGTGAATGTCATAATGTCATCTTTCTTTATAGCTAAATAATATTCAATTGTGTAAATATATTTTTGTTATCTATCTATTAGCTTATAGACATCTAGGCTGTTTCCACTTACTCGCTATTGTGAGTAAAGGAACTGGGAACATGAATTACCAGGTATCTCTAGAGTAGTCTATGGAGTCCTTTGTGTATATACCCAGGAGTGGTGTAGTTGGATCATGTGGTAGGCCTATTTTTAGTTTTTTTGAGGAACTTCCACACTGATTTCCACAGTTGCTGCACTAGTTTTTACTTCCACCAGCTGTGAATAAGTGTTTCCTATTCCCTACTAACTATGGTAGCAAAACAAACCTTAGTTGTTATATCTAAATCTCTGAAATGATAACCTGGTTCTCTTATATTATCTGAGGTGTGCTAGAGTCTAATTCAGTTGTCATGTACATTAGGCATGTGTAATATTTGGGGAATAAATTATTTTTATTTTAAAAAGTAAAGATTGTTCTCAACACACTAAAAAGTCAAGTTTAGCAAGTTCCAAAGTCTACCTGTAAGAGAATTGATAAATGTTGCTTTGATGACAGGTTTGTGCCTTTTATTACAGTTGTATTTGGTTTTACAACCTCTAGAGTAAATTAGGTTAGAAATTTTGAAAAGAAAAATAATGTCTACCACATTCTACAAAACCATAAAAGCAATGTGTTAAGGTTTTGTGATTTTTTTCTTAAATGATTATAATGCAGATAATAAATTACTTTCTTATTGTAGACACCAATACAGTCAAAATACTAAACAGATAAGAGACTAGAGAAAATACCTATAATGCATACTTTTATATTCAAATCTCATTGTGTTAGTATAAACTGTAGCAAAACAATGTAGTGTGCAAAAATAACTTTATCATAGAAAAATTTATAGTCAACATGTAGGTGCATGACTGCAGTAACAGCTGTTGGAGAGGCTGAGCATGACGGATTGCTTGAACCCAGGAGTTGGCAATTAATCTTGACAATACACTGAAAGTCCATTTTAGAACTATAAAAACAAGCTATTATAAATAAAAGTATTCTATATATGTTGACAGTTACTGAGATACAAGTATGAAAGTGCCATTTATATTCAAATCTTAAGTGGTTTTTGCTATTTTTAACATGAAAAGCTATGATTTTTTTTAGTGAAATTCCAATATTTGTTTAAAGCAGACTTTTATTTTGAAACTGTTTCACAAAATGCTTTTTCCATGTTTTCAATATGCTACAAACTCAAATTTTTACTGTGTACATTATCCAGTCAGTGACTTTTTATGTATTGGACTCTAAAAGCACAAATAATAACAGCAGTGATCTACAAACAAGATTACATTTATCATAAAAGCTATTGAGAAGGAAAATAAACAGTTAATAGAGGAAAAAAATAAAGTATGGATTGGAATAAAATGTTTGCAGACCTTATATCTTATAAGGGATTAATATCTATAATATATCAGAAACATACACAACTCAGAAACAAGAAAATTATGACCCAGTTTTAAAATGGGCAGGTATAGAGAGATGGCTTGGTGGATAAAAGCACTGGTTGCTCTTCCTGAGGACCATGGTTCTATTCCCAGTATTCATATGGTGTCTGATAACCGTCTGTAACTGTATTTGGCACCCTCTTCTGGTCTCTGAGGGCACTCGTCATACATACACTTGGTATACAGATATATAAGCAGGCAAAACACCCATACATATAAAATAGTAAAACAGTTCTTTTAAACGAACAAAAGACATGCCTATAATCCCACTACTAAGGAGGTAGAGACAGGGGGATCAGAATTTCTAGTTCATCCTCAACTACTAATGAGTTTGAGGTGACCCATATGCTACCTGTGACCTTGTCTCACACTGTGTACCCAAAATGAACAAAACCCTATAGAGGCGGTTTTGAAAAAGAGACATAGCCAACAAGTATATGAACTGCTCAACATCACTAATCATAAAGGCAATGCAAAAAAATCATGGCATACCTATTAGGAATGTTGCCAAAAATAAGATAAATGGTGAGAATATGGTATTCTGTACATTGTTGGTAGGGATATACACTAGTATAGCAATACCTTGGAGACAGACTTCAGAATTGCCTTGAAGTCACTGTATAGCTAAGGATGACCTTGAACCTCTTCTGGTCCTCCTGCCTCTTTCTCTCAAGTGTTGGGATTACAGGCATGAACCATAACATCCAGTTTACATATACAGAGACCAGTATGCAGGTTCCTCAACTAGGAATAGAACTACAGTATGAATTAGTAATTCTATTTGATGGTATATAGCCAAAGAACATTAAGTCAATAGTCTAATGAATATTTGAAATCTCATGTTTATTATAGTATTATTCATAACCAAGATTCAAAAATCAAGATAAATGTTTACCAGAGTCTGAGTAAATAAAGATAATATGTTATGTATGCACAATAGAATATTATTCTGCCATAAAAGAAGACCATTCTGAGACTTATAGCAACACACATAAACTTAAAAGACATTATGTTAAGTAAAGTACACCAGACACAAAAAGTCAAGAGCTTTATCATCTCACTTACATTGCACTCTAAAATAAGTCACCCCTGTAGAAATGTAAAGTAGAGAAGGGGTTATTGGGTTTTGGAGAGGAGGAGTAGTATTGGAATGCTTCCTTCAAAAGGTTTAGAAAGAAAGTTTGTAAGACCTATGGTATGGCATATGACAGTAGCAAGTAATGTGTACTTGCTGTGTTGGCTCAGTTGATAGAGTGCACATGGTTCAGGCTCATGTCCCCAGCACCATAAAAATTGGGTGTTATGGTACATGTCTGTAATCTCAGTACTTGGCAGACAGAGACAGGGGGACCAGAAGAGGTTCCAGGTTACCCTTAGATATACAGTGACTTCAAAGCAAATCTAGGCTAAATGAAACCTAATCTACAAAAAAATTGCTATGAATAGAAAGTTCAGTTGCTTTTAGAAACATGGTGACTGTATAAACTGATGGGGTAATTATCTTGATTTAATCATATATATAAAAACTTCATTATTTCCAATAGTTAGGAATATCACTTGTCTCCTCCCTCCCTCTCCCTCCCTCCCTCCCTCCTTCCCTCCTTCCCTCCTTCCCTTCCTCCCTCTCTTCCTTTCTTCCATTTTTTGAGACAGACTCTCATAGAAAGTTGGCCAAACAAGACCAACTCTTACCCTAAGTCTCTCTGAAAGGTTTGTAGATGAATCGTTCAAACCTTTGAACGATTGAAAAAGTGCTACAAAGTGCAAAATAAAATCACATACATAAAATGTCTTTGGCAGCATTCCAGATCCCTATTCTTCTTTGACCATGCAATTACAGTTTTAAAGTCTTTGCTTATGTACTATTATAATATAAAACTGTGTCACATAAAGAGCTGGCTTTATATATATAAACAGACATTTGTGCTCCCTAAGTGGAATGGGTTCTACCTACACTAGCATTTTGTTTTTCCTACTATGTTCATAGGATGATATTGAACCTCTAATCTGGCTTGGCTATTAAGATAAAATGAATGAGTTTAACCTGGTGAAATTATTATAAAGAGCAGCCATCTCTCCAACCCCTATAGTATTTTTATTATTATGATATCTTTCTGGGAACAAATTAGAAAAATAAAGTTTGGGCTTTTTTCTTTTATATATATATATATATATATATATATATATATATATATATATATATATACCTTCCTAAAATCACAAAGACTCTACAGAATCTTGTTTAGGATCTTAGGATCTGCAGCCAGTTGATAGTTGAAGTTAAAAGATAACATTTTTTGATATCTGGTCCTTTATTTTTCCCTCTCATCCCTAAGCCTGACCTCAGTAGTTTTTGTAAGTACTTTATGCCCACTCTGAAATGCTAAATGTAACCTTCACTTTCAAATCAGAGACATAGAAGGGCTGAGTGGTCCCAGGATGCTAAAGATTAGTAATGTACTTATCTGGCTGCTACTTCTTGGTTAATGATAATTCTCAGATAGAGCTGAGCATAAGAAATAAGTATTTAAAAACCTTTGAATGATTGAAAAAGTGCTACAACGTGCAAAATAAAATCACATACATAAAATGTCTTTGGCAGCATCCCAGATCCCTATTCTTCTTTGACCATGCAGTTACAGTTTTAAAAAATGTGGTTTCTCTGTTTACAGATAAGAAACAAAGTTAGAAGGGCAAGAAAGCTTTTAAGCATAGGAACATAGCCAACTAGTAAGAATTGACCACTTAAATTAAGGAAGAAGCAGAACTATAAAACACAGATATTCCAAGACTAGAGTCTTTGGCATGAAAGTAAATAAATTCCCTGTATTTTAGTGCCTCCAGGAGGGAATTGTTATATTAAAATATTTATTATATGTATAATAATTAGTATACTAATAGGTATACTAATTAAGAGGGAAATATGTATTTTATTTAAAGAGATATTCTAAATGACAGATATTGAAGCTGCAAGCTTACTCATAATTCATATACAAGATAATTTTGAGACTTTATGTTAAAAAATATTAAAAGACAAAGGCTAGTATACTACAGTAGCTGCTGCTGTGCAGCCAAGGTTATTAGTGCTGCTTCTTGAGTTGGACTAAACCCATCTAAGACTTTGAATTCTGATTGGCCATTAACAGCTACAGTAAATGTCTAACTGACATGTTGTAGCCTGGGAAAGAAATAAGGAAAGATTCATATGTAAAATCTCCAGAGAAGTGAATTCTTTGAGTCCCCAACTTTTGTAGTGTTTTAAGACCTTGCATAAAAAGGAGGCAATATTGTAAAATGGTTGGGAGCATGGAGTCAGGTTTCCTAAAGTCACATTTCAGTCCTTGTGGGTTTTTTGTTTTTTGTTTCTTTTTTTTTTTGGGGGGGGGGGTGTTGAGACAGGGTTTCTTTGTGTAGCCCTGGCTGTCCTGGAACTTACTTTGTAGACCAGACTGGCCTCCAACTCAGAAATCTGCCTGCCTCTGCCTCCCAGGTGCTGGGATTAAAAGCATACACCACCACCGCCCGGCCCAGCCCCTGTGGGTTTTTTATTATTATTAGGTATTTTCCTCATTTACATTTCCAATGCTATCCCAAAGTCCTCCATACTCTCCCCCCACTCCCCTACCCACCCACTCCCACTTTTTGGCCCTGGTGGTCCCCTGTACTGGGGCATATAAAGTTTGCGTGTCCAATGGGCCTCTCTTTCCAGTGATGGCCGACTAGGCCATCTTTTGATACATATGCAGCTAGAGTCAAGAGCTCCGGGGTACTGGTTAGTTCATAATGTTGTTGCACCTATAGGGTTGCAGATCCCTTTAGCTCCCTGGGTACTTTCTCAAGCTCCTCCATTGGGGGCCCTCTGATCCATCCAATACCTGATTGTGAGCATCCACTTCTGTGTTTGCTAGGCCCCAGCATAGTCTCACAAGAGACAGCTATATGTGGGTCCTTTCAGCAAAATCTTGCTAGTGTATGCAATGGTGTCAGCGTTTGGAAGCTGATTATGGGATGGATCCCTGGATATAGCAGTCTCTAGATGGTCCATCCTTTTGTCTCAGCTCCAAACTTTGTCTCTGTAACTCCTTCCATGGGTGTTTTGTTCCCAATTCTAAGAAGGGGCAAAGTGTCCACACTTTGGTCTTCGTTCTTCTTGAGTTTCATGCGATTAGCAAATTGTATCTTATATCTTGGGTATCCTAAGTTTCTGGGCTAATATCCACTTATCAGTGAGTACATATTGTGTGAGTTCCTTTGTGATTGGGTTACCTCACTCAGGATGATGCCCTCCAGGCCCATCCATTTGCCTAGGAATTTCATAAATTCATTCTTTTTTAATAGCTGAGTAGTACTCCATTGTATAAATGTACCACATTTTCTGTATCCATTCCTCTGTTGAGGGGCATCTGGGTTCTTTCCAGCTTCTGGCTATTATAAATAAGGCTACTATGAGCATAGTGGAGCATGTGTCCTTCTTACCAGTTGGAACATCTTCTGGATATATGCCCAGGAGAGGTATTGCAGGATCCTCCGGTAGTACTATGTCCAATTTTCTGAGGAACCGCCAGACTGATTTACAGCGTGGTTGTACAAGCTTGCAATCTCACCAACAATGGAGGAGTGTTCCTCTTTCTCCACATCCTCGCCAGCATCTGCTGTCACCTGAATTTTTGATCTTAGCCATTCTGACTGGTGTGAGGTGGAATCTCAGGGTTGTTTTGATTTGCATTTCCCTGATGATTAAGGATGCTGAACATTTTTTCAGGTGCTTCTCTGCCATTCGGTATTCCTCAGGTGAGAATTCTTTGTTCAGTTCTGAGCCCCATTTTTTAATGGGGTTATTTGATTTTCTGGAGTCCACCTTCTTGAGTTCTTTATATATATTGGATATTAGTCCCCTATCTGATTTAGGATTGGTAAAGATCCTTTCCCAATCTGTTGGTGGTCTTTTTGTCTTATTGACGGTGCCTTTTGCCTTACAGAAGCTTTGCAACTTTATAAGGTCCCATTTGTCAATTCTCGATCTTACAGCACAAGCCATTGCTGTTCTATTCAGGAATTTTTCCCCTGTGCCCATATCTTCGAGGCTTTTCCCCACTTTCTCCTCTGTAAGTTTCAGTGTCTCTGGTATCATGTGGAATTCCTTAATCCCCTTAGATTGGACCTTAGTACAAGGAAATAGGAATGGATCAATTCACATTCTTCTACATGATAACAACCAGTTGTGCCAGCACCATTTGTTGAAAATGCTGTCTTTTTTCCACTGGATGGTTTTAGCTCCCTTGTCAAAGATCAAGTGACCATAGGTGTGTGGGTTCATCTCTGGGTCTTCAATTCTGTTCCATTGGTCTACTTGTCTGTTGCTATACCAGTACCATGAAGTTTTTATCACAATTGCTCTGTAGTACAGCTTTAGATCAGGCATGGTGATTCCACCAGAGGTTCTTTTATCCTTGAGAAGAGTTTTTGCTATCTTAGGTTTTTTGTTATTCCAGATCAATCTGCCGATTGCCCTTTCTAATTTATTGAAGAATTGAGTTGGAATTTTGATGGGGATTGCATTGAATCTGTAGATTGCTTTTGGCAAGATAGCCATTTTTACAATGTTGATCCTGCCAATCCATGAGCATGGGAGATCTTTCCATCTTCTGAGATCTTCTTTAATTTCTTTCTTCAGAGACTTGTGAGAAGCTAGAAGCAATCCCACTAAAATCAGGGACTAGACAAGGCTGTCCACTCTCTCCCTACCTATTCAACATTGTATTTGAAGTCCTAGCCAGAACAAATAGACAACAAAAGGAGATCAAGGCGATACAAATTGGAAAGGAAGAAGTCAAAATATCACTTTTTGCAGATGATAAGATAGTATATAAAAGTGACCATAAAAATTCCCCAACAGGGCTACCTTGTCTGGCCTCATTGGGAGAGGGTGAGCCTACTTTGGCAGTGCCAAGGTGGATGAATGGGGGTGCCTAGGAGGACTCTATCCCTCTCAAGAAAAATGGAGGATCTCTGGGGGCGTTGATTTTGGGATGTAAATAAAGACATGAATTTTTAAAAAAGAGTCATTTTATCATTTTTTTTTTCATTTTTTTAGACCAGTAGAATTTGATTCTGCCCTAGGTAAGAGTAGAGTTTTGCTTCAGTAGAAAAACTGAGGTCAAAACAAATGATTTTTCTCTCCAAAATCAGTATGTCTAACGCAAATGAAAAATTTGAATGATGTTAGAATCAAAGAAGTGTAATGAAAGACAAAAATTATATGTATATTTGCTTATCTAATTGGAAAAGATGGTACTCATTTTGACAAAGGTAAACAGACATTCTTAATACACTCTTAATACATTCTTTTATTTTTATTCTTAATTTTTTATTAGATATTTTCTTCATTTACATTTCAAATGCTATCCTGAAAGTCCCCTATGCCCTCCCCCTGCCCTGCTCCCCAACCCACTCACTCCTGCTTCCTGGCCCTGGCGTTCCCCTGTACTGGGGCAATCCTTGCAAGACCAAGGGCCTCTCCTCCCATTGATGGACAACTAGGCCATCCTCTGCTACATTTGCAACTAGAGACACACCTCTGGGGGGTACTGGTTAGTTCACATTGTTGTTCCTACTATAGGGTTCTTCTTCTTTTTTTTTTTTTCTCAAAATTTTTTATTAGATAGTTTCTTCATTTACATTTCAAATGCTATCCCCAAAGCCCCCTATACCCCCACCCCCTGCTCCCCAACCCACCCACTCCTGCTTCCTGGCCCTGGCATTCCCCTGTACTGGGGCATATGATCTTCGAAATACCAAGTACCTCTCTTCCCCTTGATGGCCGACTAGGCCATCCTCTGCTACGTATGCAGACACTCATATACTTCTTATGGGCACATGTTTTGGAACTATTAGTATACATAAAAATTGATCTTAGCCTTATATCTAAGTGAAGATATTCTTAAATCAATGAGAACATAAATTAGTGTGGTGTTCTGGGTGGTAGCCTGAAAGCATCCCCCAACTTTGAAGTTTTTATAATTTTAATCCACAATTTCACATTTACAAAAATTCGTTTTGAAAAAATTTATCATGGAGTTGTACAGTTTCTTATGGACAAAACTCCTCATCTTATATGAATACAAATAGTAAGTTTATAAATAATTGTATTAGCATGCTTCCCTGCTTTTTTTTCTGTTTTCCAGATTTTATTATACAAAAACAAGACTTTCCAGTGACAAAATATATTCCTAGTTTTAAAATGTGAGATTGCCTTTATTGATATGTCGAAGTGTTTCTTATTTCTTTTATTCAATACCTTCTTTTGTTTCTGAACAGGTCTCCAGGAAAAGTTGGACTTTTATCATTTAAGGTGAGTTGTGTTTCCTCAACAATTTAGGTATTTGTCACCTTCTTGTTACCTTTTTTAAAAACCTTTTTCTTCAACAACATTGTGAGTATACTCTTCTGATTTACCAGTTAATTAGATATCCCATAAATATCTAAGTGTATATTGTGCTTTAAGGAAGAGTATATACATAATTTATAGAATTTCATTAATTTTTATTTGATTTATTATCTTAAAAATAAAAGAACACTATAAAGCTCTAAGCATATAACTTAATGATAGAGTACTTGTCTAGTATATACAAAGCCTTAGGTTTGGACTCTAGTGTTTTAAAAAAGAAAAAAATAACCAAAACACTCATATACTTCTTACAGGCACATGTTTTGGCACTATTAGTATGCATAAAATATATCTTAGCCTTCTATCTAAGTGAAGATATTTTCTATTGTGACAGGATGTCATTGGAAGACATTTTGGGTTGTTTTTGTGATGCTGGATATCAAACCTGGAGCCTAGCACATGCTAGGTAACTAACTGCTACATCACTGAGCTACATCCTGCTTCCTAAGACTTACCATTTTAAAGTACAAGATTGTAATCAAGAAAATTTATTTACATATAAATATTTATATATTTATATTATATTTTGTATATATAATCTTGAACATGCTTTATATTTCACATATGTGTATGTATAGATATTTATAACATTTTGAAGAAGTAAAAATTAATTAATTATATACAAAACCCAAGTGAGTTTCAAACACCAGAGTGCTGATTAGAGTTCCAACGCACAGAAATGTATATATACTGTGATGCCATTATGTTAAGTTCAAAAGCATTAAAAAAAACATATTATTTACAAATATAATCATGGGATTTGCCTGAGTCCCTTGGTTCAATTCCTTTAGAACCCTATAAAAAATTGGGCATGATGGGTCATGCCTCTAAGCACAGCACTAGAGATGTGGAGACTGGAAATTCAAAAATTCAAACTCATTTTTGTTTACATAGTGAGTTTAAGGTCATCTTGTTCTACATGAGACATCAAACAAACAAGAAGAATGAAAGAAAACAAATGTCGTCAAACTGGAAAGAAAGCAAAGTAATGATAAACGTAATTTAGGCTATCATTTCTCAGAATGAGACATTATTAAGGGAAATAATAGTGTACAAAAGAATTGAAAGCTCTTTTTCATAAACTAAATGCTTAGAACGGGTCTGTTATAATTCTTGTATTTTATGAAAATATTTTATACTTAATATTTTCATAATCATGTTTAAAAGTTATATGTCTGTGTAGTCTGTTTTGTTTGTTTCTTTAAATTTCCTTATACAAAATAGTATGAAAAGGGAAAAGGTCCTGTGTATCCTTTACTCACTTTCTCCAATGGTTATAACTTAATCATAGAACAGTATCAAAACCAGGAATTTGACATTGGTACAGTGTGAGTGTATAATCTTCTGTCGGTATTTTTTGTGTGTATGCCTGTGTAACCACTGTAACCAAGATGCAGAACTATGTCATCAACATGTGCCTTGTGCTACCAGCTTATATTTAACATGTTACCAACAACCCATATCATTTTCAAATTTGTTTTCCATCTCTCTAATTTTGTTTTGAAGATAGTCTATAAATAAAATCATATAGTATATGCCCCTATGAAATTAGCTCAAAGTATTGAGATTCACCAGACTTGTTGCATTTATCAACATTGTGTTCATTTTCATTGTTTAGTAGCACATGATGTCCATGTACTGAGGCCACTGAGCATGTTTCATGTATATACGACATATCTAAAGATACCCTTTGTAAAGATTTATTTTTATATGTCTGTGTACCACACAGAAGGTAGAAGAGAGCATTGGACCCCATGGAGTATTACAGACAGCTGTGAGCCACCCAAATGTGGGTGCAGATAATAGAAGTCTGCTCCTGTGGGAAAGCACAGAGTGCTTTCACTACTTTCTCTCCAGGTTCTCATCTTCAATGATCTCAAATGGTAAAAATAAAGGTCCTGTTTATGGTAACTTTATAGTCTCACATTATAGATATCTATGGAAAGGGATAAATAGTCTTGGTTTTTGTAGATCAGACTAAATACTTAGTATTGAAAGAAGGATGGAGGGAGAACACAATACAGCAGCTATGCGACCACTGTTAATTTCAGAAATAAAAATCATTTAAAAAAGAATATAGAAGTTGTGCTAAGGTTAGGAAATTGGGGCATTGCATAGGTGGGTAGAGAACCATTGGCAAGATATTGTGTTAGGTAACAACAGTATGAACTAAACATATGGCATTTGTTGGAAGCATTCAAAACACTTAAATAGTGTGACATCTGTAGAAGCTTCCATGCTATAATGCCAAAAAATCAAGTAGGTTGTGCTGAGTCTTAGATAGCAAGCTAAGAATTCTAGCCTTTAACATTTTTTATTGGATATTTTCTTTATTTATATTTCAAATGTTATACCCTTTCCTGGTTAACCCACCTTCCCGGAAAACCCCTATCTCATTCCCCTCCCCCTGCTTCTATGAGGGTGTTCCACCTACTCCCGCCTCCCACCCCTTCATTTCCCCATACACTGGGGCATCTATCAAGCCTTTAATAGGACCAAAGATCTCTCCTCCCATTGATGCCTGACAAGGCCATCCTCTGCTACATATACAGCTGGAGCCATGTATACTCCTTCGTTGGTGACTTAGTCCCTGGGAGCTGTAGGGGCCTGGATGGTGGATATTGTTCTCCCTATGGGGTTGCAATCCCCTTCAACTCCTTCAGTCCTTTATCTTCTCCATTGGGGACCCCACGCTTAGTCCAGTGGTTGGCTGCAAGCATCCACCTCTGCATTTGTAAGACTCTGGCAGGGCCTCTCAGGAGACAGCCATATCAGGCTCCTTTCAGCAAGCATTTCTTGGCATCCACAAGTGTCTGGTTTTGGAGACTATATATGGGAAGGATCCCCAGGTGGGGCAGTCTCTGGATGGACTTTCCTTCAGTCTCTGCTCTACACTTTGTATCCATATTTGCTCCCTTGAGTATTTGTTTCCCCCTTCTAAGAAGAGCCGCAGCACCCATACTTTGGTCTTCTTCAGGAGCTTCATGTGGTCTGTGAGTTCTATCTTAGGACTTTTGGGCTAATATCCACTTATCAGTGAGTGCATACACGTGTGTTCTTTTGTGATTGGGTTACCTCACTCAGGGTGATATTTTCTAGTTCCATCACTTTGCCTAAGAATTTCATGAATTCATTGTTTTTTTTATCTAATTCTATTTTAAATTTAACTTGTATTACAATCCAAAAAACATCTTTTTAAATCTTAAACAACTGACATTTAATTGTGAGACTATAACTATTTAGTCTTTAACCCCATCCAAGATTTGAGAATGAATAAATAATCTATCTATCTATCTATCTATCTATCTATCTATTTATCTATTTGGGATTAAAAACCATGAATTTTAGCTGGGCGTGGTGGCACACACCTTTAATCCCAGAACTCGGGAGGCAGAGGCAGGGAGATTTCTGAGTTCAAGGCCAGCCTGGTCTACAAAGTGAGTTCCAGGACAGCCAGGGCTACACAGAAAAACCATGTCTTGAAAAACCAAAAAAAAAAAAAAAAAAAAACCAAACAAACAAAAAAACCATGAACTTTAAATTCGGATTTTTTTTTTATTAGATAATTTCTTTATATACATTTCAAATGTTATCTCCTTTCCTTATTTCTCCACTGAAAACCCCCATAATCCCATCTCCCCTCCCCTTGCTCACTAACCCACCCACTCCAGCTTCCCTATCTTGGTATTCCCCTACACTAGGGCATCGAGCCTTTACAGGACCAAGAGATTCTCCTCTCCTTGATGTCCCATAAGACCATACTCTGCTACATATGCAGCTGGAGCCATGAGTCCCTCCATGTGTATTCTTTGGTTGGTGGTTTTGACCCTGGGAGCTCTGTGGGTACTGCTAGGTTCATATTATTCTTCTTCCTATGGGTCTGAAAGGTCCTTCAAGCTCCTTGAGCCTTTCTCTAGCTCCTCCATTGAGAACCCTATGCTCAATCCAATGGATGGCTGTGAGCATCCACTTTTGTATTTGTCAGGCTCTGGCAGAGCCTCTCAGGAGACAGCTATATCAGACTTCTGTCAGCAAGCACTTGTTGGCAACCACAATAGTGCCTGGGTCTGGTAACTATATGGGATGGGTCGTCAGGTGGGACACTCTCTGGATGGCCTTTTCTTCAGTTTCTGCTCCATACTTTGTCTCTGTATCTCCTCCCATGGGTATTTTGATCCTGCTTCTAAGAAAGACCAAAGAATCCACACTTTGGTCTTCCTTCTTGAGCTTCATGTGGTCTGTGAATTGTATCTTGAATATTTCGAAATTCTGGGCTAATATCCACATATTAGTGAGTGTATACCATGTGGGTTCTTTGGTGATTGGGTTATCTCATTCAGTATGATATTTTCTATCCATTTGCCTAAGAATTTCATAAATTCATTGTTTTTAATAGCTGAGTAGTACTCCATTGTGTAAATGTACTACATTTTCTGTATCCATTCCTCTGTTGAGGGACATCTGTGTTCTTTCCAGCTTCTGGCTATTATAAATAGGGCTGCTATGAACATAGTGGAGCATGTGTCCTTATTACATGTTGGAGCATCTTCTGGGTATATGCCCAGGAGTAGTATTGCTGGATCTTCCTGTAGTACAATGTCCAATTTTCTGATCAATTGCCAAACTGATTCCAGAGTGGTTGTATCAGCTTGCAATCCCACCAGTAATGGAGGAGCGTTTCTCTTTCTCCACATCCTCCCCAGCATCTGTTTTTACTTGAGGATTTTTTTTTTTTTTTGATCTTAGCCATTCTGACTGGTGTGAGGTAGAATCTCAGGATTGTTCTGATTTGCATTTCCCTGATGATTAATGATGTTAAACATTTCTTTAGGTGCTTCTCAGACACTCGGTATTCCTCAGTTGAGAATTCTTTGTTTAGCTCTGTAACCCATTTTTAATAGGGTTATTTGGTTTTCTGGGGTCTAACTTCTTGAACTCTTTGTATATATTAGTTATTAGCCCTCTGTTGGATGTAGGTTTGGTAAAGATCTTTTCCGAATCTGTTGTTTGCCATTCTATCCTATTGACAGTGCCCTTTGCCTTACAGAAGCTTTGGGATTTTATGAGGTTCCATTTGTCGATTTTTGATCTTAGAGCATAAGCTATTGGTGTTCTATTCAGGAAATTTTCTCATGTGCCCATGTACTAGATGCTCTTTCCCACATTCTTTTCTGCTAGTTTCACTGTATCTGGTTTCATGTGGAAGTCATAGATCCACTTAGACTTGAGCTTTCTACAAGGAGACAAAAATTGACTGATGTGCATTCTTCTACATGCTGACCAACAGTTGAACCAGAACCATTTGTTGAAAATGCTGTCTTTTTTTCCACTGGATGGTTTTAGCTCCTTTGTCAAAGATCAAGTGATCTTTGGATTTTGGTGTGTTCATTCATTTCTAGGTCTTCAATTTTATTCCATTGATCTACCTGCCTGTCACTCTACCAATACCATGCAGTTTTTATCATGATTGCTGTGTAGTACAGATTGAGGTAAGGAATGGTGATTCCTCCAAAAGTTCTTTTATTGTGAATACTTTTTGCTATCCTGGGTTTTTTGTTATTGAGATAAATTTGATAATTGCTCGCTCTTTTCTCTTCTTTTTCTTTTCTTTTCTTTTCTTTTCTTTTCTTTTCTTTTCCTTTCCTTTCCTTTCCTTTCCTTTCCTTTCCTTTTCTTTTCTTTTCTTTTGCTTTTTCTTTTCTTTTTCTTTCCTTTCCTTTTTCTTTTTCTTTTCTTTTCTTTTCTTTTCTCTTCTTTTCTTTTCTTCTTTTTGGTTTTTCGAGACAGGGTTTCTCCGTATAGCCCTGGCTGTACTGGAACTCACTTTGTAGACCAGGCTGGCCTTGAACTCAGAAATCTGCCTGCCTCTGCCTCCAAAGTTCTGGGATTAAAGGTGTGTGCCACCATGCCTGGCTATAATTGCTCTTTCTGATTGTATAAAGAATTGAGTTGGAATTTTGATGGGGATTGCATTGAATCTGTAGATTGCTTTCAATAGGATGGCCATTTTTACTATATTAATCCTGCCAATCCATGAGCATGGGAAATCTTTCCATCTTCTGAGATCTTATGAATCTTCAGTTACTTTCTTCTGAGACTCGAAGTTCTTATCATACAGATCTTTCACTTGTTTAGGTAGAGACACACCAAGATATTTTATATTATTTGTGATTATTATGAAGGGTATTGTTTCCCTAATTTCTTTCTCAGCCCATTTATCCTTTGTGTAGAGAAAGGCCATTGATTTCTTTGACTTTATTTTATATCCAGCCACTTTGCTTAAGTTCTTTATCAGGTTTAAGTGTTCGCTAGTGGAATTTTTTGGGTCACTTAAATATACTATCATATAATCTGGAAATACTGATATCTTGACTTCTTCCTTTCCAATTTGTATTTCTTTGACCTCCTTTTGTTGTCTAATTGCCCTAGCTAGAACTTCAAGTACCATATTAAATAGGTAGGGAGAGAGTGGGCAGCCTTGTCTAGTCCCTGATTTTAGTGGGATTGCTTCAAGTTTCTCTCCATTTAGTTTGATATTGACTACTGGTTTGCTGTATATTGCTTTTACTATTTTTAGGTACAGGCCTTGAATTCCTGAACTTTGCAAGACTTTTATCATGAATGGGTGTTGGATTTTGTCAAATGCTTTCTCAGCATCTAGGAAGAAGATCATATGGTTTCTGTTCTTTGAGTTTGTTTATACAGTGGATGATGTTGATGGATTTCCATATATTGAACCATTGCTGTATTCCTGGGATGAAGCCTACTTGCTCGTGATGGATGATTGTTTTGATGTGTTCTTGGATTCGGTTTAAGAGAATTTTATTGAGTATTTCTGCATCAATATTCATAAGGGGAATTGGTCTGAAGTTCTCTTTCTTTGTTGGGTCTTTGTGTAGTTTAGGTATCAGAGTAATTGTGGCTTCATAGAAAAATTGGATAGTGTTCCTTTTGTTTCTATTTTGTGAAATAGTTTGGAGAGTATTGGTATTAGGTCTTCGTTGAAGGTATGATAGATCTCTGCACTAAACCCATCTGATCCTGGGCTTTTTTTGTTGTTGTTGTTGTTGTTGGGAGAATATTAACGACTGCTTCTATTTCTTTAGGGGTTATGGGAGTGTTTAGATTGTTTATCGGATCCTTATTTAACTTGGTAGCTAGTATCTGTCTAGAAAATTGTCCATTTCATTCAGATTTTCCAGTTTTGTTGAGTATAGGCTTTTGTAGGATCTGAAAATTTTTGTATTTCCTCAGTTTCCGTTGTTATTTCTCCCTTTTCATTTCTGATTCTGTTGATTTGGTTAAATTCTCTGTGCCCTCTGGTTAGTTTGGCTAAGGGTTTATCTATCTTGTTGATTTTCTCAAGGAACCAGGTCCTGGTTTCGTTGATTCTTTGTATAGTTCTTTTTGTTTCTACTTGGGTGATTTCAGCCCTGAATTGATTATTTCCTACAGTATATTCCTCTTGTGTCTATTTGCTTCTTTTTGTTTTAGAGCTATTATTTGTGCTATCAAGCTGCTAGTGTATGCCCTCTCCAGTTTCTTTTTGGAGGCACTCAGAGCTATGAGTTTTCCTCTTAGCACTGCTTTCATTGTGTCACATAAGTTTTGGTATGTTGTAACTTTGTTTTCATTAATTCCTAAAAAGTCTTTCATTTCTTTATTTCTTCTTTGACCATGTTATCAATGAGTAGAGTGTTGTTCAGCTTCCACGTGTATGTGGGCTTTCTATTATTTATGTTGTTATTGAAGACCAGCCTTAGTCCTTGGTGATCTGATAGGATGCATGGGATTATTTCAATCTTATTTTATAAGTTGAGGACTGTTTTGTGACCGATTTTATGGTCAATTTTGGGGAAGGTATATTGAGGTGCTGAGAAGAATGTATATTCTTTGTTTTAGGATAAAATGTTCTCATAACTTCTGTTAGTTTCACTGTGTCTCTGTCTAGTTTCTGTTTTCATCATCTGTCCATTGTTGAGAGTAGGGTGTTTAAATCTCTCACTATTATTTTGTGAGGTGCAATGTGTGCTTTGAGCTTTAGCAAAGTTTATTTTATGAATATGGATGCCCTTGCATTTGGAGCATAGATGTTCAGAATTGAGAGGTCATTTTGGTAGATTTTACCTTTGATGAATATGAAGTGTCTCTCCTTATCTTTTTTGATAACATTAGGTTGAAAGTCAATTTTATCCAATATTAGAATGGCTACTCCAGCTTGTTTCTTGGGACCATTTACTTGGAAATTTTTTTTCCAGCCTTTTAGTCTGAGGTAGTGTCTGTCTTTGTCCCTGAGGTGGGTTTCCTGTTTGCAGGAAAATGTTGGGTTCTGTTTATGCATCCAGCCTGTTAGTCTTTTTTTTTTTAATTAGGGAATTGAGGACATTGATATTAAGAGATATTAAGGAAAAGTAATTATTGCTTCCTGACATTTTTTGTTAGAGGTGGAATCATGTTTTTGTGGCTATCTTTTTGGTTTCTTAAAAGAAGATTATTTTCTTGCTATTTCTAGGGTGTAGTTTCCTTCCTTGTGTTGAAGTTTTCCATTTATTATCCTTTGAAGGGCTGGATTTGTGGAAAGATATTGTGTAAATTTGTTTTTGTCATCGAATATCTTGGTTCCTCCATCTATGGTAATTGAGAGTTTTGCTGGGTATAGTAGCCTGGGCTTGCATTTGTGTTCTTTTAGGGTCTGTATGACATCTGCCCAGGATCTTCTAACATTCATAGTCTCTGTTGAGAAGTCTGGTGTATTTCTCATAGATCTGCCTTTATATTTTACTTGACCTTTCCCTTACTGCTTTTAATATTCTTTCTTTGTTTAGTGCATTTTTTTGTTTTAATTATTATGTGATGGGGGGAATTTCTTTTCCCGTCCAATCTATTTGGAGTTCTGTAGGGTCCTTGTATGTTCATGGGTATCTCTTTCTTTAGGTTAAAGAAATTTTCTTCTATAATTTTGTTGAAGATATTTACTGGCCCTTTAAGTTGAGAATCTTCACTTCCTTCTATACCTATTATCTTTAGGTTTGGTCTTTTGGTTGTTTCTTGGATTTCCTGGATGTTTTTGGTTAGGAGCTTTTTGTATTTTGCATTTTCTTTGACTGTTGAACTAGTGCTTTCTATGGTATTTTCTGCACCTGAGATTCTCTTTTCTATCTCTTGTATTCTGTTGATGCTCACATGTATAATTCCTGACCTCTTTCCTATGTTTTCTATCTCCATAGTTATCTTCCTTTGTGATTTCTTTATTCTTTATACTTTCATTTTTAGATCTTGGATGGTTTTGTTCAAGTCATTTACCTGTTTGGTGTGTTTTCCTGTAATTCTTTAAGAATTCTTTAAGGGATTTTTGTATTTCCTTTTTAAGGGATTCTGTCTGTTTACTTGTGTTCTCCTATATTTCTTTTTTTTTCCTTTTCTTTTCTTTAGGCAGGAGTGATATATTGCTTTATTTTCAGTAACAGATTCAATCTTATCTTTCCAGATTAAAAATTAATCATTTTCATCTTTATGACCTTGGATATCACTGACTTAAAATTTCTCTAAAATAGAATCTGGTACAGTGAAAGTTTTTATTATTTGCATTTGGAATTCTATTTGCAACTACATTATGTAGTTTTGTTTATTAAGGGTTTTACGTTTTGTTTTGCAAATGTTACTTTTTAATTTTATTAGATATATTCTTTATCTATATTTTAAATGTTTTCCCCTTTCCTGGTCTCCCTAGGAAACCCCCCTCCACTTAACCCTTCCCTTCTCCCCCTGCTCACCAATTTACCCACTCCTGCTTCATGACCCTGGCATTCCTCTACACTGGGGCATAGAACCTTCACATGACCAAGGACTTCTCTTCCCATTGATGATCATCTTCTGCTACATATGCAGCTTGAGCCATGAATCCTACCATGTGTATTCTTTGCTTGGTGGTTTAGTCCCTGGGAGCTCTGGGGTTACTGGTTAGTTCATATTGTTGTTCCTCCTATGGAGCTGGTCCCCTTCTATTCCTTTGGTTCTTTCTCTAGCTCCTTCATTGCAGACCTTGTGTTCCATCCAATGGATGGCTGTGAGCATCCACTTCTGCATTTGTCAGGCACTGGCAGAGCCTCTCAGGAGACAGCTATATCAGGTTCCTGCCAGTAAGCACTTGTTTGCATCCACATTAGTGTCTGGGTTTGGTGATTCTATATGGGGTGGATCCCCAGGTAGGGCGGTCTCTGGATGGTCATTCCTTCAGTATCAGCTCCACACTTTGTTTCTGTAACTCCTTTCATGGCTATTTTGTTCCCCCTTCTAGGAAGGATCAATGTATCCACACTTTGGTCTTCCTTCTTCTTGAGTCTCATGTGGTTTGTGAATTGTATCTTTGATAATCTCCTATATTTCTTTAAGCGACTTATTAATGTCCTTCTTAAAGTCTTCTTTCAACATCATGAGATGTGATTTTAAAATCAAATCTTGCTTTTCTGGTAGTATGAAGTTGTACAGGACTTGTTGTTGTGGGAGAAGTGGGCTCTGATGATGCTATGTAGCCTTGTATTCTGTTGATACTGTATTCTTGTATTCTGAAAGGCACTTGCCTTTTGCCATCTGGTTATCTCTTGCTGTCTCTGGCTTGAGCTTGTCCCTCCTTTGGGCCTGTGAGCCTGTGTCAGCACTCCTGGGAGACCAGCTCTTCCCTGGTAGGACCAGTGCACAGAGGTATGAGAAACAGCCCCAACTCCTGGGTACTGATGGAGGACAGAAGGGCCCTGTCCCAGCTGCTCCACTGCTCTTTTCGCCTTGTGTGCTCCTGGCTGGTCCTGACTTAGACAGTCACTAGAGAGCAAAGTCGAATTCATAGTTTTTAATAGCTGAGTAGGAATCCATTGTGTAAATGTACCACACTTTTGTATGTCATAATTTTTCTGGATCGTGTTTCTCTTGTGTTTTGTGTTTGTTTGTTTGCTTGTTTGTTTGTTACAAGGTCTGACTGTGTAGCCCAAGGTAACTTTGAATTTGAGATTTGATTTGAGATTGCCTCTGACAAGGAGACAATGAAAATAAAATTGAAAGGAATGGATGGGTGAATATGATAGCTATTAAGAATTGTTTCTTCTTTATTTTCTCAGCAGAAAGTGAATGAAAGTTTTTGTAACTTTAATCTTTGTTAAATATCCCCCTCTTTACTAATAAAAACTGGTAGTCAACAGAATACTGAGTTTACTTTTTTTTCATATTTTTTATTATTACGTATTTCCCTCATTGACATTTAGAATGCTATCCCAAAAGTCCCCCATACCCTCCCCCCAACTTCCCTACTCGCCCATTCCCATTTTTTGGTCCTGGCATTCCCCTGTACTGGGGCATATAAAGTTTGCGTGTCCAATGGGTCTCTCTTTCCAGTGATGGCCGACTAGGCCATCTTTTGATACATATGAGTTTACTTTTTATCATGTTTTAATTTTGAGATTATTATTATAGTATTTCTTACTTTCCTCGCCAAACCTCCCATGTACCCTTTCCTGCTCACCTTAAACTTCATGATGTCTTTTCTGAATTTATTTTTATATATTTACTATTTGTAGCTCAATATTCTGTGTCCACCCAAGAACTTAACTGTGTAGCCAGGCTGGGTTGGTACTACCAACAAACCCCATGCTTTGGCCTCTGAAATACTGGGGTTACAGGTGTGAGTTACCATACCTGGCTCTTAGCTTAATGTTCTTTCATAGATAACACAGAAATAACAGATATTTCTGTGAGCATGGATCAGTCAGTTTTGTACAAATTATTTGTGAAAATGAGTTTTCATAAACCTTTTTTTGCATTCTTTTATTGAAAATAGATTCCTTCACATACAATTTATTCTGATTACAATTTCCCCTTCCTCTACTCCTTCTAGTTCCTCCCTACCTCCTTATATGTGGATCCACTCCCTTTTTGGCTCTCATTAGAAAATATAGGCTTCTTTGAGATAACAACAAAACATAACAAAATAAAATATAAGATAAAACCAAGACCATCACATGGAAGTTGACAAGGCAAACCAACAGAAGGAAAAGAGCCCAAGAGAAGGCAAAAGAGTCAGAGACCCACTCATTCACTCACTCAGGATTCCCATAAGAACACTAAACTGAAAGCTATAATATGTACACAAAGAACATGGTACCAACTCATGCATGCTCAGAGCTTGCTGCTTCAGTCTCTCTGAGTTCATATGAGCTATGCACAGTTGATTTAAAGGGCCTTGTTCTCCTGGTGTCTTCCATCTCCTAGCTCTTACACTTGTTCTCCTTTCTCTTTTATGGTATTTCCTGAGCCTTGAATGGAGGGATTTGATGGAGACATCCCATTTGGAGATGTGGGTCATAAGGCCTTTCTCTCCACATAATATATGGCTGTGGATCTCTGAATTTATTTCCATCTGCTGAAAGAGGAAGGGTTCTCTGATGGTGTCTGAATAAGGCACTGGTTTATGAGTATAACAGAATATCATTAGGAATCATTTTATCACTACTTTTAAAACCAGGATTATTTGGTTTTAACCTAGGCTTCTGCCTCTTGATCAACCAAGAAGTGTTGAATATAAGGTTCATTTCATGGAGTGGGCCTTAAGTCAAATGAAACATTGGTTGGTTATTCCCGCAAGCTTTGTGCCACCATTTCTCTAACATAATTTGCTGGCAGGGCAGTATTGTAGAACAAAGGTTTTGTGGCTGCATTTGCTTCTATGTTCCACTTTTGGTAACCTGCAGAGTACCTTCCTATAAAAAAAAAAAAAAAAAAAAAAACACTGGAAGGTAGGGGTGAAGGTTCTATGTAGGGACAAGGTTGACCTCTCTGTGTTCAGTGAGTTGTGTGGGTGTTGTCTTCAGCGATGGGGACTTGCTGTCAGTTTATGGAGAGTAATCTATTGTGGCAATAGCCTGGCTGCTTAGGGATTTTGATGGGCAACAACTCAATCAGATATAATCAAGTCCTGCTACTAGAAGCTTTGTTTGCTGACAAAAGATGTCTAGTTGGGACTCCTTCCCTCTTTATTTGGAAGCTGCATTAGGATTGCCTTCGTATGTTTTTAGGAAGTCTCCACTGCACTAGGTTTCCATAACACCAAATGCACCCCAATTCTAGCTGTTTCTCCCTTCATTCCCTCCCTCAACCACATCTCTTTCCCCCAATACCGCCTGATCCTTCTGTCCCTGCCCAATCATGCTGAATGAGTACATTACATGAAGTAATCTAGTTCATAAATATAAATATGTTATATATACACTTATATGTGGATATTAGCCATTACATAAATGATAACCAAACTGCAATCTGTAGCCATAGAGAAATTAGGTATAGAGAAAGGGATTAGGTGGAGGCCACATGGATATTCCTGGGAGAGGAAAATAGAACAGATTTAATGTATGAACTGGGAGCAGCACATTAAAAGTAAAATGTTCAGTAATATAATTAAAGACCATGGGGAAAGTATAAGCAACTCTATTAGTCAGCACAAGTAGAGCTTAATATCTGCATCGATGACTAATCATGAATCATGAATTGTGCCTTTTATGAAAGCATGTGTCTGATACTTTGATACATAGGTATTAGAGGAATGGCATGATATTGAGAAAGCTGGGACTTAGTAAGTTTTATGTTTCAGTAATGAATAACCCTACCCCATAAGAAGAAGATACTGAAGATACTGGTTGTCTTGTCACATGCTTTACTTCCATTGTCTTATCCTCCCAGCCTAATATGTTATCAGAAGAATCTAAGTCTATATATAGTGAACTACAGTGATTTTCTCCCAGTGAAAAATAAAATTGACATATATATATATATATATATATATATATATATATATATATATATATATATATACATACATACACATACACTTAGGATTTACTAAGAAGCATTTGATTAACTCCCTTCTCTGGAGTTTTACCAGTCTTTTGGCTGGTACCATATGACCTCTTTTAACTTTTGACATATCAGCTTGCTACCTGTAAGTTCAAAGTCCAAAAGAGTATTGCTAAGCCATATAAAATAGAAATCTAAACTACCTAGCAGTTTTTGTCAGTATAAGGATATTAACCTAGGATCTTTTTAAATATTAATGTAAACAAATCAAATTGTGGCCTAGGAAGTTTTCATGTGTATTTTTACTTAGCTTAAATGAGAAAATTTTCCATTAAATTATGTAGTAAAATGCTTTTGATTTTCTAGATGATAAACATTTAGAAGATAATTGAACTAAAATACTTAAAATTGATAGGACTGACAGTGCTTTCTTATGTGGTAATTATTAAAGATGATCTTTCAAATATTCTCCATCTTCGTTCAAGTTCTATTTACTAAGTTTTGATTAGATCTTTTTTAAAATTTTATTTAATCTTTTTTTTTACACTCCAGATTTTGTCCCCCTCCTGGTCCACCCTCTGTTCCACATCCCATACCTCCTCTCCCTCCCCCTCATTCCATAAGAATTTCTCCACCCACAAACCCCACCCCTCCAGACTTCCCTACTCTGTGGGGCATCTAGTCTCTTGAGGGTTAGGTGCATCTTCTTTGATTGAACCCAGACCCAGCAGTCCTCTGCTGAATATGTGTTGGGGGCCTCATATTAGCTGGTGTATGCTGCCTGGTTGGTGGCTGAATGTCTGAGAAATCTTGGGGGTCCAGGTTAATTGAGATTGCTGGTCTTCCTACAGGGTCACCCTCAGCTCAGCTTCTCCCAGCTTTTCCCTAATTCAACCATAGGGGGTCACCAGTTTCTGTCCATTGGTTGGGTGTAAATATCTGCATCTGACTCTTTCAGCTGCTTGTTGGGTCTTTCAGGGGGCAGTCATGATAGGCCCGTTTTTGTGATTACTCCGTAGCCTCAGTAATAGTGTCAAGCCTTGGGGCTTCCCCTTGAGCTGGATCCCACTTAGGGCCTGTCACTGAACCTCCTTTTCCTCAGGCTCTTCCCTATTTTGTCCCTGCAGTTCTTTCAGACAGGAAAAGTTATGGGTCCGAGATGTGACTGTGGGATGGCAATCCCATCCCTCACTTGATAATCCTGTCTTTCTGCTGCAGGTGGGCTCTACATGTTCCCTCTCCACACTGTAGGGCACTTCATCTAAGGTCCCTCCCTTTGAGTCCTGAGAGTCTCTCACCTCCCAGGTCTCTGGTACATTCTGAAGCCCCCCCCCCCACTTCCTATCTCTCTAGGTTGCCTGTTTCCATTCTTTCTCTGACCCTCAGGGCTTCAGTTCCTTTCCCCGACCCAATACCAGATCAGGTTCCCCATTCCCACCTAGGTCCCACCCCCACCTCCTGTGATTCTTTTTTTTTTTCTCCCTTCCAAGTGCAACTGAGGTGTCCTCACTTGGGTCCTTCAGCTTGTTGACCTTTTTGAATTCTGTGGACAGTATCCTGGGTATTCTGTACTTTTTTTGGCTAATACCTAGTTATTAGTGAGTGCTAATCTGGAGCGATAAAGATGGCTCAGTGGCTAAGAGTGCTTGTTCTCACAGTGAACCCAAATTTGATTTCCAGCATAAATATGACAGCTTATAGCCATTAGTCTTCCAGTTCTAGGGAATCATGCATGTACACAGTATATATATACATACACACACACACACATATGCAGGCAAAACAGTTATATACAAACTTTAAAAACAGGTAAATAAATAAATAAATACATTCTTTAAAAAAATACTTCCTTCTTACCGGTTGGGCCATCTTCTGGATATATGCCCAGGAGAGGTATTGCGGGATCCTCCGGTAGTACTATGTCCAATTTTCTGAGGAACTGCCAGACTGATTTCCAGAGTGGTTGTACAAGCTTGCAATCCCACCAAAAATGGAGGAGTGTTCCTCACATGCTCCACTATGTTCATAGCAGCCTTATTTATAATAGCCAGAAGCTGGAAAGAACCCAGATGCCCCTCAACAGAGGAATGGATACAAAAAAATGTGGTACATTTACACAATGGAGTACTACTCAGCTATTAAAAAGAATGAATTTACGAAATTCCTAGGCAAATGGATGGACCTGGAGGGCATCATCTTGAGTGAGGTAACCCAATCACAAAAGAACTCAAATGAAATGTACTCACTGATAAGTGGATATTAGCCCAGAAACTTAGTATAGCGAGATATAAGGTATAAGATGCAAAACACATGAAACTGAAGAACGAAGACCAAAGTGTGGACACTTTGCTCCTTCTTAGAATTGGAAACAATCACCCATGGAAGGAGTTACAGAGACAAAGTTTGGAGCTGAGACAAAAGGATGGACCATCTAGAGACTGCCATATCCAAGGATCCATCCCATAATTAGCCTCCAAATGATGACACCATGGCATACACTAGCAAGCCTTTGTTGCAAGGACCGTGATATAGCTGTCCCTTGTGAGACTAGGCCGGGGCCTAGCAAACACAGAAGTGGATGCTCACAGTCAACTATTGGATGGATCACAGGGCCCCCAATGGAGGAGCTAGAGAAAGTATCCAAAGAGCTAAAGAGAACTGCAACCCTGTAGGTGGAACAACATTATGAACTAACTAGTACCCCAGAGCTCTTGACTCTAACTGCATATGTATCAAAAGATGGCCTAGTAGGCCATCAATGGAAAGAGAGGCCCATTGGTCAGGCAAACTTTATATGCCCCAGTACAGGGGAACGCCAGGGCCAAAAAATGGGAATGGGTGGGTAGGGGAGTGGGGGGGTGTGGGGGACTTTTGGGATAGCATTGGAAATATAATTGAGGAAAATACGTAATAATAAAAAATATTATTCAAAAAAAAATACTTCCTTTTCCACAAGGCTTTGCCCTACATAAAGAACTGTAGTAGAGCTGGGCGTGGTGGCGCACGCCTTTAATCCCAGCACTTGTGAGTCAGAGGCAGGTGAATTTCTGAGTTCGAGGCCAGCCTGGTCTACAGAGTGAGTTCCAGGACAGCCAGGGCTACACAGAGAAACCCTGTCTCAAAAAAAGAACTGTAGTAAACTAAGAAATGATGAAAATGGGACAAATATTCTTCCCTAGAGAAGAGTACCAGTTGGTTTTCCAATACCAAGTAGTCAGCTATGAAAGTATATACACAGTAACATTATACAGACTGATCAGCTTATATCTAGGAATATACATATGCATGCACACTCACCCATGTGGGCAGAACACTAACATATTAAATAGAAATAAACATTCTTTGCTAAATGTTAGGTTCAATTTTTAACATATTAAATGTGAAAAATTATAAATTTGCTGATTATTATTTATTTAATGCAAATCACAGTGGCATACCATCTGTGTGTACCTTTTATATTTCTTTGCTGTGGTGAGTATTTTTACTTTATTATTTTAGTTTTTGAGGCACATTCTCATGTTATCTTTGCTTTATTAATGCTGTATTCCCCCCTCTTCAACCCTTTTTGAGCAAACTTTTAAGTAAAGGATGTCATCATTTGGTTTTCTCTTCCTTTCAACAGGAAGCCGAGAATACAGCAAACCAAGCTGGAAATGAGTCCCCTGTACAAGAATTGAGACAAGATGTATCTAAAAAGGTTTGAAAGTTATGTCAACTTTAGTTTGTAGAGGACATCAAATTTATATGATACATTTAAAATAGGATGGTTTCTGTATTGTCTGAGCATACTATTCTACATATGCTAATTGTTTTAGGAAATGTTTTTGCATCTGTCAGCTTTATGGTACAAAAAGGACATTGGCCTTTTTAGAAGTCATATCATCATCTGTACTTGGTAATTCATCCTTGAAACAGTTGTTTGTTTTTTTGTTTAATATGGCTGCTAAATACTATGGCACAAGCCTTTAATCTTAGCAAGTGGGAGAATTTCTGTAATCTTCCTAGTAAGTTCCAGATCAGCCAGGCCTACAAAGGGAGATTCTGTCTCAAAAAAATCAAAACAGTAACACCAACAGCAAAATATGGTTCTAATTACTGATTTAGGCTTTCCTAATCTTGAGTTTACTAGTAAAAGTTACAGAAGCTGGTGAGATGCGGTGCTGCATACTTTTAATCCCAGCACTTGGGAGTTAGAGGTAGCCTGATCTCTATTAGTTTGAGGTCAGCCTGGTCTACATGTCAAGCTCCAGGACAGATAGACATAGTTAGTCACATCTAAAAATAACAACAAAATACAGATATTGAAAGGCTCATTGTAGCAAATTATGATGTCTTTAGGAGTCAGAGGTACCAGGAATACCTTATGCTGATAGTGTCTATAATATCTTTTAAATAATCAGTCCTGTGAATCTCTAGAAGTTAGTTCACAAAAGAGATATATAGATTTTGGGGTTTGGGACATGTCTCAGTGGGCAATAACACTTAACTGTTTAAGCATGAGGACCTGAGTTCAAATACCCAGAACCTATATAAAAAATGTTAGTCATGACTGTACATGCTTATGTTTAGGAGTGCAAGGATGGACACAGGTTGATCTCAATAGAGTTTTCTGGCCTATAAGCAAGGAGGCAAACTTCAGGCTCAACAACAAACCCTGTCTTAAATGAATAAGGTAGAGTGATGGAGGAAGGTACAGGGTATCATTAGCTGATTTCTGCATGTAGTGCACACATACATACAACTTTAAAAAAAGCATTGGGGGATACTCAGGGCAGGGCATCCTCTGAGAGGTGAAGGACAGGGGGATAGGAAAGAGGGACTGTGAAGAGGGGACTGGGAGAGGCTCATCATTTGGAATGCAAATAAATAAGTAAATAATTTTGTTTTATTTTATTATTTTTAATGCTCCTATTTAAAATTAATTATTTATTTACATCCCAAATGTTGTCCCCCTCCCAGTCCCCATTTCCAGAGTTCTTCATACTTTCTTCCTCCCCTTCACCTCTGAGAGGGTCCTTCCCCCTTCACCCCACTTCCCTGGGGCATCAAGTCTCTACAGGATAAGGCATATCCTCTCCCACAGAGGACAGACAAGGCAGTCTCCTGCTATATGTGTTGCAGGGTCCACAGACTATCCCATGTATGCTCTTGGTTGGTGTCTTAGTCTTTGGGAGCTTGCAGGGGTCTGGGTTAGTTGATACTGTTGGTCTTCCTGTGGGGTTGCTGTCCCCTTCAGCTCCTTCAGTCCTTTTACCCTAACCCTTCCATAGGGGTCCCTGACCTAGTCCAATGGTTGGCTATAAGTATCTGCATCTGTCTTAGTCATTTCTCAGAGGGCTCTGTGAGGGGTGGGAGGCAGGAAGGGGGAACAGTGTTTGGTCTGTAAATAAATAAATAATTTTTTTAAAAATAAAGGAAAGAAAAACAAAAGCATTGTAAAATGGGCTATTTGTAGTAGTTTGTAGTAGCAATGTAACATCCAAAGGAAAAGATATTTGTATTAATTTTCTTATATAAGTTTTGAGTGTTGTTCTGGTCCATGGGCATTATTCTAGCCAGTTAAGTTTCTAGAGTCCAGCAAAACAGCTTATTCTCCACTTTGCAGTTTCTCCATCCATAGCACTCTTCATTGTTGTGAAGGGAAGTAGCCACTATCATATACATTTTAGAATTCTTCTGCCTACCTTGACACCAATAGTGTTCTCATCATCCTTTAGTCATGACAGCTGAAAATGTCTCCAAATATTACTACATATATGGTATGGATTGGGGGGCAAAATTGCTGTCAATGGAGAACTGCTAGTCTACCCTTATAAAATGTGCAAACACAGCACAGTGAATTATAACCTGGATCATACTTTTTTTCTATAGAAAAGATTCTTGAGGGAGAAGAGCTATTCTTATGTATTAACATATAGAACAGAAATGGAACTGTTTTTAAAAATAGAAAAAAAAAAAACCTCACAATTCTACAGTAGAACAGTTTCTTTGGTTTTTCTTTTTTCTCTTTCTTTCTTTCTTTCTTTCTTTCTTTTTTTAATGATTCAATCTTGGTTCTCAACCATTTGTATACATTTATTTTCTTCCCCGTAACATTGTAGATAAAATTTTATATTCTACATTTTATTCTGGTGTGGTTTTTGTTTGTTTTCTTTTTCTCTTTCTTTTTGCTTTGGCTTTTGTTCTGTTTTGGTGTTTTTGAGACAGGATTTCTCTTTGTAGCTTTGGCTGTCGTAGAACTCACTCTGTAGACCAGGCTGGCCTCAAACTCACAGAAATCTGCCTAAATGTGTGCACCATCACTACCCAGAAGAAATTTTATTCTTACCATGTCTCCAAATATTACTACATATGTGGTATGGATTGGGGGGCAAAATTGCTGTCAATGGAGAATTATATTTATATAATCATTAATATTCTTCTGCCAAACATTTTACATTGCATTTAGCCATTTTTATTGTTGAAACTTGTTTAATTTTTGCCACGTTTTCCCTCATCCTGCTGTTTCAGTTACTCAAGTGCTAGGAGTAGTGTTTATCACCACTCCAATTTTTAATTTCTCCCTTTAAAAATCAGTTTCCTGCTTATAATTTATCCTGTCTATAGTTAATACCTAAAAGGTGATTTGAAGCAGAGTTTAAATAGAAACTGGAAAAGCAGTGAGAAAAGTCTCTGGGACATAAAGTGAGACTTAATACTCTTTTAAAGTTCTAGCCTTTTTCAGATGAATTAAGCATTCACTAATAGTTAATAATAAAAACTATAGGAGTATAATACTAACTACTCTGCCTATAAGTACCTTACATTTTAGTAGAGGAATTTGAATAACTATAACCAGACATGGTGGAAACAAGCTTGTAACCCCAGCATTTGGGTTGTGGAGGCAAGAGAATAAGAAAAATTCAGGGTCATCTACAGCTATATCAGGAATTTGAGACCAGCCCTTATACAACTACATGCCAAAAAGAAAATATGGAAATTGGATGAAAATAAAGGTAATAAATGCTGAACTAAATTACAAAGTATCTTAAGTACCCCAAAGGAAACTATCTCCTATTTGATGGCCAGCACAGAGGTAAATTCATGGGAAACATAAGGTGATTTTTGATAAATAGATAAGATTTGAGTGGACAAAAATAAAAGAGGAAGGACGTTACCAATGGCCCTGAGATGGGGAATGTGCAGAACATTTGAAGAGTAATTATGTGTATGTATTGAGAATGCCTGTGTCATACTAAGTATATAGGTTTCATTTTATAACCACCTAGAAAGCAGTGAGCTTTTGATGTTTAAACTACACAGGTATCATTATCTTTCTTTGTTGCTTTTAGTTCTGTTTTCTCTTTTACCCCTTTCCTTGCTTCCAAATCCACAGAACATGACACCGTTTGGCACCATAAATAGATATGGTAGGAGTCTATCATCAACAGGATAAAAATGTGTCTGATGGAAGTGATGGTCTTGTGTAAGTAAAGTAACTATGCAGAGCCAGCCTGTTTAGTCTGTGTATCATATTATTCATGCTATAGTGAGTAGTAAAATCAGAGAAGAGTAAGACTAGAACAGATTAGGAAAGACATGATTTTCAACTTTATTTTGACCCTTTACTCTCACAGTACTGACCTTTCTCTTAAACACAGTGATCATGTCAAACCTTTATAATAACCTTGCTCTTATTGTGGCCAATAGCATCCCCTTGTTTTATTCTGTACATAGACATAGGACACTAAGAAGCCTGAAAACCCTCCTTTTCCATTATCATTCTCTTATTTGTAAACTTGTTTTTAATCTTACTACTTCTATTTCACATCATCCTTTGCTAAGAATTAAGTATTCTTTTTTTCCCTATCCAACATATTTTGTGGAATTTCAAGTTTTGTCTTTCATTTTACTAATTATGGGGCATTTGGGCAAATTTCCTAATGATTTGACCTCAGAATTCTTCATCTGTAAAAGAGATAATCCAGCTATCTAATGAGACCTCTGTTATATATATTGGATGTGACACACTGTAGGCTTTCTTTTCTTTCTTTTTTTTTCTAGAACGTTCAAACTTTATTATGTTATCTTTCTCTCGTGTGCCTAACTTCCCTTCAGTTCATAAAACTGCTGGGTTACTTTTTAAATTTTTTTTTTCCATATACATCCAAACCTGCCTCCCTTTTCCCCTGGTACTAACGATCAAACCCAGGGTCTAGTAAATACTATATAGCTACCAGGCTTTGTAAAAATTATATTGTACCCAGCTGAGTTTATATCTTTACATTTTAGACAGTCTTTAAAAATTATTAGTTCTTTGAGACTTGCATGTGTTTTCAAAGTATTTATTCCTCCCTAACTCCTCCCAAATGTATCCCCCTTTTCCTCTCAAACTTTGTCTTCTATTTTAAACAAAACTATTAAATCCTATTTTTGTTGTTCATATATTTGTGGATGTGTGGTGTTCCATTGGAACATGATCAGCTTACCTGGGGCTACACTCTTAGAGAAAACTGATCCTCCCTCTCCACATAGTCATCAGTTGCCAGTAGCTTCTCTGTGCAGGTGGGTGGAGCTTTGTACCCACAGTCTCTCTTCATGCTAGGAACTGGTCTGACAGGAGTGTGCACAGGTCTTATACATGGTGTCACAAGCACTGTGAGTTCATACTTCAGTTGCCCTGCTATATCCTGAAGTTAGCTTCCTTGTAGTCATTTACTGCTTCTGGCTGGTATATTTTTCTCCACCCACTCTTTTTTTTTTTTTTCGAGACAGGATTTCTCTGTGTAGCCCTGGCTGTCCTGGAACTCACTCTGTAGACCAGGCTGGTCTTGAACTCAGAAATCCGCCTGCCTCTGCCTCCCGAGTGCTGGGATGAAAGGCATGCACCACCACTGCCCGGCTCTCCATCCTCTCTTCTACACTGACCCATTTTATTCATTTTCACACTTGTTGTTATCTAACTTTTCTTATCCCTAAAATCATCCATGCTGATTAAACACCTAATATGATAAACATTTTGAGCCTTAGTTAATATTATTTGTGGTAAAAATGAGATAATTTCTACTGCTAAAACTTTTAAGACAGAGAAAAACTATTACTTGTAATATTTTGGGATATCAAGGTGAATCTTACTGAACAGCAGTAATTATCAATTCTACCAGGATAGGTCTGGAACTACTCTGTTAACTTAGTGGAGCTGGGGAATTGAAAAAGTAGAAATTATCCATGGTTGGCACATTAGAAGAATGAATAGATCAGGGGACTTAATGCATTAGTAAGGACAACACTGGGTAGAAGAGGCGTGCTGGAGAGATGGCCCAGAGGTTAAGGGCACTGGGTTCAATTGCCAGCACCCACATGGCAGCTCACAACAGTCAGTAACTACTGTTCCAGGGGATCCAACACCCTCACACAGACATATATGCAGGCAAAACACCAATGTATATAAAATAAAATTAATAAATTGTTTAAAAGGCTGGGTAGAAGATATATTTTCTTCTAAATATTACTTAAGGATATAGATCACCTATGTGTATTTTTTTCTCTTAGACATGAGAAATGGAGTAGGAGCAATGTGGGCTGATATTTGAGCTCTTTTCATAGGTCTGTCCTCAGTCTGAGGAATGAAACCTTGCTTATAATTTTTCAAGAGTGTTCATCACCTTGCACCTTCTGGCTTGCCTCCTATACTCTTGAGTTCAGACTGAAACAAACTGAATTCTTATCCTAGGTGGATTTTGTTAACTAGAGATATCAGGGAGTTGTTGTAACTAGTGTGGCAGCGCTATGTAAATGAACTCTTGACATTTGGAGTCTTCATGAAAAGATATATGACTTCACCTTACAAGGTTGACTGAATTTTTGTGACTATTTTAATATAGATTCTCTATTATAGTGTTTAAGAGTATAGATTCTGAAAGCAAACTTTCAGGATTTATGATCCTTTTATTACTGTCTCACTCTAAAACTTAGGGCAAATTACATGGTCCATATATACTTTAGTTCCTTCATATGTCAAATGATGAAATTAGAAGTGAAACCTCATATAGGTTATTGTAAAGATTAAATTCAATGAAATGTTATAGACATTGCCTGACATGTGCTGAATTATCTATTATTTTGTTATTGTAAATAGCTTCATTATTTTTAAAACTGCTTTTTAACCTTTCATTAGATAATTGAAAGTATTATTGAGGAAAGTCAGAAAGTACTACAATTGGAAGATGACTCTTTGGACTCCAAAGGAAAAGGACTTTCTGATGAGGCTACTGCAGGTCCTTCTGTGGCTGGGACAGAGTTTAGTAACATACCTGGACTATTAGCCATAGAGCATGAACTACAACAAGATTCCGAAAAGGCAGAAAGTCAGAATGTAGCTGAAGAAAGTGAACTAGAAACACAAAAATGTTTTCCTTCTGATGAGACCTGTGAGAAAAGTGAGAAGACAGTAGATGAGACTGATAATTTAACTGAAGTAAGTTCAGGTGAGCAGCTTGATGCTTCTGGACTAGAAGCTGAAACACTGAACAAGGAAGCATTGGAAGTCAAAGAAGGTGATGTTCTAGATCCTGCCTCCTTGGACACTTTATCTACTACAGATTTTGCTGCTGTGGAAGAAGTGGCTCCTGCCAAACCCCCAAGGCACCTTACTCCAGAACCTGATATAGTAGCCAGTACAAAGAAGCCTGTTCCTGCGCGCCCACCCCCACCAACTAATTTCCCGCCTCCTAGACCCCCACCTCCATCTCGACCTGCACCACCACCAAGAAAAAAGAAAAGCGAACTGGAGTTTGAGGCTCTTAAAACACCTGATCTGGATGGCAAGTATTAATAGAGAAATACTTTGGTTGGGAAAGATGAGAGTTGAAACTTTAATGTTTCTGCTTTTGGTTGGGGAGAAGTAAGAGTGGGTCTTTTAATGTCATCCGGGCTAGCATGAAATTTACTATGTTGACCAGGCTACCCTTGAACTTACAGAGATCCTTCTGCCTATACCTCCCAAGCATAGTCATTTGCCATGATTCTCAGCTAACTTTTCTGCTTTTGTTTCAGTTTGTGCTAAAGAAAAAAACACAGATAGCTAGGTTATATAAATTATTTCTTGAATAAGTTGACAAAAGGTGAAAGGTAATAAGTTATAGTAATATTACTGAATATCTTGGCAAACTCTAGACTCTGATATCTTTTACATTCTAAGAATTTATATGGCAATGGTGGAAAGAAAATGCAATTAAAAAACTTATAATATAAATTTAAATCCTAGATCTTTGAATGTATAAACTGTAGTCTTGAACCATGGCTTTTCAATAAGGAAAACAAGTAATAAAAGCCACTGTTTTGCTCTTATTCTCTTGTTCTTGCTCCTGCTCCCCCTCTCCTCCTTCCCCTCCCCCCTCTCTCTCCACACACTCATGGCTGACCCTCTTCCCTCTCCCTCTCCCTCTCCTCCCCCTCTCTCTCCTCCCCCCTCTCTCCCTCTCTTTCTTCCCATCTCTCCCCCTCTCTCTCCTCCCATCTCTCCCCCTCTCTCTCCTCCCATCTCTCCCCCTCTCTCTCCTCCCATCTCTCCCCCTCTCTCTCCTTCCATCTCTCCCCCTCTCTCTCCTCCCTTCTCCATGCCCTGAATACACTCTACTATATTCTAAAAATAAAAAGACACTGTTCTTACAGTCTTGTTACAAGAATTAAATAAAGGTTAAAAGCACTTGGTATATGTGTGTGTGTGTGCGTGCACATGTATGCATATATATAATTGTTGATATTATTGTTTTGTTATAAATATCATTGTCATTTTTGTTATTACTATTATTAGTTTTATTATCATTTCAGTACCCAAAGAAAATATTACATCTGATTCTCTGCTAACTACAAATATGGCTTCAGAGAATACAGTTAGAGATTCCCTGCCTTCCCTCGATTTAGCAAGTGCTACCAGTGGAGATAAAATAGTAACTGCCCAGGTTGGTGAATTACTGTTATATTTGATATCAGAGAATTCAAACTGTATAACTGTCTGATATAATTATTGAAACTATCTTTCTTCTCTAGGCAAAATATTTCTTTGTTCCCAACACCTGACCACTTCCATGTCTAGCTTGGCTACTAAATAGTTTAGTGAGGTTAGCTAGCTATTTAGCTTCTGATTTTTAGAGGCCTCACTGATAAAACAGAGGGAAATGGCCCACCTTGAAGGTTTTCTGCAAGAATAAAATGTGCTACTATATGCCAAGTGTGTATTTATAAAAATGGTTGCTGCTGTGTTTAATGCTGTAAGTTTCCTTTACTATACATAAAAAAAAAAAAAATCATGTACTAGGCTGTTGGCTATACAAAAATACTGCATAGCATTTTACCACAGCCAAATTTTGGAACTCTGGATAATTTATAGAGTAGCTGACGTGAGGGGGGTTAACAAACCTGGAAATGTGACATTATCATCTTATAGCAATACAATAGAGGTTATAAATAGCCTGTTTTTTGTAGAATTTTGTGTTTGCCTTTTTAAAATTTTTTTAATATAGAAGAATATGCAATGACAACTGTATGTAAAAATTTTAACATATTTGTTGTCTAGATTTTTATATAAACAGAACTTGTCCTAACCCTTCTTTAGCAATATCCACATATGGCCTGAATTAATTACAATCTTAATAGAGAACTGCTGTTTTGGATAGGTTCAAATAAAACATTTATTTGTTTGTAATAATAATAAGGCATGATTTCATGAATAGCAGTAGTTTTGGTGTCTAATGTCTTTCAGCATGCAGAGGATAATAAAGAACTAAAATCTGTCCTTTAAATTTTCAGTAGGCTCTTTTATCTGATTTGTGGAATTTTATAGAAGTGCTCATAGTAATGAATAACTAAAATGTATAGAAATTGTTTCAGTCTGTCTGTTTATACAATTATAATTTTAGGAAAATGGAAAAGCACCTGATGTGCAGACAGTAGCAGGTGAAGTGATGGGCCCTCAGAGACCTAGATCCAACTCTGGGAGAGAGCTTACTGATGAGGTAAAAACATAAAATGTAAAAATCATAAGGAGAAAATGACTAGAGATTGATCGTGGTGTTGGTTACATAGCACTTTAAGTGTACATAATGCCCCTAAACTACACTTAAAAATTGTTAACACACTGATGTTTCATGTTACTGTAATAATTTACTCTATTTTAATTGACATTTCACATTTGTACATATTTATGGATTTGATATATCAGTACAGTGTATAATGACTAAGTCCAGAAAATCAGCATTTCCATTTTTTGAACATTATTTCAGTACCAGGAACATTGAACTTGTTTGGTTATTGTCATATATAATAAATTACTCTTAGGGCAAAATCATTAAAAATTAAATTATCTTAGGTTTGAGATTTTATTTTTATATTGAAGTTTGAATCTCTGATGGATACTTGCCATTTCACAAAGATGATCAGTGGAATACATATATTAAAGTAAAATTCAAGATGGGCTGATACCAAAGCAGGTCTGTGATGGCAGCACATAGGAGGATGAGGTATGAAGATTATATGGTTCAGACCTATTTGAGTTGCAGAGTAAGTTCAAGGCCAGCCTGGTAGCTTTCTGGGTTTTTGTTTTGTTTTGTTTTGCTTTGTTTTGTTTTTTTTGAGACAGGGGTTCTCTGTGTAGTCCTGGCTGTCCTGGAACTCACTCTGTAGACCAGGCTGGCCTCGAACTCAGAAATCCTCCTGCTGCCTTAGAGGGCAAGTTTTAATACTTGGATCTCTTATATGTGACTGAACTCGGGCCATCTCATCAGCTTTGACTATCAGGTCATTTTCTTTACTGAGCTACTATCTGATAATGGTTTCTTACCTTTAAAATTTAGAGTGAGTAGCTGGAAAGATGGCTCGGCAGTTAAGAGTTGTGCTTCTAAAGGACGTAGATTTGAGTCTCAGAACCCACATGATAGCTTACAACTGTCTGTAACTTCACTTTCAGGGGATCGAATGGCCTGTGTTGGCCTCCACAGGAATTATGCAAATGTAGAACACAGACATACATACAGGCAAAACACCACATACAAAATAAAATTAGGATGCATTTATTGGCCAGTTTATTCAGAATGAAGGTTTAAAACAGAGTAGGAATTTTTAGGAAGCCAGTCACGGTGGCAAACAATAATTCCAATACTTTGAAGGCTAAGCATAGCAGGTCATTAGTTTGAGGTCATCCTGACAACATAGCTAGGCCCTTTCTCAAATACATTAAAATAAAATAACACATTTTTAAAATTATACTTTGGAAAACAGTTTAGCGTTTTCTCAAAATGCTAATCAGTGTTACCATGACCCAGCAGTTCTGTTTCTATTTATATACTAAAGCTAAATAAAAACATATCCACACAAAAATGTATACAGATAGTCAAAGCAACATTGTTCATAATTGCCAAAAGTGGATACATGTATCACGCATGGATGAATCCTTAAATAAATGTAGTATACCCATTCAGCAGTATGTTTTCAGCAATTCAAAGGAATGTAGTATTGATATTTGGATAAGCCTTAAATGTAACATGAAATTTGAAAGAATCCAGCTACAAAAAGATATATGTATCCATGTGTATATTATACATATATTATATGATTGAATTTGTGAAATGCCTTAAATAGACAAATCATTGGAATCAAAAAGTAGATATAGTAATTACTAGACTAAAAAAATTAAATGAGATTGACAACTGGTTTCTTTTGTGAGTAATCAAATGTTATAATTTAATGGTAAATTAAGAACCATGAATATATTATAAAGCATTGCATTGCATATTTTAAGGGATTGTAGTTTGTGTTAGGAGAATTATATCTCAGTGGAAATTATTGCACCCAGTAGTGACTATCCAGAACATCTTTAACTTAAAATTTTAAGGAGTTTGTAGACTCAAAACATATAATTAAAAGCTGGAGAGGTGGCTCAACAGTTAAGAGCACTTATTGCTCTTCTAGAAGTCCTAAGTTCATGACCCAGTATCCAGATCAGATGACTCACTCCAGGTCCAGGATAGCCAACACCTCTTGCCTCTGCACAGTGCCCACATATATGTACATACATGCATGCTCACAATTCAAAATAATCTTAAAAGAAAATTAAGCTTGATTTTTTTTTCTTTTTACATCCAGGAAATTTTAGCCAGTGTCATGATTAAGAACCTGGATACTGGAGAAGAAATACCTTTAAGTCTTGCTGAAGAGAAGTTGCCAACAGGTATTAATCCTCTCACTCTGCACATCATGAGAAGGACAAAGGAATATGTAAGGTATGACTTAATGTTATTTAACATTTACAGTATTGCAGTGAGGTAGTGATTATTTAGGTTTGTGAACTACAATTGTCCCTATTTAGTTAAACTAAAATTTCTATTTTAATCAAAAAGTAAAATTAGTTGAGCTATGTATTCTTTACCTTTTATCTCTGTTATAGATATATAGTTATTTGAAGAGGTTATTCCAAATCTTTAATCTCATAGTCTTTAGTTTCTTATCTTTTAAAATGATTTATGCTGGAGACAGTATTAAAACAATAAATTAAGATTAAAAAGCCAAGTGTGAGGACCTCTTAGTCTTCTAAAACTTCCTTTCTAATTATTTGTTGTGTTTATTGCAGTCAGAAAAAATTGCTTTAGAATAAGGAATAAGTTCTAGAAAAGCAAGTATTTTTATTAAATTTAATATATGCTGATTTTGATGGACTAAGAAAAAGCTATCTACAAGTTACTTTATTATTAGTATGCATAGCCTTGTTATAGTAGGATATTATAAGCTATTAAAGTATATTAACTTAAATTTTACACATTGCATCTTGCTTTAAAATTCCATACTTTAAACTTGGAACATATTTAGTAATTCTCTGATTCTTCATGAATTTGAAATTATATAAAACTTATCAAGATAAATTGTCTTATTCTGATTAGTACCTGAATAATAAGCATTAAAGGACATTTTTGAGAAGAAAAAATGGTTTCTTTTCAAATCACTTCCTCTTCCTTCTTGTAGCAATGATGCCACACAGTCAGATGATGAAGAAAAGTTACAGTCACAACAAACAGATACTGATGGTGGAAGGTTAAAACAGAAAACGTGAGTTATACTACATCTCTTTTCTTCTATGTGTTTATTAGAAGGGTAATAAAATTTCCAGGTATATTTTTAACAAAAAAATGTAATACAAAAATGTTCTTGGCCATCTTTTTTCATTTTTGTTAAGCAGAGATTTATCCCCTATATAGCCCCTAGTTACACTTATTCTGAAACTTCTAGTATGATAATATTATTACCACCATCCTAGTATTGTTCTGTTTCCCCTACTAATTACCATTACCAGTCATTGATCTATCATAAACTTATAAGATGATCAAATCCTTGCAATATTGCTTGGATATATCTGCAACTACTTAATTCTAGTAACTTCTTTCTCATAATTTCTTTCAGCTTGAGAGAGTTGCTTGAATTGGAATATGTGGTCCCTCTTCTGATGGTTTTAAATCAGTGATAAATGTGCATTCCATACTACTCTTCCCTACCCTTTATTGGTTGATCATAACTGTCTTACATTTATATAAGTTACCTTTAAAGGATCTGACATAAAGGAAATGGATCAATATATTTTTATTATCCTTGTATTGTTTTCCATCATAGGTTCTAGACTGTGAGTAAAAGAACATCATTGACTTAGATATCATTGCCCCTTCTCGTCATCTTTCCAAATCCTAGTTCTATTTATACAAAAAGTTTATAATAATCTTCCTAACTAATCCAGTTCATAACAAGTCTATATCCGCATAACTCATTTTTATCTTCAGCATGCTATCTTAATGTCATTTTCTAATTTTGAAAGCAAACCATTTTATCAACACATATTATACTCATTGTTCATTATGAC
Organism: Mus musculus; assembly: GCF_000001635.26. Lineage (NCBI taxonomy): Eukaryota > Metazoa > Chordata > Mammalia > Rodentia > Muridae > Mus > Mus musculus. The sequence goes on from NC_000086.7 coordinate 23,763,163, forward strand.
ATTTTCATACATATATATGATGTATTTGATCATAGCCAGCCCTATTTCCTTTTTTGTCTCCCCCTCTCCTGCTGATCTCCTTTCTTTCTTTTTATTTTCTCTTTTGTATTGGTTATTTTATTTATTAACATTTCAAATGATATGTCCTTCCCAGTTTCCCCTCCATCACATCCCCATCACATCCCCTCTCCCTTTTGCCTCTATGAGGGTGCTCCAGCATCTACCCACCCCATTCCTGACTCACCACTCTAGCATTCCCTTATGTCACCGCATCAAGCCTCCACAGGACCAAGACCTCCTCTCCCATTGATTCCAGATAAGGCAGTCTTCTGCTACATGGCTGCTGGAGCCATGGGTCCATGTGTACTCTTGGATTGGTGATTTAGTCTCTGGGAGCTCTGGGGGTCTGGATGGCTGATATTGTTGTTCTTATCTATGATTATGAGATTATGTATGTAGACTATAGTCTACTGCTTTAGGAAAGTGGCAGTAGGTCCTTCTTTAACGTCCATGATCTCTTAGCTGTAGACAATTGTTTGGTTTTCAGTACCAGGCATAAATCTCTATTTATGTGGTATCTGTGGGTGGGATGGATCCCTAGGTGCAACATTCTCTGGATGGCCTTTCCTTTAGTCTCTGCTCCATTTTTTTTGTCTCTGCATTTCCTTTAGATAGGAACAATTCTGGGTTAAAATTTTTGAGATGGGTGGTGACCCCATCCCTCAACTGGGGGCCATGCCTATCTACTGGAGATGTGTGGTGTAGTAAATCTCCAACCCAAATAAGCCTGGGCAATGAAAACACTACTCAATTAATGTGAAAACATGCTCTGCACCTAGATTGGGCAGATCTATCACTGCATTACCATCTTCCGAATATGAGAGACCTCTTAGAACTTGCAGTTTCTCCAGGCCAAGTGCTTCTGCTCCACTTTCCTTCTTCTCCTCCTTTGTCCTATGTCATCCTTTCTCTCTTTCTCTCCCATAACCTTTAGTTCCACCCTCCTCTCTTTCTCTGCCCAATAACCGGTTCTAGCGTTTATTTTATACATTATGGTGGGAAGAAGTTTTACAGGAAATCACTTGAGTGCTGGCTCATTCCTTGTTCGAAGTTCCTCACAGGAGAAAGGAATTAACATCAAATATAATTAGCCCCAGGGCTATCTGCAACAGATGGTCTCTACAAGTTCTCTCTCCCCTTGTTGGGTATTTCGGCTAATGTCATCCCTGTTGGGTCCTGGGAACCTCTTGCTTCCCTAGCATCTGGAACTTTCTAGTGGCTACCTCCAGTTCTTCATCCCCTACTGCTACATATTTCTGTTCAATTTAGTGACCCTTTGTACTTCTCTTCTGTATCTTATCTTTCCATACCGGATACTGCCTCTGCTTTTTTCCTCCATCCCAGGTCCCTCCCTGCTTCTACCTCCTCTGATTATTTTGTTTCCCCTTCTAAGTAATATTGAGGCATCCACACTTTGGTCTTCCTTCTTCTTAAACTTCATGTGGTCTGTGAGTTTTATCATGGGTATTCTGAGATATTGGGCTAATATCCACTTATCAGTAGTACATACGAAGTCTGTTCTTTTGTATCTGGGTTACATCACTCAGGGTGATATTTTCTAGTTCCGTCCATTTGCCTGTGAATTTCATGAAGTCATTGTTTTTAATAGCTAAGTAGTATTCCATTGTGTAAATGTACCACAGTTTCTGTATTCATTCTTCTATTGAGGTATATCTGGGTTGTTTCCAGCTTCTGCCTATTACAAATAAAGCTGCTGTGAACATAGTGGAGCATGTGTCCTTCTTATATGTTAGAACATCTTTTGGGTATGTGCCTAGGAGTGGCATAGCTAGACCCTCAGGTAGTACTATGTCCAGTTTTCTGAGGAACCACAAAATTGATTTACAGAGTGGTTGTACCACCTTACAATCCCACTAGCAGTGGAGGAAAGTTCTTCTTTCTCCACATTCTCACCAGCATCTGCTGTCCCCTGAATTTTGATCGTAGCCATCTGACAGGTGTGAGATGGAATCTTAGGGTCATTTTGATTTTCTTTTCCCTGATAACTAAGGGTGTTGAACATTTCTTTAGGTGCTTCTTGTCCATTCAGGATTCCAAAGTTGAGAGTTCTTTGTTTAGCTCTGTACCCCATTTTAATAGCATTATTTAGCTCAATGGAGTCTAACTTTTGAGTTCTTTGTATATATTAGAAATTAGCATTTATCGGATTAGGTCGGATTAGGTTTGATAAAGATCTTTTCCCAATCTGTAGGTTGCTGTCTTGTCCTAATGACAGTGCCCTTTGCCTTACAGAATCTTTTCAATTTTATGAGACCCCATTTGTCAATAGGTGATCATAGAGCCTGCGCCAGTGGTGTTCTGTTCGGGAAATTTCCCTTGTGCCCATGTGTTTGAGGCTCTTTCCTAATTCTCTTCTATTAGATTCAGTGTATCTGGTTTTATGTGGAGGTCCTTGATCCACTTGGACTTGAGCTTTGTACAAGGAGATAAGAATGGATCGATTTGCATTCTTCTACATGCTGACCATCAGTTGAACCAACACCATTTGTTGAATATGCTGTCTTTTTTCCACTGGATGGTTTTGGCTTCTTTCTCAAAGATCAGGTGACCATAGGTGTGTGGGTTTATTTTTGGGTCTTCAGTTCTATTCCATTGATCTACCTATCTGTCTTTGTACCAATGCCATGTGGTTTTTACCACGATAACTCTGTAGTACAGCTTGAGGTCTGGGATGGTGATTTTCCCCAGCAGTTCTTTTATTGTTGAGAATAGTTTTTGCTATCCTGGGTTTTTTGTTATTCCAGATGAATTTGAGAATTGCTCTTTCTATCTCTGAAGAAATGAGTTGGAATTTTGATGGGGATTGCATTGAATCTATAGATTGCTTTTGGTAAGATGGCCATTTTTATTATGTTAATCCTGAAAATACAACATGCCGTCATGTTAAAAGCCTTGGAAATATCAGGAATTCAAGGCCCATACCTGAATATAATAAAAGCAATATACAGAAAAGCAGTAGCCAACATCAAACTAAATCGAAAGAAATTTGAAGCAATCCCATTAAATCAGGTACTAGACAAGGCTGCCCACTCTCTCCTTATTTATTCAATATCATACTTGAAGTCCTAGCCAGAGCAATTAGACAACAGAAAGTCAAAGGGATACAAATTGGAAAGAAAGAGGCCAAGATACCACTATTTGCAGATGATATTATAGTATAAATAAGCAACTGTAAAAGTTCTACCAGACAACTCCTACAGATGATAAACAATTTTAGCAAAGTGTTAGGATATAAAATTAACTCAAACAAATCAGTAGCTTTCTTCTACTCAAAGGATAAAAGGGCTAAGGAAGAAATTAGGGAAACAACACCCTTGATAGTAGTCACAAATAGTATAAAATACCTTGGTATGTTTCTGACCAAGCAAGTGAAATATCTGTATGAAAAGAACTTCAAGTCTCTGGAGAGAGAGAAATTGAGGAAGACATCAGAAGACGGAAAGATCTACTTTCTCTTTCTAACTAGTTTCCCTTATACTTTGATGGGGGGGTGGTTGTTTTATTTTCTTTAATTAACCAATGAGTTTAATTAAGGGTTACTTACAGGATCTTAGACAACTTCTCAGTGGCTATCCTGAAGAAATGTTACTCTCTCCTAGTAGCCATTAACTACCTATAGATCCTCGAGAAGGGCTATGGCCCTGTGAGACAAAAGCCAATACATTTTAATTAAACACCTAAACAAGGCGATATAAAAGCTTTATGATCCTATTGTTCTTCTACTACCCTGCACAAATACCTAGTATATTTGTGATCATAAGGGTTGTGCCTGATTATATATGAGTCACTAAAGTGGCAATATTGCCATGTAAATCCAAAGCAAATGAGCCACTTAAGCCTGAACCTTATTTATTTATTTATTTATTTATTTATTTATTTTGGTATATTAAATGATGTCAGACTATTTGGAGAAGATGTGCCAAAAATGCGGATATTTGAAACTGAGCTGTCTTAACAATGACAACTGTCAGGGTCCAGAAATTTAAAAATTGTTCAGGAAATGTCAACATCTAAGTGAATCTGTTGTATAGTCTATGCCCTAAGGCTCCTTTTTTTTTTTTTCTATTTTGGTTTTCCTATGCAAGTTCTCACTATATGACTCTCCATAATAGCTCAGTCTGGCCTTGAATTCCCAGCCTCCTGCTTTTTTGTCCTGGGTTTTGCAATTAAGGTACATATTACTATGCTCCTTTTTCCAAGAGAAATACATTCCACATGTATTTAGTTTCATTCTTGATTGATGTATCATTTTAAAAATCTGGTTATCTAGTACCTTGAGCTTCCCAAGGAACAGAGAAGCTGCAAACCATGACATATATGTTAACATGTAAGACTTTTGGTTAATATTCAGATTGCAAGATTGTAATTAGAAAATGAGAGGACCCATACATAGTACAATACTCTGTATGTACAAGGGCTCTTTCCAGCTTTTTCTCTTACCATGATACACATAGAACATAGAAGTATTTGGACTGAATGATGGGGTAAACTAGTAGACTTTGGGTCTGACTTTACAAGTTATTTTGAAATCTAAGGAAGCTACCAATAGTTGAGCCTAAGTGAATCCTGTCTGAAAAGCTTTCAGAATAGTATGAATGATAACTGACACTATTCATCAATGGAAAGATACTAAATATTAAGTGCCATATAAAAAGTCATGTAAGTCTATATTTTAGAAAGTTACCTTGTCAATGATTTAAATGTCTTCTTGGATTTCAACTAGTAATCATTTTAGTTTTATTTCCTGTTGGCATGATAAAAAACCCTGATAAGAGCAACTTCAAAGAGAAAGAGTATATTTGGCTCATAGCTTATAGTTGCAGGCAAGGCAGTTCCTGCAAGCCAGCAGGGACTTGAAGCAGCTAGTCATAATGCATCCACAGTAAATAGCAGAGAGCCATGAATTCATAATCTGCACATTAATTCTCAGCATAATTTCTCTACTTTTAAACGACCCAATATCCTCTACTCAGGGAATGATGTCACCCATAGTCTTCCCAATAATCAAGACATGCTTATAGACATGTTCACAGACATCTCACAGGCTAACCCAATCTAGACCATTTCTTATAGAACCTTCCTTCGCAGGTGATTCTAGAATATATCAAATTGGCAATTAAAACTAAAGGTAATTGTAGTAAACTTACAGTTATCTGTAAAGTAGCTACCTTATTTTGGTCTTAGAAACTGGTTTTATAGGGGTGAGATGTAGTTCAATGGTAGAGCTCTCACCTAGCATATTCAAGCCACTGTGTTCAATCCCCAGCACTACAAAAATATTTTATCTCAGTTTTATGATGATTGAAAATAGTAACAGAAATGTTTAAAACTGAAAATAAAAGTTTCAAGTAATCTCACAGCCAGAAATCATCAGTGTTCTGATAATTTTTGAATCATCAACATTCTTCATAACTTTTTTACACAATGCTGGTGAATCAAAACTAGAGACCAGCACATACTAAGGAAGTACACTATCATTGAGCTAGACCCACAGCCGCAGACTATTTGATTCTTACAAAAGAAGTATTAATTTGTATCTGTAAATTGCTAGCTTATACTTTTATTACTGTAAATAAAATAAATCATGCCATCTCTTCATAGTAGCACCCAAAATATATTGCAGTCTTTCTATGAACCATACATAGTAATCAGTTGCTGTGGATACAGTAGTTAAGACAATTACACTCATGGACCTTCCAGTTAAATGATGGGGCAGATACTAAATATGTAATTATGCACAAAAGTGCATCTATATTTATGATTGCTGTCAAAGAAAACTCTAAGGTGCTATGGAAGTGTATAACAAGATAACATGTTTTGGCTAAAGGAAGCCTTTTTTGAGAGAAGATTATTTGATCTGAGACCTAAAAGGAAAATAGAAATTAGTAATCAGTGCTGGAGTGTTGAAGTCAGAAGTAAACACATGTGCAAAGATCATAAGGTGAATAAGATCTTGGCAACTCAAAGAACAGGGATTTGTTTTATTATATTTTATACCAACACTTATTCATTTATTTATTTATTTTCCTGTTGATGCACATATCTATGTTTTAATTGAAAAGATAATAATTAGATCCTGTTTTGGAAGCGTTTGATAATTGTATTACTTTGTGTATGGGAGCGTCTGTTAGGAAAGCTCAGCCTAATTTTACTACATTGTATACACTAATGAAAGAAAAATCAAATCACAAGAGATCATCTTAGACTTCCCAGGTAGTCTATCTTGTAGATAAATGACTTTTTTACCCTTCCTTTCTTTTTGTTGGTAAAAATATATTCTTAGAAACACGTCTCTAAAGTAGTCTTCTCATGATTATTTAATTGCATATTTGTGGCTTCTCCATAAGCTCTTCAAATTAGATTATCTGGGAATAGCGCCAATAGATCTGCTTAAACATGCCCATCTCCACCCCACTACTGCAGAGGTGTGGGTCTAGAATATATGATTACTGTTAACTGGGAGGAATCATATTCATGTATATTTTCTCTAATGGATATTAACTTGAATATGTTCACTCCATAAAATAAGGAACATGAAAACTTGAATACCTACTATTAATGTTTTAAAAGATAGCTCTTAAGTTTGTCTGTGGATAGTTCCCGTGGCACAAATTGTGACAATATACATTTGGCATATTTTCTTCAGGACTCAACTAAAGAAATTCCTTGGAAAATCAGTGAAGAGAGCAAAGCATCTTGCTGAGGAATATGGTGAACGTGCTATAAATAAAGTTAAAAGCGTAAGAGATGAAGGTTAGTAAAATAAGTATGTTTCAACTGAATACTCCATTAAAGTGTGTATTCTAAATTTAGTTTGTTATTTATAAGAAGCACTCTATATCAATAAATATAATAAACTTTTATAGCCATAAGAGAGTCACTTAATTTTATGAATATAAAGGATGATAATGTATATGTTTTAAGTATGAATTAGTTTAGTAGTTTTGTTATTATAACAACCTTGAATAATTTACTATACAGTGATTAGGTGAAAATCAATTTTGTTAGACTTTTGGCTTTTAAAACTATTTTTAAGAGACTAGAAAAATGTCTTAGTGATTAAGAGCACTGGCTGCTATTCCAGAAAACACATGTTAAATTTCCCAGTATTCACATGGCAGCCTAGAGATTTGTCTAACTCCAGTTTCAGGGGATCTGACATCTTCTTCTGGTTTCCATGGGCACCAAGCACATACTTAATAAGTAGACATTCATGCATGTGAAACACTCATACCCATAAAAATAAGTAAAATTTTAAAAATGTTTTTAAATTAGGAAAACTTGGATTAGACAGTGGTTTTACTGGATAAAAATATTTGCTATATATGGTGGTTTGGTTATGCTTGGCCTATAGGGAGTGGTACTGTTAGGAGGTATGGCCTTGTTGGAGGAAGTGTGTCACTGTGGGGGTGGGCTTTGAGGCCCTCTTCTAGCTGTCTAGAAGCCAGTCTTCTACTGTTTGCTTTCTGAACAAAGTGTAGAACTCCCAGCTCCCTCTCCAGTACCATATCTACTTGGATGCTGTCATGCTTCCTACCATGATGATAATGGACTGAACATCTGAACCTGTAGGTCATACCCAGTTAAATGTTGTCACTTATAAGAGTTGCCTTGGTCATGGTGTCTCTTCTCAGCAATGGAAACCTAACTAAGAAGTTGGTACCAGGTGTGGGATATTGCTGTGATAGGCCTGACCATACTTTTGTTTGGAAGAACATGGATTTGGGGACTTTAGATTTAGAAAGCAGTGGAATGCTTTAAGTGGGGTTAAATGGGCTATCCTCGTAGGAATATGGAAGACTCTTGCTGAAGGTGATTTAAACTGTAGAAGCCTGGCTCTAGAGGTTTCAGAGAAGAATTTTAGTATGTGGCCAAGAGCCTATTCTTGTGACATTTTGGTGAAGAATTTTGTTGCTTCTTGTCCTGTCAACAGAGTCTGCCTGAGGCTAAGGTAAAGAGAGTAAAATTAATTACACTGGCAAAGGAGGTCTCAAAACAACCCACTTTAGGCTATATGCTGTGGTTTACTCTCATAATGAACATCTTAATGAAGTATAGTAAACTTAAAAAGAAAAAGTACAAAATATATGTGTCAGTTGTAAAAGGGCACCAGGAAGTGCAATGGAGTTGAATCCTGTGTCCCAGGAGATAAACAGATTAAGGGAATGGTAGCTTTCAAGCAAGATCCCACCCAATTAAGCTTAGGTCCAGGCATGGTAGTGCAAGCCTTTAATCCCAGGACATAGAGACAGGCAGATCACTGAGTTCAAGGCCATCCCTGGACTGAACAAGTTCAAAGTAAAGAAAAGCTTAAGTAGTATATGCCTTCAATCCCAGCACTCGGGAGACAGAGCCATGCAAATCTCTAAGTCCAAGGTGAATCTACAGAGCAAGTTCAAGCCAAGCTTAGGCAGTGAAGGAGTTGGAAAACAGAAAGCTGGTGATAATAGAACAGGGGGCCATGTTCCAACCCTAGCAAGCAGCTCCAGCCATGTGACTGTAGCTTTATAGTCAATAGGGGGAGACTACTGGGACAGTTGATGCTGGCTAGCTAGAGCTAACAAAAAAATGCAGGACAGCAAAAACTATTCTGAAAAATACAGGAACTTCTGGGGGAATCACCATCCCAGACCTCAAGCTGTACTTCAGAGCAATAGTGATAAAAACTGTATGGTATTTGTATAGAGATGAACAGGTAGATCAATGAAATAAAATTGAAGACTCAGAAATGAACGCACACACTTATGGTCACTTGATCTTTGACAAAGGAGCTAAAACCATCCAGTGGAAAAAAGATAGCATTTTTAACAAATGGTGCTGGTACAACTGGCAGTCAGCATGTAGAAGAATGCAAATCGACCCATTTTTATCTCCTTGTACAAAACTTAAGTCCAAGTGGATCTAGGACCTCCACATAAAACCAGATAAAATGAATCTTAACCTCAAACACATGGGCACAGGGGAAATTTTCCTGAACAAACCAGCAATGGCTTATGCTCTAAGGTCAAGAATCAATAAATGGGACCTAATAAAATTGCAAGGCTTCTATAAGGCAAAGGATACTCTCAATAGGACAAAAGGGCAACCAACAGATTGCGAAAAGATCTTTACCAGCCCTACATCTGGTGGAGGGCTAATATCCAATATATACAAAGAACTCAAGAAGTTAGAATCCAGAGAACCAAATAACCCTATTAAAAATGGGGTACAGAGCTAAACAAAGAATTCTCAACTGAGGAATACCAGATGGCTGAGAAGCACCTAAAAAATGTTCATCATCCTTAGACATCAGGGAAATGCAAACCAAAATGATCCTGAGATTCCATGTCACACCAGTCACAACCTCAGGTGACAGTAGATGCTGGCAAGGATGTGGAGAAAGAGGAACACTCCTCCATTGTTGATGGGATTGCAAGCTGGTACAACCACTCTGGAAATCAGTCTGAAGGTTCCTTAGGAAATTGGATATACCTGAGGAAATGTCAGACTGATTTCCAGTGTTCCTCTTTCTCCACATCTTCTCAAGCATCTGCTGTCACCTAAGAATCCAGCTATACGACTCCTGGGCATATACCCAGAAGATGCTCCAACAGGTAATAAGGGCACATGTTCCACAATGTTCATAGCAGCCTTATTTATAATATCCAGAAGCTGGAAATAACCCAGATGTCCCTCAACAGAGGAAGGGATACAGAAAATGTGATACATTTACCCAATGGAGTACTATGCAGCTATTAAAAATAATGACTTCATGAAATTCTTAGGCAAATGGATAGAATTAGAAAATACCATGCAGCATGATGTAACCCAGTCACAAAAGAACACATAAGATATGTACTCACTGATAAGTGGATATTAGCCCAAAAGCTCAGAATACCCAAGATACAATTCACAGACCACATGAAGCTCAAGAAGAAGGAAGACCAAAGTGTGGAAGCTGCATAGGAGTAAATATGGAGACAAAGTGTGGAGTATAGACTGAAGGAAAGAGCATCCAGAGACTGCTCTACCTGGGAATTCATTCCATATACAGTCACCAAATACAGACACTATTTTGGATGCCAAGAAGTACATGCTGACAGGAGCCTAATATAGCTGTCCCCTGAGAGTTTCTGCCAGAGCCTTACAAATAAAGAGGTGGATGCTTGCAGCCAACCATCAGAGTGAGCATGGAGTCCCCAATGGAGGAATTACAGAAAGGACTGAAGAAGCTGAAGGGCTTTGCAACCCCATGGAAAGAACAACAATATCAACCAACCAGACCCTGCACAGCTCCCAGGGACAAAACCACCAACCAAAGAGTACTTATGGAGGGATCCATGGCTCGAGCTGCATATGTAGCAGAGGGTGGCGTTGGGTATCAATAGGAGGAGAGGCCCTTGGTCCTATGAAGGCTTAATGCCCCAGTGTAGGGGAATTCGAGGGTGGGGACGTGGGAGTGGGTGGGTGGGTGAGGGAATACCCCCACAGAAGCAAGAGAAGGGCAAGGGGATGGGGCTTTCCAGGGGGCAGGAACCAGGAAATGGGATAACATTTGAAATGTAAATTTAAAAAATATCCAATTAAATTTAAAAAAAAAGGAAACTAGGGGTGATTAAAGTAAAACCAGTCACTGAGGTGAAATCTTCTGGGAAGTATTTTTTGAGAGCGCGGGTAAGCCTTGTTCCAGAGATAGTCAAGGTTGTACCTTGTGTTGTAGCTGTACTTGCTAATATGTAAGAGTCACCCAGGTGGTACTGGTTTCAGATACATGAAGGGATCATGAAGAGCAACTGAGGCTTGGCACTGAGAGAGGCCACAGAGAGTATTGGTGAAGGTGCAGCCTCAGTTGCAGTTGATGGCCCAGGACTAAAGGCATCATGCAAAGAAGTTTAGGCTTGGCACCATGATGGAAGCCTTTGAGAGGCTATTGGTGAATTCTAGTTGGGGTAGAAGACTCCAGCATATTGGAGATTGTAGTACCATGGGATGACCACTAAGATCAGCAGCAGCATTGGATTGGAGTGAAGTCAGTCAGAGCCTAAGACTGCTACCGAGGGCAGAACTGGAGAAGTGACCCCACCCCTTTGGAAGAGCCCAGAAAATCATGTATGGATCTGAGACATTGGAATAAGAAGCTGTAAGGTTGAAGTTGCCTTAGATATCCCAAGGTGTTAGAGATGTCAGAGCCATAGGGTACTGTGATGGTTTGTATATCCTTGGACCAGGGAGTGGCACCATCTGAAGGTGTGGCCTTGTTGGAATAGGTGTGACCTGATTGGAATGGGTGTGTCACTGTGGGTGTGGGTATAAGATCCTCACCCTATTTGCCTGGAAGTCAGTCTTCCACTAGCAGCCTTTGGATGAAGACATAGAACTCTCAGCTCCTCCTGCGCTATGCCTGCCTGGATACTGCCATGCTCCCACCTTGATGATAATGGACTGAACCTCTGAACCTGTAAGCTGGCCCCAATTAAATGTTTTTTTTTTTTTTTTTTAATAAGACTTGCCTTGGTCATGGTGTCTGTTCACAGCAGTAAAACCCTAACTAATACAAAAGTTGGTACCAGAAGTGGGGTATTGCTGTGATAGGCCTGACCATGATTTTATTTGAAAGAATGTGGATTTTTGGACTTTGGATTTGGAACTCAGTGGAATGCTTTAAATGGGGCTTAATGGGTCATCCTAGTAGGAATATGGAAGACTTTGTTGCTGGGAGTGATTTGAACTGGTATTGACCTGGCCCAAGAGATTTCAAAGGAGAAGAATTTCAGAATGTAGCATAAAGACTATTTTTGTGGTATTTTGGTGAAGAATGTGGCTACTTTTTACCCTTATCTGAAAAGTCTGCCTGAGGCTAAGGTGAAGAGACTTGGATTAATTGCATTAATTGCATTGACAAAGGAAGTTTCAAAAAAGCCCAGCAGAGACTTTGTTCTCTGGTTAAGTCTCACAAAGCGAAGTTTGAACAAGCATAGCAAGCTTAGAAAGGCAAAATATAAAATATATGGTTCGAGTATTAAAGGCATACCAGGAAGTGAAATGGAGCAATATCCTGTGTTCTAGGAAATAACAGATTAAGGGAGTGGTACCTTGGGGCAAGACCCTACCCAGCTGAATTTAGAACCAGGCATGGTGGTACACACCTTTAATCCCATGAGACAGCCATGCTGATCTCTGCATTCAAGGTCAATCTACAGAGCAAGAACCAGGATAGCCAAGCTTAGGCAGTGAAGGATTTAGAAAACATAAAGCTAGTGATAATAGTACATGTTCTAGTTCCTCTAAGCAGCAGAACTTGGTAGCTTCAGCCATGTGGCTCTGGCTCTAGAGTTAAGAATGGAAGGAACTACTGGGAAAATTGATGCTGGTTAGCTGGAGCTAAGGAATTAGCAGTGATTAAGAAGAGACCAGCATCACTGAGGCGAAATCTTATGGAAATTGTTTTCTGGGAGCACAAAGAAGCTGTGTTCCAGAGATACCCAAGGTTGTACCTCATGCTGCGTCTGGGCTTGGTGTAAGAGTCACTCAGGTGGTAGGTACTGCTTGTGAAGGAATGAAGGGATCATGAAGAGAAGCTGAGGCTTAGCACTGTGAGAGGTCAGGGAAGGCCATTGGAGAAGGTGAAGCCTCAGCTGTAGTTGATGTCCCAGGACTGAAGGGGTCATGCAAAGGATTTGAGGCTTGGCACCCTGAAGAGAGCCTATGAGAGGCTATTGGTGAAGCCTAGTTGGAGTGGAACACCCCAGTGTATGGAAGATGTCAGTACCATGGGATGATCACCAAGAACAGCAGCTGTAGTGGAGTGGATCAACCTGAGCTTAGAGTGCTACAGAGGGCAGAGCTGGAAAAGTGATGCCAGCCCTTAGGAGGAGTCCAAAAGATCAAGTGGAATCCCAGACACTGAAACAAGAAGCTGTAACATTGAAATTGCTTTGAAGACTCAAAGATGTTAAAGATGCCAGAGCCATGGGATACATGCTGAGGAAAGCTGCTAACAGGGAGTGGAACTAGTCCAGGAGAAAGCAGTTTGTTGCAATCAACAAAGATGAAAAAGGAGTGGAGATCTGAAGACTGCTTTCACATCAGCCATGGAGATGCAGAGTTTGGAGTTTGCCCAGCTGGTTTCCTGCCTTGCTTTGGGGATTACAGTTAATTAAGTTGGATGAATCTCACAAGAGACCTTGAACTTTGGACTTTTAACATTGTCGCGACTGCTATAGACTATGAGGACTTTGAAAGTTGGACTAAATGCATTTTGCACTATGCTATGTTTAAGTATGGCCCCCATAGACTCATGTTTTTGAACAAGTCTATGGGGACCAGGGAGTGGAATGTGATGGTTTGTATATCCTTGGACCAGGGAGTGGCACCATCTGAAGGTGTGGCCTTGTTGGAATAGGTGTGACCTGATTGGAATGGGTGTGTCACTGTGGGTGTGGGTATAAGATCCTCACCCTATTTGCCTGGAAGTCAGTCTTCCACTAGCAGCCTTTGGATGAAGACATAGAACTCTCAGCTCCTCCTGCGCTATGCCTGCCTGGATACTGCCATGCTCCCACCTTGATGATAATGGACTGAACCTCTGAACCTGTAAGCTGGCCCCAATTAAATGTTTTTTTTTTTTTTTTAATAAGACTTGCCTTGGTCATGGTGTCTGTTCACAGCAGTAAAACCCTAACTAATACAGGTACCTAATGAGGAAAGCTGGTAATATAGAGTGGAACCAGCCCAAGAGAATGAAGTTTGTTGAAGTCATCAAAGCTGAAAGGAGTTGGAGACTTGAAGAGTGCTTTGACATCAGACATGGAGATGTAAAGTTTGGAGTTTGCCCAGTTGGATTTTGCTCTTGTTTGGTCCAGTATTTCCTCACTATGAAATTTTAAAATGGTAATACATATCTTACTTGATGTTTGAAGTATGTGATCTCTGTTTTGATTTTGAGATTTTGGGAGATTACAGTTGGAATGCATAAATCTTAGAATAGACTTTGAACTTTGGACTTTTAAATATTATTGAAACTGTGATAGACTATGAGAATTTTTGAAGCTTAACTAAATGTAGTTTTCATTATGCAATGACTAGGGATTGCTCCCATAGAAACTTCAAACAAGTTTGTGGAGACCTGGGAGTAGAATGTGGTGGTTTGAATATACTTGGCTCAAGGAAGTGGCACTGTTAGAAGGTGTGGCTTTGTTGGAGGAGGTATGTCACCATGGAGGTGGGGTTTGAGATCCTCCTCCTAGCTGCCTGGAAGCCATTCTTCTGTTTGCCTTTGGAACAAGATGTAGAACTCCCAGCTCCTTCTCCAGCACCCTGGCTGCCTGGATGCTGCAGTGCTTCCTGCCTTGATGATAATGGTTTGAATCTCTGAACCTGTAAGCCCCAGTTAAATGTTGTCCCTATAAGAGTTGCCATGGCCGTGGTGTCTCTTCTCAGCAATGGAAACCCTAAGACACCTTAGAAAGCTAATGGGTGCCTTGGAATTCACTCAAAAGCTACATGCTGTAGTGTGCACCTGTAATGCAACATTTTTATGATGATATAGGAGGTGGAGAAAGAAGGATTGCTTTCAGGCTCACAGGCTAACGAGTCTTCAGTATGTAGCACAGCAACAGAAAAAAAAAACCAAAACAAAACCAACCAAACAACAACAACAACCAAAAAAAACCCAAGAGATACCCTGCTTCAAAAAAGAGTAAGACTATAACCACTCTCAAAAAATTGTTCTCTGATTTCTTGTGATTTGGTATGTACATGCACCCATGTACACATATACACACATCTGTGCATGCATGCACACATACATAAAACAAAAAGGGGGGACAGCAAGATTTCTCAGTGGGTAAAGAAATTTGCTGCCAAGACCAACAGTATTTCAATCCCTATAAGGCATATGACAGAAGGGTAAAGCAGACTCCATGTGCACTTCATTTGCATGTACATGTACACAATGAATAATGTAAACACAGATTTTCTTAATTTCCAGAGATCTTATCCCACTGTGTCTTTGTCATTAATATACACATTTGTTTTATTAATAAGTATATTTAGCACTTATACTCTACCAGATAATCTTATAAGAATTAGCATGAATTAGTTTACTCATAAGAAATCAATGAAGGGGGTATCATTATTATCACCATTTTATAGGTGAGAAAACTTGAGAGAAATAGATTGAGTAACTTCTTTATGGTCATCCAGATTATAATTAATAGCTAGACTCAATTTCTAACCAATGCAGCGTCAGCCTCCATTTTCTTAACCAGTATGTTATATAGTAATAGACAAATTCTGCTTCCCTGTTTACTAACAGTATGCTTGATGATCAATATATTTGAAGCTATGATTGTAACTAGATATGTATTAACCATTAATTATTTTCATTGCTTTGTCTTCAGTGTTTCATACTGATCAAGATGACCCTTCATCAAGTGACGATGAAGGAATGCCATATACAAGACCAGTAAAATTCAAGGCAGCACATGGTTTCAAAGGACCTTATGATTTTGATCAGATCAAAGTGGTGCAAGATCTTAGTGGTGAACACATGGTAGGTACTGTTTCATTTTTCATGACTGGTAGGGTATTTTTTGAGGCTTCTATTTAACTAATCTTTACCAATGTTTGTACTTCTACTAATCGAATTCAAGAACAATAAATTTATATTAATATATTTAAATGAAATTTGTCTCTGAAATATTATCTAAGAAATAACTTTTTAGGCTGAGTGAACTCATTCAGGCCTAGAATCCCAGCATATAGAAGGCTGAGGCAGGAAGATGACAAGGTCAAGGCCAGCCTGTGTTGCATAGGGTAACCCAATCTCATAATAAACATGAGCTTTAGAATAAATGAATTCTAGGCTATATAACTGAGAAAACTATGCAGAGGGACCAAACTTTAAAACACTTAAAGTAGAAAGTAGTCTGTCACTTTTAAAAACATTTAAATATTCCCAGCCATACTTTAAATAAACATTTTAGGGCAAGGAATATGTAGAGTATTTGTACAGCATACATGAAGCCTGACTTTCAATTCATATAACTTTAATGAAAAATATTCATAATCCCACAGTGTTTTCTATAGTAAAATGTTACACCAAGACTTAGAGAAAGGTAGATGTTTGCATTCTTTCAAATTTCTGAAGTATCAGACTGGGCATGTGGCTTGCTGGTAGAGTTATTCCTTCATATTGGTGAGGCTCTGGTTTGATCCCTAACACTGCAAACTAAAAAACAAAACAAAACAAAACAAAAACAAAACAAAACAAAAACAAGACTACCAATACAAATAAAAACTATGCAGATTATATTGCAGTTAGCTTCAGCAAATCTAGGAACACAGCCGGGCTTGGTGGCGCACGCCTTTGATCCCAGCACTTGGGAGGCAGAGGCAGGTGGATTTCTGAGTTCGAGGCCAGCCTGGTCTACAAAGTGAGTTCCAGGACAGCCAGGGTTATACAGAGAAACCCTGTCTCAAAAAACCAAAAAAAAAGAAAAAAAAAAAAAGAAAAGAAAAGAAAAAAAATCTAGGAACACAAGGAAGATAGCAATAAACCAATAAACTCAAACCTGGGTAAGCTATGCTGATCCCTTGGTCAAGGAATCAAATAAAACCTAAGTTTGCCCTAACTACAAAGTGACTATGCATCAAATGTCTTAATTATTTACAATGTTTTCATTTTGTAACTTATTCAGTCTTTTTATAGTATATTGCGCCTACATTTATTTCCTACGTAAGTAAAAAAATCAAGATAAAAATGATATTTTACTGTATTTGACTTTTATAGAAATGAATGCTATTTAAGCAAATTAACTGTCAATTCTAACTTTGATAATCTTTCTACCCTGAGAATCTATAGACAGATAATCTTTTTACTACACCTAAATGTGTTATGATTTTATTTGTTGGAATAGGATTTGGCCCTTCCATGTTAAAGACCTCCCTCTGATTCTTTAGCACTTTTCAGAACATATAGTACTCAAATGTTTTCTGTTTCTATAGAGTCTATCCATGTATTGTAAAGAGAAAAGAAAGTAGGACCATACTATTTTTAGTTATTTCAAAGGGGTTCATACCAGGGGTGCCACAGCTAGTGTAGGCTTTATTCATTTTAGTTCTGCTAAGATAGGAGTTGTTAGTGAAAAGTGAGGGCTTTCTTTTACCCTTTCAGGTTTACTTATGGGACTGAGATTTCTAAGAACTGCTTTGTGCTTTTCTAAACAGCATTACTGGCCACCTACAAACTCTCAGAAATGGCACCTGAAGTTGCCCTCCAACCTTTACACACAAGTTCACACACGTGCATATATGCAACCAAAGATGCTCCTCATTTTTATTAATATGTAACCATAGTTCTGGATTTTTAAATTTGTTAGGTTAAACTCTGGGCAATTATAATAATCCAACAGACCTTTCTTCTGAAAGCTTCCCTTTGTGGCAGTGTAGCTCCAGTGCACCTGAGACCATAAGTTGTGTTAGAGAAGTGAGTTTTGTCTTATTATGTATAATGTTGTATAATTTCAAAGTAATGTCTCTTAAGCTTATAAAGTCATTTTGAACCTTCTCTTTTCATAGGGAGCTGTTTGGACCATGAAGTTTTCTCACTGTGGCCGACTGCTTGCTTCAGCTGGACAAGACAACATAGTGAGAATATGGGCTTTAAAAAATGCTTTTGACTATTTCAACAATATGCGAATGAAATACAATACTGAAGGTATTTTTCATTTCTTTGCTATTTTGTTTTGTTTTAGTTTTTCAAGACAGGGTTTCTGTGTGTAGGTCTGGCTGTCCTGGAACTCACTCTGTAGACCAGGCTGGCCTCGAACTCAGAAATCCACCTGCCTCTACTTCCCAATGCTTGGATTAAAGATGCATGCCTCCATGCCCAGCTTATATTTCATTTCTTTAAATACCTAAGTAAATCTGGAATTTTTGTGTTTTAGATGCTAAATAGGTTGAGCCTCTTCAGTTCCCAAATCCTAAAATGCTTTGTAATCTGAAACTCATACACTGAAGAAATGCTCAAAATTTTCTAATTCTTTTTTTCAGATTAGAAATGTTGAACTCACAAAGGCATGGAGTTACTTAAACATCCAACAAGCTCCAAAATCTAATAAGGAATATTCAAATGTATTGCTTTTCTTAACTGGCAAGTTACTCATTTGTAATAACTACTAATCATAATACCCAGTATTTACCCAGCATCGTGTTATGTACCTATATATAATCTTGACCCTTTTCAAGGCTAAAGTAAGAAGGTCAAGAACTCAAGGCTGACCAGGCTTATACAGCAAGAGTGTTTCAAAAATAAAAATAAGGCACACAGCAATAGCAAACAAACAAACAAACAAAAAGAAAAACAAAACATCTAGGCCTAATAAAAAGAATACCATAAAGATTTTGATTTACACCTTTTCAAGTATAGTATGTAATTTTATCAGCCACTTAGAATTCTGTGGATTCCCTTGGCAAGCTTCAGTTCTGTTCTAAATTAAACTGACAGATCAAATTAAACTGGAAAAAGAATAAGAATACTATGTATACTTATGTATACTTACTAAGTTAAGATTAAGAAAATAGCCATGAAAAGTAAGTTGTGTCGACCAATCAATGGATATATAAAAAACTGTTATGTAATAAAGAAAAACCTCAGAATATTATAAGTTTTATGGTAAACACTAAGTATACCTAAACAAAATATTCTTGTCATGTGATTATTTAGGAAATAATGAAAAAAATAAGTAAGTAGAGACTAATTTTGTAAGCTTATATAATTTTGAATGTAACATGTGAGTTCAACATTTCTAATCTGAAAAAGGAATTAGAAAACTTTGAGCATATCCTCAGTGTATGAGTTTCAGATTACAAAGCATTTTAGGATTTTGGAACTGAAGAGGCTCAACCTATTTAGCATCTAAAACAAAATTTTGATTTATCCACCAATCATCCCTTCCCAGTCATCTAAGAAGTTAAGAAATGGGAGAAAGGAAAGTATAGTTAACTATTGATGAGAATATAGAGTACAATCAAAGCACCAATTTAAGGAACATAGAAGTTTCTAGAGATTCAGTCGGCCAGCTAGTTATACCCTATGTTTGATGTGTTCAGAGATTTCTTAGTACTAGAAATTAAACCTATGTTTTCAAGAAAACGGGTATCTATCACTAAGTTTTATCGTTAAGCCATATTGTTATTTATTTATTTATTATTATATATAAGTACACTGTAGCTGACTTCAGACACACCAGAAGAGGGCGTCATATCTCATTACAGGTGGTTGTGAGCCACCATGTGGTTGCTGGGATTTGAACTCAGAACCTTTAGAAGAGCAGAAGAGCATTCAGTACTCTTACCCTGGTGAGCCATCTCACCAGTCCCCATTAAGCTATATTCTTAACTTCAATCTGCCTCCCATTTTTAAAAAATACCATGTGACAGTGACTCACTGTGTTGCCCAGTCTGGCCTTGAATTCTCTTTGCAGCTCAGGCAGGCTTTGAACTTAAGACCTTCTTGCCTCAGCCTCATCAGTATTTTAGATAATGAGCTGCACCACCAGTTCTGGGAACCCTATATTCTTAGAAAACCTTTGTGAGTTTCCTTAACATATGTTATAATATGTAATTGAAGATGGTGATGTGTTTAACGAGACAAAGTTATAGAGTGAGTGATTGAACCTTTTTTTGTTCTCCCTGGTCATTTTTCTTGTTCTATCTGAGGCAAAAAGCCAATTTCAGTTGTCATTGAGACCTAACCTCAGCTCAGACTTTTGTTGTTTCCCATTGCTATTTGTAATGTAAGTAAGAATGTATTTATTATGAATAACACGGATTAAATGATATTTTGTTTATTGACTTAGGGAACTGTTTAAGCCGTTTTATTAAGATTGTTCAAAATGATAAAGACAAGTATGTGGGTGTTTGCATGGTTATAGTTTGCATTTAGAAAATGTGTTTTTCTGGAGAATTATATTCTATGACTATCATTATTTTAGAGTATTTCTAGTTGGTAGATGAGTACATATACATGCATGCTTTTTTACAATTACTGTGCTGTTTTTAGGACGCGTGTCACCTTCACCATCTCAGGAAAGTCTAAGTTCATCAAAATCTGACACAGACATGGGGGTATGTTCACATTTTATAGTTACTGTTACAAAACTCTCACTTATTTGATGTCTTAAAATTATTTACAATTATTAAATGTTTTGTCAAGGCATTTAATTGAAATTAACATGGAGTATTAAAGTTTCATTTATTACTATTCCTAGGTGAGAAATTCTTAAGTTTTAAGACTGCCAAATGGCGAATAATAGTATTCACAGTACCGACCTGCTGATGCATACTTAAATAAAACATAATCACTTTTCCTCAGTCTGGGTTTAATTTTTTAAATTAATAATAATTATGCCATTTTATAGTTATAGTTAAATTCTTCTGGTGTCTCTTTAATACCTCCAGGAAAAAGATACTTCTTAATATTACCTTTTACTGCCTTTCTAACTCAGTTCTAATATTCTGGTATCTGTGACTTCTAATTTCCATGCTGGTCTGTATCCTAAATATTTTTTCATGTTGATTTTTCTCATATTTTTGCTTTGTCCAGAATGCCCTTTCTGGATTCAGCTCAAATATCTTATGTTCTCTTATTATTTTCCCTAAACCAGCAGGCAAAATTATTACTCATGTGATTCTATAATGTGTCATATATCTTTTTATATTTATATTGCTTACCATATCTTCCTTTTCAGTTTGATTTTCTATTTAGGCTTTGGACTAATTCTGGATATCTTATTCCATGCTGATTGTAGTAAGCATGAAGTCAGCATTGAATTCCTGTCTCTGTGCTTTTAGTCTAAGTTTTTCCCTTATCTAGATGCTTCCAGTTTCCCTTCTTTCCATTAAGGCTATGCTCATTTTTCATGGTTTACTTTTTCTCTAAAGCCTTCACTCACTAATGTATGGTGGCAATTTTAACTGCTTTGCTTTGAGGGAAAGAGTCTGTTTACTTATTTTTTTAATTTATAAAACTTCTAGGTTTCTATTGCTTCTAAAAATAGTGTATACTGTATAAAACTGGCTTGTATATATTTTGCAACTTATAGATTCATAACTATTTCTGTCAATGCCACACTTCTGATCTCTTAAGTATAACTAAAATGTTGGATGCAAGACATTATAAATGAGAATTACTAAACTTCCTTAATAGAAAAGTTAGTAATTTTTCTTATACTATTTGATTATTTTTTCTTCTGAAATACTTGAGTAATTTATCATTTTTGTGAAAAGGTCATTTGATATTGCTTTGATTCCTCTGAGTCTTTCTCAAAACAGCTGAATGAGGTCTTTTTTATGGCTTTTGGAATTATGTAAGGTAACTTTAGATGCAGTGGAACACAATCACACAATAGAGATCATGTTTATATGCATTTTGTCTGCCTCATGGTAGTGGTTTCTTACTCCTGAAGTGCTCTCATGTTTTGGTTTCTTGTGAAATAGAGTATAATAGAACCTTCTGTACAGTTTCGCAGAGACTGATGAGCCAATGGCAATCACCTCCTCACTATCAGTGTTCTGAAGCCTAGAATTCTGACACCTATGGATGTTTGTCTTGATTCTCAAAAGTAGCTCAGAAAGTATAGGGGAGGTGTGTGCATAGCTTGCTCTGCTGTGCGAAGGTTTAAAAACTTGTAGAGCCGGCTTTAGCATGGACTTTTATTTAGCCTTCTCAGTTTGGAATCCATAGTTGGACAAGAGTGTAATATGTAATTCTGAGTAAAATTTCTTCTTAATGCTGTAAATTGTAAGTGTGCTTTTAAACCTAGAACTTCATGTTTTGGGGGTAAATTTTTGTTTAATAAACTTAATTGGTGGAGTGTCAGTGGGTGTTAATAACACTTAACTGCTCCTTAAAACAGCCTGGAATTACTGCTGGGGAAATTAAGAGTGCTTACGAATTAATGAAAAATAAATAACTATTAAGCAGGATGTTGGATTTATGTAAAGGACAAGACTGTTAATGTTACTTCTTTTATCAAGGCTCACTAGTCTGGAAGTAAAATTTTGGGAAGAAGTTTTTATCTAGAAATGATTGGTAAATACTCTAGAACTCGGTGTTTTAGTCTGCCTACATGGTTCCTATGAAGACGTTTTAATGAATTTTTAAAGTTTTGTATAAGACTAGAGCCCCTGTCTAGCAGGCATGAGGCCTAGATTCCATCTCCAGCACCAAAAATCAAGTTCTGGTATAAACAAATAATATAAAGAAATATAACTCGTAGCTTCTCATGGCTACTGTCCCAGTTTAAGCCCTCATTTTTCATACACTTTAATATTTTGATGATTTTTATTATTAAAATATAATTACATCATTTTCTCCATCCCCCTTACACCACACACATGCATTGCTTTCTCTCAAATTCCTAGCCTATTTTATTTTAACTATTATTCTCTCTCATACATTTATTCATCCTCTCTCTCTCTCTCTCACACACACACACACACACACACACAGAGAGAGAGAGAGAGAGAGAGAGGGGGGGGGGGGGAAGGGAGGGAGAGAGGTATAAATATTAATATAACTTGCTGTGAATGGTTAGTGTTGTTTATTTGTACATGAATTCAGGGTTGAGCACTTGATATTATACAAGCAATTAGTAAGGCTTATCAATTCTGGAAAGACTATTTTTCCTTCTCTAAGCATTATTAGTTATCTATAGTTGTTTGTCCTAGGGTGGGGTCCCATGATATTTCCCCCTTCCTCATTGTAGTTTTTTTGGTGTTGTCTTTGTTCCAGTCTTATGTCAGCAGCCCTATAGTAGTGGTATAGATTGAAGCATCTCTGTCATTTCTAGGCAATACAATCCGCAGCAAATATCTTGGTCCTCTGGCTCTTAAAATCTTTCTGCTATTTCCCTCATGTTCCTTACATCTTTTTTTTATGATAACATTTTTTAATTTATTTTTAAATAGAGATTCCCAAGGATCATTTTTGTTTTGACAACTAACATTTATTTCAGGATAGATGGCTGAGATGTTAAAGGCTAGACTCACAACCAAAAGACATAATGTCCCTAAGTCTTAGGTGTAGGAGTTATGTTTTAAATATAGTTAATGGGGCTAGGCACCCTATGATCAGTTTGTTTTGATCAGTTGTAATTTTCTGTAATGGTCTCCACTTGTTGCAAATAGAAGATTCTTTGCTGAGGACTGGGGAGCTACACTTCTCTGTGGATGCTGGTCTAGTAGTAGTAGGTTCTGTTGTTGACCATAGGATGTCCTCTTCTAAGATCCATAATCTCACTAGCCGTGGGTAATTGGTTAGGTTTCTAATACCAGGCATGAGTTTCTTCTTGTCCTTAAATCTGGCTACAGTTGTTGATTACTGCCAAGATATTAATGCCACTGTTACAGTCTTAGGGATATCCCATACTGCTTATTGTGGTTCATAGGCTTCAAAGCTGGGTAGACATGTTGATTGCTTGCTTCCTTGGTAGCTTGGATAGCACTTTCCTAAACTATGAAAGCCCGTCCTCAGGGAGGAGACTCTCAGGTCAAACCCAGCTCAGATCTTCGAAGTCCTCTTTCTGAAGTCAAACCTGCATTTTTAAACTTTTTATTATTTCTGCCACCACTTGTTCCATCCAAACAGTCTTTAACATTGTTCACAGTTTCTCTAAAGCTCCAATCAGAGCTTGTTACTTTTTCCTTTTCAGAATTCTGTATTGGTTCTCCATGGCCTTATACCACCTAGAATCTTGATCTACATGTATAAGATCTTGTGAGGTGGTCTCAAAAATACCTGTTTACCCTAATATCATTTTATATTTCCATGAACTTTTATCTCTATCCTTATCCTAACCACTCTTCCCTAAACATATAGGCCTAGCTGGAACTTTGTATTGTCTCTCATGCTGTATGCTCTGAAGCAGCTGAGGTAAATCTGGACTTAGAAGTTAGATAACTTATATTCTACATTAATTCTCTTGTACACGGGTAGCTGTGAGACCTTCTATTATGTTATTTTAACTTCTTGGACTTGGAGGATTTTTTTCTTAATGTATTTATATTCATAGTATTAATGACTATTTCAAAGATTTCCTAGCTAGGATTCATTCTGATGATAAATACACATATCATGCAATAACCAACTCTGGCATGCGTATATGGCATTATTTTCTACCTACTTCTGTAAAGTAACAGAAATCTATCTTTAAAATGGCTTAAATAATGAAGAAGTGAGTCAAGAGCTAAGGCTTCTCAGGGTTAGTTAGCTCAGTAGTGTCACCAGGGAAACAGAGTTCCATCAACTTTCTCCCCTTTACTCTATTTTTTTTGGGGTCCTTCCATACCTCATGGTCCCAAGAAGGCAGCTAGTGTCTTAATCACATAGAGATGTTGAAAGACAAAAAAATGGGAAAGTCTCTTTAAGTGAGCTCCCTTGAACACACCCTATGGCTAACTTAGTGATCCTTGGGAAATGGAATGAGCTAATCTTAAATTAGTTTAGCCCAGTCATGACTCACCCCCTTAAGCTAGTTCTACTTCGGAAGAAACAGAAGCTAAGAAAAGGACAAAGAAGGACATGTAAACGAGTATGGCAGGGTATATTGCCTCAGAAATGATTCTAGTTCGTCGTTGAATGGAGAGAAAGAAAGGTTACGGTAAGTTATAAAGCAGCATAAACAGTGAAGTCTGCTTTAGGTGGCATGAGATTCCAGTTGGGCATCATACAAATTTACGAGAGAACGGGTGGTTGGGAAAGTCTGAAGTTCTTGTTCTGATAGCATTTCATCCGAGGTTTAAAGTTTGTTTTGTGTCTAACTAGGTATGTAGCGGAACTGACGAAGACCCAGATGACAAAAATGCACCGTTTCGGCAGCGACCATTTTGCAAATATAAAGGACATACTGCTGATCTCCTTGATCTTTCATGGTCTAAAGTAAGAATTATTATTTGAATTATGCATTAATCCTTATGACTTTGACATTAGTATTTTTAAATGCCTTACTTGTTTAATTGTCATCACACTAGTGTCAGCTGTCTACTTTGTGAAAGTTACTTACAAGCTGCTCAAAGTTCTAAAAGAGTAATTTTAAGTGTGGGCATTGCTTAACAAGTTAGATCTATCTTTGTATTACTTGCTATTTGCTTTTTATATGTAGTGATTTTTCAGAAAGTAATGATGCATAACAAAATGAATGTGACTTCACCTACAAAGATTAAGTCTGGTCTATCTTTAAGCCTGCTTTTAGGCTATCTTGCTACCTTTTTGCAATTGTTCATTTTTCATTAACAATTTATTTTTTGAAGTATTTTTCGCATAGATCAATATTATATCAAAAGTAAAGGGACAATTTTGTCCATGAATACCTTAATAGTTTTCTAAAAATGTAAGATGCTTCAAATTTTAAATAAGGTGTTTAAAAACAAATCACCTTAGAATTTTTTTCTTGATCCCTTAACTTATATCAGTAATCAAAATCTAAAATATAATTAAAATTTAAGAAAGAAAATAATATTTAAATAACTTGACTTGAGAAAAATGAACTTGTATTAACTAGGCATTAATAGCTGGGATACAAGTGGTACCCATATGTTTTAATTATATCAGAAAAACCTTATGTAGCACAGAGATATTAATGGCATATTTTGGCTTACTAAATCAAGATACACCTGAGCTCTCCTTGTTGGCTTGTTTGTTGCTTGTTTCATTGGGAATGAGTCTCTGTAGCTGAGGGTAGGCTGACACTCACTTTGTGACCCAGGTTGATGTCATACTTACTGATGCCTTCCTGCCTCTGCCTCTACTTCTGTCTGCCACATATTAGAATTATAGGTTTCCATCAACATTTCCTACTATGCATCAACTTTGAATCAGTCCATTTGTGAATTGCTCGCTCTCCTTAGATGTTCTGGGTGTTTTTTATAACCTATCTGTCACAATATTTTTCTCTCTGTGTCTTTCTATTTCTCTCTGGTAGTCTGTTTTTAAACCACATATCTTAGAACCTTTAAGAACTGAGTTTGATGCCAAAAAACTAACATAAAAAGAAAAAAAGCTAGGTGGAATGGCATACATTTATAATGCCTGCATTGGATAGAAAGAGACACGTAGACCCATGAGACTCTGGTAAGCCAACCAAGCGTGCTCAGAAAGTTCTAGACCAGTAAAAGTTTTAGTCTAATAAAATAATTAGCACTTGAGGAACAGCACCTAGGGTTGTCCTCTGACTTCCACATACACATACAGACATGTGTATAAGCACATGCATGAACACAATCAGGAAAAGAGACCCTTTTTTCGAAAAACTGTGAAGTTGTAGTTTTGAAATTTTAAAGTTACCTCTCTCTTCCCTCCTCTCTCTCTCTCTCTCTCTCTCTCTCTCTCTCTCTCTCTCTCTCTTTCTTTCTTTCTTTCTTTCTTTCTGTGTTAAACACAGTCTGTAGGAACACGTGCCAATGTCTATATATGGAAGCCAGCAGAGCAAAAGTGGAATTCAGTTCTCTCTTACCATGTATGTCCCAGTGATTGTACTCAAGCAGTCAGGCTAAAGAGCAATTACCTTTGCCCTCTGAGCCATCTCCCAGGCCCAAGAACCTTTTTACATATAAATAAAGAGTTCTATGTCTAACAGTTTTTATGTTTTAGTTGACACATGACAATTATACATATTAATGAAGTCTACCATGATAATTCTACATGCATATATAATATGAAATGATAAAAAAATCAGGTAATTGACATCTACCTCCTTGGAGATTTACCATTTTGTATTTGGAACCTTCAGACTCCTCTTTTCTAGTACTTTAAATTACAGATTCCATCCTGTACTGTGGAATATTAGAACTTATTTCTCTTAACTAATTTCATTTTAGTGCAAAACTAAACAGACTCAGGAGGGTGTGTGTGTGTGTGTGTGTGTGTGTGTGATAAAAAATAGTCAATGAAATGAGACCATCAACTCTAGAGAGTAAGACAGGACATGGAAGGGTTGGAGGGAAAGAACATGGGAGGATTTGGAGAGAGGAAAGTAACAGGGGAAGTGATGTAATTTTATTTTAATTAAAATAAAATAATAAAGTGAGACCCTATACACATCTGCCTTCTAGGTAGTTTGTATTCCATATTCACCCAAAACATATCTGTTGTTTACTTATCCACCTAGCTAAGAGCACAACTCTGGGTTCAGATACCTAGGATTCATATTCTATCTCCTTTGCTCCTTAAAGTTTCTGGGATCTTTGGCCACCTTCCTTTTTATTATTATTATTAGATATTTTCTTTATTTACATTTCAAATGTTATCTCCTTTCCTAATTTCCCCTCCAAAATATTCCATCCCCTGCCCCCACCCCCACTCCCCAACCTACCTACTCCCACTTCCTGGCCCTGGCATTCCCTTATACTGGGGTATAGAACCTTCACAGGACCAAGGGCCTTTCCTCCCATTGATGATGACTGACTAGGCCATCCTCTGCTACATATGCAGCTAGAGCTATGAGTCCCACCATGTGTTTTCTTTGATTAGTGGTTTAGTTCCAGGGAGCTCTGGGGGGTACTGGTTAGTTCATATTGTTGTTCCTCCTATGGGCCTGCAAAACCTTCAGATCCTTGGGTACTTTCTCTAGCTCCTTCATTGGGGACCCTGCCCTCAGTCCAATGGATGGCTGTGAGCATCCACTTCTGTATGTGTCAGGCACTGGAAGAGCCTCTCAGGAGACCACTATATCAGGTTTCTGTCAGTAAGCTCTTGTTAGCATCCAAAAAAGTTTGGTGGTTGTATATGGGATGAATCCCCAGGTGGGGCAGTCATGGTCATTCCTCCAGTCTCTGATTCACACTTTGTGTTTGTAACTCTGTCCATGGGTATTTTGTTCCCCCTTCTAAGAAGGACCGAAGTAGTCACTTTGGTCTTCCTTCTTCTTGAGTTTTTTGTGTTTTCCGAATTGTATTTTGGGTATTCCAAGCTTCCATGCTAGTATCCACTTATCACTGAGTACATACCATGTGTGTTCTTTTGTGACTGGGTTACCTCACTCAGGATGATATTTTCTAGTTCCAACCATTTGTCTATGAATTTCATGAAGTCGTTTTTAATAGCTATGTAGTACTTCATTGTGTAAATGTACCACATTTTCTGTATTCATTCCTCTGTTGAGGGACATCTGGGTTCTTTCCAGTTCTGGCTATTATAAATAAGGCTGCTATGAACATAGTGGACCATGTGTCCTTATTACATGTTGGAGCATCTTCTGGGTATATGCCCAGGAGTGGTATTGCTGGATCTTCCGGTAGTACTATGTCCAATTTTCTGAGGAACCTTTGGCCATCTTTCTTAACTATACCATACCTAACCTGCAAAATAGCCATAACAAAAGTAGTTTCTTTGTAGAGTTAGAAGGAAAGACTGCGTGAGTACAAAGCACTTACCTAGGGCTAGAGAGATGCCTCAGCAGTTAAGAGCATTTGCTGCTTTTGCAGAGGACCTGCATTCCCATCACCACATGGTGGCTCACAACCACTTGTTCTTACAGATTCAGGGGATTCAACAGGCTCTTCTTGCCTCCATGGGTACCAGGTAGGCATGCAGTGCTCATACATTCATACCAGCAAAATACTCCTACACATAAAATAAATTCTTTTTAAAACACATCTACTTATCACACATTAAATGTTCAACTAACATTATCTGTGAGTAGGGCTAGTTTCCAACATCTGCATAGGACAGTTTACAGTTGCCTATGACTTTAGCTCCAAAGGGGTACCTCTTTTCTCCTACACTCACTCTCTCACACACACACACACACACACACACACACACACACACATACACAGTTAAAAATAAAGAATTAAAAACATGATCTATGAATGTGGCAGGTACTGAGGACAGCAAGTTTAAGTATTTTACATGTGTTCTTTGTGTTCAGTTGTTCAGTCAAAACATGTGAAGTTCCTAATATTCATCAAGGATTTGAAAAAGAAGATTTATATGCATTAAGGAACATGCTGACTTGCATCTAGCTAAGGAGTGGGAAGGACAATTTACAGTCTCATGTCTTCAGACCAGTATTCTCTATCCAATCCCCATGTCATAATAATAGTTCATCACCCTATAAGAGCTAGCACATAAAATTTCACAATGCTGAATACATTGCAAAGATTTAAGAAATCATAAATTCTTCCTTTCCTGCATTCTTTACAAATTTTGTAAGTCACAAAAGTATATTTAGTATCAGTCTATTTGCCTTATAATTGGTGATAGTTTGTAAGCTGGGACTTCCTGATTCTTTATATTATGCATACTAGTCATAAAAAGATAAAAAAAAAAGAGTATAATGCTTTGAAATTTTTTGTGGATGTTATTCACATTAATATGTGTATGTGTGTTTGTGTGCGTGTGTGTGCGTGTGTACGCGCGCCATATGCTCTCCTTAAATACATAAATACAGTCAGCTCAATATAATTTTACTTGTATGCTATGCTTTCTGTGCGTACTACTTGTTATTGAATAACTATTGTTATTGGTGTGCTTTTTTCTGGGAAAATCCTAACTTCTACTGTATTAATTACTTTCCTGTTGTTGTGAAGAAACACTATAACCAAGGAAAGTTAAAAAATAAAGCATTTAATTGTGGTCTTGCTTATAGTTTCAGAGAATGAGTCCATGATTATCATGGCAGCAGGCAGGAATAGAGAGGAGAACTGGGAATGGCATGAGCTTTTGAAACCTGATCCTCCTCTCCTCAGTGACATAGCTTTTTCAACAAAGCCACACCTCCTAATCCTTCCCAAACAATTTCACCAATTCTGGACCAGGAATTCAAATATTTGAACCTATAGGTTCCATTATTAGTCAAGCCACCAAAGATTTGTAGATCATAGATTCAAGAAGATTGTAAACCACTGAAGGATAGGATAGGGATCAAGACTTATTTTACTGTTATTTCTCTTCAGTGTCCATCAGAATCTGTTTGTAGTGAGCTTTCAACTTTCTAAGTACTTGTTTTAGGCACCTAACACAGTATTACATCATACAGTAAAAGTTTCATTTAGTAATGGTTCTTTCATTGTACAGATGAGAGCTCTGACTTCCATGATCCATCTAAGGATTATAAAACTAGTTATATTCAGAACTTCAGTTTGAATATACTTTATGTGACTCGAAAGTTCAATGCTTAGATTAAGAAATTATTTCAGGACTGGAGAAATGACTCAGCAGTTAATAACACTGGTGCTCTTCCCAAGGACCTAGATTCAATTCCTAGCACCCACATGATGCCTCACAAATATATGTTATAATTCCAGGGGATCCAGCACCCTCTTCTGACCTCTATAGGCACCACATATGCTTTTCATACACAGACATATATGCAGACAAAACACCCATTCACATAAAAAAATTAAAGAAATTAATTTCATTTAGTAAGAATGTATTAAACAAAAACTCTTGGCATAGTAAAATAGAATTGAACATGTGTTTAGCACTTTATACTTTAAGAATATAATCATCATATGCCCCAGTACAAGGGAATGCCAGGGCCAGGAAGCGGGAGTGGGTGGGGTGGGCAGCAGGGCAGGGGGAGAATATAGGCGACTTTCGCGATAGCATTTGAAATGTAAATGAGGAAAATATCTAATAATAAAAAGAATATATTCATATATTTCATATGCTTGAAGCAAGCACTGAATAAAGCCAAATTTTATTTTATTGAGCTTCTTTGGTTGGTTAGTTGACTTATTTGAGTGCTACCTCTGCTACTGAGCTATACACCTCAGCTCTAAAGAAGGGCAGTATTAAAGAGCATTGGGCCATAGGTTTAATGCCATTAATCAACGGAAAATTATGGTATAAACTTTATATGCTCATTAAAACTTTTCTGGAACAGGGTAATCTCTGAAAAATAATGATTATATTCCTCTCAGTGTCTATTAAAATGCTTCCAAATTCTGTCCCTCTTTTTCTCCTCTTTATTTCCGGATATTGGCAGTCAAACCTAGAGCCTTACAAGTTTTCTACCACTGATCTATTAACCCTAACAACCAGATTATTATTTCTTTTACAAAACAGAATCAAAACTTGTAACACAATGGTCTCAACCTTACAATGTTATAGCCTTTGCATCACAGATGATAAGATTAAAATTATTAGGTACCATGTGTGGCTCCAAAACTCTATATTTTAATAATAAGGTATAATATGTGTTTAAAAAATAGGTATTTTAAGTGTGTTTTGTAAAATAGCTCATATAGTTACATAGCTAAATCAGTATTTGCAATAAGTCTTTTTGGCTTATTTTATGATTTTGCAAATAGAGTCTCTTGTAGACAGGGTATCCTAAAACTTACTATGTAGCTAAGGATGTCTTTGAACTCCTGATTCTCCTGCCTCCACATCCCAAAGATTACAGCTATGAGCTGCCACACAGATAATGATTAAGTGTTCTTAATTAGTTTGTGCACATGACAAAGCATTTTAGTGCTTTTCTGTACTATGCAAAACATGGTTCTAGCCTAGAGTCAGACCACCTGCTCTTGAACCCGAGCTCTACCACTGACAGGTTGTGTAATCTTAGATCACTTATTTAAATGTTCTGAGCCTCAATATTATCATTTGTCAAAAAGGAAGATAATAGTATGTTTACTTCACAGAATTGTGTATAGTGCTAAGAACAAAACCTTTAGCAAATTGTATATACTCAATAAGTGTTATTACAACCTTGATTTGTTTGTCATATTTAGAAAAAAATTCTAGAGTCCCTTTGACTTTCCTCATTCCATGTAATATATAGTTCTCCCTTTAAATATTTGAGGTTTAGAAGTTATTGAGACTTTGCTAACCAGAAGCTTTTGATGGGTAGATGTTTGGTTTCAGGATAATTGAGCAAATACAATGCCTAAATCAGTTATGCTAACTCTTCTAGCTCAGAAAGCTCTGTGATGTATTCTGAGAAATTTGATATTTCCTATTCTCTAACTTTCTTGCCTAGAATCTGACAGGAGCACAATAACTTTTTATTTCTATGCTGTATTACAGAGTAATCTTTTAGAAGATATTAGGATCCATAGAATTCATCAGTGTTTTAACTGTAAAAAATAACTAAACTTAAATGATCAAGTTAATATCATATATTCATGGTTAAGCTTAAATATGTACAGGTTATACACCTAAGATACTCCTTAATCCTCTGCTAGTGCCTGACATTTTCTGTCATACATTTTAAGATTCATAGTATGCAGCAAGTAATGCTAAAATGTCTCAGAGTCAGTGAAATACATAAGACAATAATTTGAAAAAATTATTGTTTCAAATGAATTGAAATAGCCATGTTCTTTTTGAGACTTCATATCACAATAACATATATAAAGCTGAAAACTGCAAAAATAATTTTAAGCCTAGTTCAATTTTATTGTGTGAGTCATGTTTTCTTTTTTATTATTATTTTTATTTTTATTAGGTATTTTCTTCATTTACATTTCCGATGCTATCCCAAAAGTCCCCCATACCCTCCCCCATACTCCCCTATCCACCCACTCCCACTTCTTGGCCCTGGTGTTCCCCTGTACTGAGGCATATAAAGTTTGCAAGACCAAGGGGCCTCTCTTTCCACTGATGGCTGACTGGGCCATCTTCTGCTACATATGCAGCTAGAGACAAGAGCTCCGGGGGAGGGGGGGTACTGGTTTGTTCATATTGTTGTTCCATCTATATGTTTTCATATATACAGTAATAAAGTAACTGATATCATTTTTTCCATAGAACTACTTTCTGCTCTCTTCTTCTATGGATAAAACAGTCAGGTTATGGCACATTTCTAGAAGAGAATGCCTTTGCTGTTTTCAACATATAGATTTTGTCACTGCCATCGCTTTCCATCCAAGAGTAAGTAATCAGTTATCCACTCTTTGTTATGCTAAAAGGGAGATGAAGGAACTTGATTTCTATGAAGAACAGTTGAAACTATAGAATAAAAAAAGAACATTAGTAGCCACATAATTAAGAACAACTTAAATTAGTATTCCATTTTTCTTTAAAAATGGGAAAAGGGACTGGATGTTGTAGCACAAGCATTTATTCTCTGCACTGAGGAGGCTGAGGCATTTGGCTCTCTGAGTTTGAAGCCAGCCTAGTCAATATAGGAAGTTTAAAAGATCCAGAACTACCTTGAGAAAGCCTGTTTCAAAATATGGGAAAAGGGGCTGAGAGTATAGCTTAGGAGAATAATTACTTAACAAAAAGGAAGTCTTGGGTTCAATTGTAAGCGTTACAAAAACTGGTTTTGGTAACATATGGCTGTATTCACGGTTCTAGGAAGGTAGTAATTAAAGGATCAGAAGTTTAAGATCACTCTTGACAACAAAATGAGTTTGAGGCCAGTATAGGGTATAGAAGACCCTGTCAATCAACCATTCAGTGATTGAACAAGAAATATTCTCATAATTTGCATTACATGTGGGGGATTATGCTCTAAATGTAGTAAAAAGTTATCTCAAATCCTTAATAACACATGAAATATAAATAAATCATACTACTAAAGGTAAGAAATATTGGAGAGAGGAAAATAGCAGCTAAATATGGTACTGCATGCCTATAATCTCAGCTCTCTTGAAACTAAGTCAGAAGGCTCACTAGTTTGAGGATAGGCTGGACTGCAAGGCAAGACATGGTCTCTAAAAGGAGGAAGTGGTAGGTGTAAGAGAGTAAAGGTGCATACATAGGTGAGAACTGGGGAAAGGAAAGGTTGAGGAAGGAGAGTCCAAAAGACTGAAATGAGTAACAACCAAATTTCACTATATGATATCCCGATATTAATCATACTTTGTTAGTATGATTATTTTGTGCATATGTGTATGTATGTTTGGTTGTATGCATATATATGCACATGGAGGTGTATTTGCCATGTTTTTACTTGTGGAAGCTATAATCAACATTGGGTTATCTTCCTCTATCATACTCTAGCTTATTTTTAATAACCAATGAAAGTTTTATAATTTTATGTATATGGGAATTTTGCATGTATATCTGTTTACCATATGTGTGCCTGATAACATCTAAAGCCAGAGAGTGTGTCAGGTCCTTTGGATCTGGGGTTATAGATGCTAGTGATCCATGATGTGCATGCTGATAATTAAATCTTTGTCCTCTGATAGAGCTGCCAGTGGTCCTAACTGCTGCCACATCTCTAAGCTTTCTACCTTATTTTTTGTGAGTCTTGCTCACTGAACCTGGACGTCACTCTTCAGGCTAGACTTGCTAGCCAGCGAGCTCTCCAAAATCCCCTTGTTTTGTCCACTGACCCAGCACTTGGTTACAGATTTGAGCTGCCACACCCAGTATTTATATAGGTCCTGGGGGTCAGAACTCAGGTCCTCCTGCTTTGGTAGCAAGCATTTTACCCAAACAAGCCATCTCCCCAGCTTCTTAGTAACCTTAATCTTATTGTTTGTTTATTTTCTTTGAGATCAGGACTCTTGCTCTGGCTCACATCAAAATCTTGGTTTCAAGTGCTCATCTCAAGGCCTCAGCCCTTTGAGTAGTTAAGGCAGCATACATGTGTTGCTGATCCTAACTCACACTGTTGATCCTTTTTATTCATTCTTCAATCCTGCCATATCTACCCTTCCAAACAAAGTACTTCACTGGGTTTGAGAGTACTTGCTTGGAATTCCAGTAATCATTAGGTTGAGGCAGCATGATTAAGAATATGAGGCCTGACTGGTTTCCATTGTAAGTTTCAGAGTAATATGGACTATATAATGAAACTTGGTCTTGAAGCAAATAAAAAAAAACAGCAATTAATTTTATTTCATCAAAAGGTGAAAATACATGATATTATAGATGTCTTATGCCTTTATGGTATAGAGTCATAAATGTTTAAATCTCAATTAGTTTTGTTTTTCTGCAAATGGATGCACAAGGAAAAATATTCATTGATGCCACCATTACTGCCAGATTAAAATAAGTGGAGGACTTGAGCTGGGTCTAAATTGACTTTCTCTCTCATAGTCTGATGAGTGACTACCTTTTCAGTCAGATTGTCCATCCCTGTGTGTTTAATACCCATTATCTTTTTTAGTGCAACATTCAGTCATTTATGCATTCCTTTTTTTCTTCCGTCAAATTAGGAGAAATGTCTAACTTTTCCCCCTCAATATTGTGACAGTCCCTTGTCAAGCCTATATAATATAGGTAGTAATAATTCTAAGCTCTTAAAAGACTTAAGAAGACTTAATAATTAAAAATGTATAATCTGTGTTTGTACCTTATTAGTTTTGACCATCAAGCTAGTAAACTGTTCTTTCTAAATAGGGTGTTTATCCTTTCCGTTAAAGATAAAGACGGATGGACCTTAGTCATAGCACTAACTGACGGAAATCTCTCCACCTACTGAAGTAGCAGTAGAGAAAGGAAACACTAGCTTGTAATAGTCTTCTATATAGTATATTATTGAGGTCTCTCTCCAGTCAATTATTTTTTATAATTTTCTTTGAAAACCTAAAACTATAGTTCAAAAACCTCCACTGGTGTGAGGAGGTTTTTACGGGGACTAGGGAAGGAGAGAGCCATGTCAACATTTACTAGATAATGTGATTCTACTGCAGTGTTACCTGGAAAGAAAGTAGCAAAGTTGTAAACAAACGAAAAAAAAAATGAATTACTTAAATTGATAGGTAGATTGGAGACACAAGCTGATATTTAAATAAAATTTAAAATCTGAAGTCCAAAATAAAATACTTTTCACTTATTCAGCTTTTCTCATAGTTGCTAAGTATAATTTACTAAACCATAGCATCAAAATTGTCCATCACATAATATATATTATCAATAAAAGGCTTCAGTACTGATTGAGAAAAATTTCTTATATGAAGAAAGTATCCTGATTTTTAACATGTAATCCTTGTGTTTATGTGAGTGGTGGCTATAATATGTATGTGTACCCTCTCACCTTAGTTTTTGAGACTAGGTTTCTCACTGAACCTGAAGCTCAGCAATTTTGCTAGACTGGTTGGCCAGGTTGTTTTAGGGATCTTGCTATCTCTGCCACAGTACTAAAGTTACACATGTGTGCCATTATCATATACGTGGGTGCTGGGGATCCAAAGTCAAGTCCTCACACTTTACCAACTGAGTTCTCCCCCCATCCCCTACTATGCATTCATCACATTACCAACTGAGTGTTAAAACTAATTTAATTAAATTTAATTAAAATTAACTTAATTAAGTTTAATTAGTTAAGACTAAATCATCACGTTAACCCAGCTGAGTGTTAAGACTAGTTTACTCTGCAGAGGATCTTTCAACCTTGACTCTGTTGACATTCTTTGCTGTTGGATGAGCAATGAATGTTCTGTCTGTATATTGGAGCACTTTTATTTACATGGTAGAATCCTCCTGTAAACCAGACTATGGCAATCAAGAAACTCTGCTGACTTTGCAGTATGCCCAGCATGGGAGCAGTTCCTCAAGACATAGAGCTCTTGGTCTGCAATTCAGTATCAGAGTTCCTAAAAAGCAGGTTCAGTACATTGTGACTGGTGTTAGCCTTGTATCCCTGTGTTACACATGCTATGGAAACAAAAGCATACCCCCAAAAAGTTTAGGGTATTAAGGAAAGTTAATAAGGAAGGAAATTAGAAAGTTGCCACCCACTCTATCTCCCTTTTAGAGATTCAAAATACAGATCAACTGAGAATCCTGTTTTTAAGTTTTTGCACTCCAAATTTTCTTAAACTTAATTTATTGTAGACATTATTTCATGTGATGCTTAATAAAACAATTATATTAACATTCATATCTTAGAAAAGCAGTTTGAAAATATGATGAAATAGTTCAATGTCTTTTTTTTTAACATGAAAGATGGCATGTGTAATTGTTGTAATTTTTAGTACACAAAATGATGCTAGCTGAAAGACTAAAATGTTGTGGCTACATGCAAATGTATCTCACTGAGAGCACTTGCTTTCATGTGTGAGGCCACGACTTGACTCCCTAGTATGCAGCCTTCAAAATGAAAAGAAAATAACAGCAACAAAGACTTTTCGAATAAGATTTCCTTGTAGAACATTGGTTTTAATCACTTGATGTGTTAATTAGCTAAATTTTCCCTGATGTGACAATAAAAGCATTTTCTTGCCACCTTTTTAGGATGACAGATATTTTCTCAGTGGATCATTGGATGGAAAGCTCCGCCTATGGAACATACCTGACAAAAAGGTGGCTTTATGGAATGAAGTAGATGGTCAGACAAAGTTGATCACAGCTGCCAATTTTTGTCAGAATGGCAAATATGCAGTAATTGGGACATATGATGGTAGATGTATTTTCTATGATACAGAGGTAAGACCCTTTAGGTTTTATAAAATTTATTTATATCCTATTTATACCATCTGGAGACTTTAATTGCTTTATCTGTAAAATCAGGCAAAAATGCTAATATCTGAGGCTCAGAACAAATGATCTTTGAGGTTTCTTCTAATTCTGGTATTTTTAATTTATTATTTTGCTTTAGCATTTGAAATACCATACACAAATACATGTACGATCTACTAGAGGACGCAACAAGGTTGGAAGAAAAATTACTGGCATTGAACCTTTACCTGGAGAAAATAAGGTACCATATAGTATTCCAAACCATCTCTCTCCACACTGGTATGGATTTTTGAAAGTTAGTTTTAAAACTGGGAAGAAAATGGGGGTAATATTGCTGTTTGTAGTTCTGATATTTACTTGATTTGTGTATAACATCCTTTTGGTGTTATGGCTTAATTTACACTAAAAAGTGATATTTTTAACTTTGCTTTTGGTTTACTTTTAGATACTGGTAACCTCAAATGACTCCAGAATCAGACTGTATGATCTGAGAGACCTATCACTGTCCATGAAGTATAAGGGTTATGTCAATAGCAGCAGCCAGATCAAAGCAAGTTTCAGGTAAATTGGCACTAAGAAATTCCCAAAGGTATGGTGCTCCTCAATTTTTATTATATGAGGTTCTTAAGTCTTTACATTTTTTTTTAAAGATTTATTTATTTATTACATGTAAGTACACTGTAGCTGTCTTCAGACCCTCCAGAAGAGGGAGTCAGATCTCATTACGGATGGTTGTGAGCCACCATGTGGTTGCTGGGATTTGAACTTCGGACCTTCGGAAGAGCAGTCAGGTGCTCTTACCCACTGAGCCATCTCACCAGCCCCAAGTCTTTACATTTTTATAACTGATATCACACAATATCTTCATCATACATTGCTTACTTTGTCTACCTGGTAGGTGAGAAAACTCCCTGTTTTACAAATAAAGAAACCAAAACACAGAACATTAAATAATTGACCTAGAATCATAGTTGTGAGAGACATGCTTAGAAGATTTTTAGCTCCAGAATGTTTGCTTTTAACTTTTGTGTAAATCTTTAAGAGACATGCCACCCCACAACCACTACCACACATATTGTCTTGATCCCTTTGGTGTAGGAGCTAAGAAAACATTTTATAACCCATAAAGCAAAGTACCATGTCATTACACCTTTGCTTATCATTATTTGAACTCTTAATTTGGGATCTAAATTCTCCCAAGTAGGATTAGCTGCCTAGCTTTTCTTCTCAAAAATTCATTATTTTCTTCTTGAAGTACCCAGTAATTACCCAGCCATTTAATTGGCTTCTTCTGCTCTCCTTTAAGTCACTAGTTCTAGAATGGATTAACCAACATCACAGTTGCCAGGGCTTTGATGAAAATTCTAAAGCTAATAGAGTCTTGGTTAGCATCATGAGGCTCTGGGTTGGGTCTGTAGCATTAAAAATGTCCAAAATGTAAACAATAGGTAACACCCCTATGTCTGAAAAGATTATCCTGGTTATCTCCAGAGAGAGTATATTCATTATAACAGTGTTCTAACAAATGTGTAGCAATAAGCAAACATCAAAACAGCCTGGCTATGCATCAAACCAAATTCAGAATCCAGAATCCAGAATAAGGATTTAATTCTCAACAATCTGACTCAGGTGTTACTGTGGATATCTTAAATTAGCACTGATAGAAGGAAACCTTAATTTTTTTTCTGTTTATTTTTTGACCTTTCCTGCTCAAATACAGTCATGACTTTACTTACCTCGTTAGCGGTTCAGAAGATAAATATGTTTATATCTGGAGTACGTACCATGACCTAAGCAAGTTTACTTCAGTCAGGAGAGATCGTAATGACTTCTGGGAAGGTATTAAAGGTAAGCAAATGCAGCTTACATATATATGTGCCTTATTATAAAGGAGTAGAGATTTGTTGAGATCTCATTATGCCGGAAACATAGATGGACATATTTATGTCTTTCTACTATGTTAGAATTTATAGAATAACAATAAATTCATAAGTTAGGACAGTTTTGTTGGCTGCAATTTCCCAAGAAGTCTCAGTTTTCCTTTGATAGCTGGCCACTGGCCAACACAGTTTCTTTCATCCCAAGTTTTAAGAATCATTACATGTGTGGGAGTAGTGTGATGCTGTGCAAG
Source organism: Mus musculus (assembly GCF_000001635.26). NCBI lineage: Eukaryota > Metazoa > Chordata > Mammalia > Rodentia > Muridae > Mus > Mus musculus. The sequence continues at coordinate 23,802,726 of NC_000086.7, forward strand.
TGTGGAAGCCAAAGGACAACTGTGTGGAGTCAGTGCTCTCCTTCCTCCTTTAAATTGGTTTCAGGGATCAAACTTAGGTTGCTCGGCTTGGGTAACAAGAACCAACTGGGCCATCTCACTGACTCTTTTGTTCCAATGTTAATTACTAATATTGAGTTTCAAATCACACACTATACATGAAACAGTAATTAGTAGCTTATAAGCAGCTACTAAATGGTTAAAGAGGTCACAGAATTCAAAGAGGCCTCGCTGGGGCAGAGGTAGATAGATGCAGAGAGTCACTGAGGCTGTTAGATAAGACATTAAGGAACTCAGCAGAAGAGCTTCTGGAGCCTCAGGAGAGCAAAGCCATAGCCAAGCTGTGAAAGTGGAGGATGGAGAAACAGCTAATAGGCAACTCAAGCGGGACACTTCAAGCAGAGGGGACTAAGCTGTGCTGAACCTTATGGGATATAGAGAGTTCTCTGTTTTTGACATAAACCACATGGTCAGGTTGCAGTTCCCTGAGTTTGTGACCCTTGTCATTAAAATGATAGGACCTGTCTTTATATAGGGGCCAGATAAGCGTATCCCACCTTTTGATGTATTCACAAAGTTCTGGGGCCTGTTTTTATTTTTTTTCCTGATATAGTTTTAATAAGCCGTTGTCGTCATATGTTGATAAGTTTATAGGTGCTATTCTTGTAGGTTTAATAATAAAGAGCCAAATGCTGATTGGTAATACACAGCCACCCAGGACAAGACGGGGACAATCTTAGAGCAAGGCACAGCCTGATCTTCACAGATATATTGGAAGTTTAGCAATTATAACTGGTTGTGTTTTGTTTCTAACTGTTTTATTTTCCTATACCAAGGAAGAATTGATCCTGACCTAAAATTTGAAAAGTTATGGAAGAGTAGAAGCTATGAGACAGTTTTTTTTAGGAAATATTTCTGAGTTTAAAATTAGACTTATATATTTTAAAAGATCTTTTTAATAGTCTCATTTTTGTCTTTATGCTTAGTATAAAATTTCTCAGTTATCTTGAAATAAATTTTCCCAGCACATAATGCAGTTGTTACGTCAGCCATCTTTGCTCCAAACCCAAGTTTGATGCTATCCTTGGATGTGCAATCTGAAAAATTAGAAGGGATTGATAAATATGAAGATGCTGAAGTTTTGGATAGCACATCTACTGGTAGGTGCCAGTTTTATTTGTTTATTTTGTTTGGTCTGTTTTTTCCCTACCTACCTATGGTAAGATTTTCATGCATGTAAAAAAATATTTCTTGTGTACTACCTACTATTGGGTTGTTAGATACCCATTTCTGAACTTTCTAATGACATATTTCTTGTAAGTTTTATACATTTTAATTCATCTAGGAATTTTAGAAAATTGAAAATTCATCATTTCTACAGACAGCATTCTTTAAAGAGAGAATGATTGCTTAGCCAGTAAAGGCCCCTGCTACCATGCCTAAAGCCTGAGCTTGATCCCCAGGACCCATATGGTAGAAGGAAAGACTACTGTTGACAACTTTTCAATGAAAATTTAAATTCTTTTATTCCTAAGTAATCAGTACTTCTTACATCTGCAGTTTTTAGTCTATATATAATCAAGTTAGTTAACATGGAATTTGTTTGTCAAATGCTTCTACACAGCTGACATTTTGGCCATGTATTGTAGCTACATAGATCTTCAATACAGACCATAAGGCAGACGACTGTCAGCATTCACAGAGCAAATGTATGTACTCATTTCACATCAGTTACAGTGCCTGTGGTAAAGCCAGCATTATCAATCACTTAGAAACCAAAAACAGATTGCCAGCTGGTGACGTTCTCCAACCATTCCAATCCTGAGATTGAAATGCATAACTTAGAGGCCTAAACTACTTTGAGTAACTTAGATATTAAGGGTCCAAAGAACTGTAACATTCCTAAGACAGGAAAAGAACATCTAAGAAGAAGTTAATTGCAAGTGTGCTTTAATAAGGAAGAAAGGTACCATAGGATATAAGAATTCTTAAAAATCAATATAAACAAACAAACAAAAACAGATGGTTCGGAGAGGATCCAACCCCCCAAAGGTAGAAACGGACTTATGAGAATGTCTAATTTCAGCAACAGGCTTCCTGGTCCTTTAAAATCAACTATTAATCTGCTTTTTCTGTGCTTTTCAGGTATTGTGAAGACAGATAACACAGAAGTTCTTCTTTCTGCTGATTTTACTGGAGCAATCAAAGTGTTTATTAACAAAAGGAAAACTGTATCTTAATTTGAAATTATATTTAAAATAAACATATCAGTAAGTTTCTATATGTATCATAAATGAGAAAAGTATTATAGTGTTTCAGGCTAACATCCCTTTTTAGCTTTTATTGAAAGTTGTTCAAATATAATATATATTTTTTGAGAGGCAGTGTTAGTGATCTAGGAACTCCTAGACTGATAGACTAGAAAAGAATGTGGTTAGATTAACATTGCCAAGCATAGAGTTTATGTTTTGTTATGTTTATGTTTTGTTATATAATTATAAACATGCACAGGTTTCTGCATGAAAAGATATTAATATATTAATCACATGTGCGTGCCTTTTGGTTACATGCACTAAATCTAACAAAGTTAAATTATTTTGGTGGCTCTTTTGGCCTCCTACTGGGTGAGGTGGTCTTGTTTCTAGTTCTAAAAAATTTTTTTGCACAAAATTTCGTTTTTAAGAAATGTATCTTTTGACTGAATTATTGTTTTGAAATGTTATATAGGTTTTCAATAGGTCAATAACCATGTGTAAATGGTTTTTTATAAATTTCTCAATTTGGGGACAAGATTTTTTTTGTGATCTAAATTGTGGACTTATTCTTTACTTTGTAAGTGTATATATATATAATTTTTTTCTTTGCCACACTGGAGCACAATGTTTCTATGTAAAGAATTCTTTTCTTTATCCATGAGCACCAGGCTTTGCTCACTTAAAAATAAGCCACATTAAGGAGTGAGTCTTCTTTTTTACAATAATGTAAAAATGAACTGTTTACATTTTTTTAAAGCATTGTAGTTTTTAAAAAAAAATAAGCTGTTTTGTTTTGTGTTGTTGAATTTGAAAGGCTTTGTAAATACCAATATAATGTACCAATGAAATAACATCTGGGACAATAGAACCCTGGTAATGTTGTTGATGGTTTGCATATGTTTCTGAAACTGAAGTATGTATCATTAAAGTTGGTCATCAACACTTGTTAAAGGTGAAATATTTTGAGATGACATTATTAAATCAAAAGATGCAAGAAAAATAAATGATTGTCTTAATTTGACTTTAAACAGATTTACAATCTCTACATTATGATGCATTAACTACATGCCTTTGAATTTGCTTCTGGGTTTAATTCTACAGTACTGTCATCTATGCTCAGGCTCTTCATTTCACTCCAGGATGTGAGGACTTAGGAGTCACCATCATATTCCTAGTTAGGCTGTCATGGCCTTGATCTTAACCGTTCTTGGCTTTCTACTTGATTGCTTGTTATCTCTCTTGGATTTCCCCTGCATTGCTTTCTTTCTTTAGACAGTGCTCTCTTCTTCTCCCCTCCTTGTCCTTGCCCACCTCTCCTTTCCATCTCTGCCTCCCCTTTCTTTCATGTCTCTTGGATCGCTCACTCTCCTGTACTCTCTGTGGTATATTGAACTGTCATGTCAGTCTTTCAAACTCATCATAGAGTTTTAGTCTTAAGGTTTGTGTGGTAGATCCAGTTCAATTTTTTAAATCTGATCTCTTCAACTCTGAAACTCTGAGGCAGCTTAGTGCTGACTTTGCTTGTTTTTCGTTTGTTTGTTTGTTTGTTTTGAGATAAGGCCTGTTCTGTTTACTCCTAATTATCCTGGAACTCTCTAGAGCAGGTTGGCCTCAAACTGAGAGTTCCTCCTGCCTCTGCCTCATTATTGCTGGGATTAAAGGTGTGCACCACTGTTTTGCCTGACTTATTTCAGAGTACTTCTATCTTGGTGGGTATTTCAATTGCAGATAATCAAGGTATTGACATAGTAATGTTTGCTGATAACTGTTATATAGTTGCTTACAAAAGAGGCTCAGCTAGTTGCTTAAAAATAACTGACATTGCTGTCACTATGTTAATACACTGAAATTGGAAATGAGAAAATATGTTTGCACAGGAAATATCAAGACATGTTCAAAGAAGCAAGGCAAGGTGTGCACACCTATAATTACAGTTCAAGCAGTAAGATCATAGGTTCAAGGCTTGCACTGCAGAGCAAGTTAGTACAGCTCCAGGCTGGAAAACTCTTGACTAAAAAAAGAAAAACAAGGCTATAGATATGGCTCAGTGGTTGAGTGCTTCCTTACCATGTACAAGGCTCTCAATTCAATTATAATACAGAGAGAGAGAGAGTGAATCAGTTGAATGATTCCTCCCTAAAGCAAGTTTTAGAAATTCTCTGTAAATGATGTGATTTAGAAGAGTAGGTTCTAGAGTGATAGACTGCCCCACCACCGGGCACTGCTGTGCTGCTCGGGGAGGCAGGATGCAGGGAGACCACGCTTACCCCACACTGTCTCTGGGCAGGTGCTGAGCTGTAGGGAAGTGGCAGGATACCTCTCTGAGAATGGGGAAGTGCAGTCTGAGGCTTGAGACAGCTTGGGACAGGTCCCTGGGCCTATGACAGAGGCCAGAGCCATCTGGTTCTTAGGCTCTCTGACACCCAGGCACTACTGGAAGAGAACAGAATGGGGGCCCTCAAGCTGGATCTAGCCTTTGGCTGAGGGGGAATAGAAGGGGAGCTCCAGCTGGTCCCTCAGAGAAAGTTCTTGGCTTGTTGGTAGGCTTGGCTTTACTTGGGTTTGGTGGCTGCTGTGGCTGGGAGCACAGAAAGGCCTTCTACTGAAGATTAGCTGGTGGCTCTATAGGTGAAGGCCTTCTCTATGGCTCCCCACAGTGATATCCCGATGAAAAGTGGCAGTCCATGGTTTTAAGGCATTTATTTGTATGGTGAAAAGTAGATGAGTAAAACCATACCCCACTTCTCAGAGTAGGCCTGAGGTTAAATACCTTTTACAGGGAGAGGTGTCTAGGAAGGAAGGCTAAGTCTCCAAGCCTTTAGATACCTCATTAAAATGGAGATCTGTCTTGTGCCTATGTGAGCTGTGGTCACATCCTCTACACATGGAGGAGCTTGGGGCATTTCCCTTATGTGAGTGATGGCCACAAATCTATGAAGGGCTACTATGGCCTCATGACCGAGAACAGGCAAAAAGCCTGTTCAGGATCACCTTTCAGGATCACCTGATCAGAGTTTTGAGCCGTAGCTCAACCAGGAACTACAGTGCCTTCCATGGTCCTACAATAAACTTAGGTTTATCTGACTGGTAATACATCCCCTGGGCAAGTTCTTTATCCTATGTTATTATCTGTTCTTTGTAAGTAATATGGAAATAGCTATTGCAAAATATAAACATTCAATGAGAAATTACATATGTTTGAAACATGAGACCTAGCTACTAGGTGTACTCAGTAAATGTGCATTTCCATTGCTCTTTTCAATTCTCTGACTTCCCTTCTAGACCAAACTAAACACTTGCACACACATAAACTCACTTACATGCTTTTTAAATGCATGGAATCATGGGCACATACACAATAGCTTGTTTTGCTTTGTTTTGTTTTGTTTTGTTTTGTTTGACTGTGTAGTTAGCTCCTCACTATGTAGCCCTTCCTAGTATAGATCAGGTCCCCTGCCTGTAACTCACAAGAGATCCACCTGCCTCTGCCTCCTGAGTCCTGGGATTAAACCAGTGTGCCACCATCCCCAGCAAACAATAGCATTTACAAAGATTGACATGGTGCTTAAAAACAAACAAACAAACAAACAAACAAAAAAAAAAAAACCTCAAATCCTCTTTTGTTTTAACTATCACCTTCTCACAAGAGAAAGAATATTTTGATAGATAAAATGAAACAGTATAGTCTTAGTACAGGTAGCCTACAATGGCAAATAAATCTGGCTTTAGAAAATAATTATATTCCTCTATTTCTTAGTTTCTTTTTCATGAAAATCTCACTATGTGCTGTAGCTGGCAGAGAACCACTGTGCTAGATAACCAGATTGACTCATTCCGAGCTTGTTTGGAGAGTTGTATTAAATCTTAGTCTTCATCTTTGTCCTGTTAACATGCCATTTTTCACTAGATTTCAGATTATACAATTTGAGATTAACTTTTATCCTTTGATGTATTTACTTAGTATATCCATCCCTTTTGTTTCTAGTTTATAATCTCAAGAGTAAGGTACCATCTCTCTCTCTCTCTCCACTAAGTGAAAATCTGATTATCAAAATGTTTTTAATTATCTTAATACAGGGACTAAATGTGAAGATATGTTTGAGATTGTTTTCTCATAGATTTCCTCTTCTTTCTGTTGTTCTATCTCTACTTTGCTTCATTTGTTCCTTATTTTCGTATTTTATGTGTGGGTGCATATGCATGTTTTAGCACTTGTAATCATCTGTGTGGTGTGGGTATGCATATACCTGTGTGCATGTGCACATAAGGCCTGAGATTGTTCTCAAGAATGATCTTCAATTACTCTTCCACCTCATTGATTGAGGCATGCTCTCCCACAGCCAACCCAGAAGCTGCTGATGTGGCTAGCCTGGTTAGCTTGCTTGCTCTGGGGATCTCATGGCTCACCCTTCAGAGGTTGGAATTACAGGTAGGCCAATACATCCACCTAGCATTTACCTGGCTTTTGGAAGTTCTAAACTCCCGTTTCTTCATGTCTGTCTGGCAAATATTTTACATATTGAACCATCTCACTAACCTTCTTTTTGGGTTTTTGAGAGAGGGTTTTATGTAGACTAGTATCTTAGTTTGAGTTTCTGCAGCTGTAATAAAAATACCCATGACCAAAAAGCAGGTTGGGCAGGAAAGGGTTTATTCAGCTTACACTTCCACATTGTTGTTCATCATGAACTCTCCAACAGGGCAGGAACCTGGAGGCAAGAGCAGATGCACAGGACATGGAGAGGTGCTGCTTACTGGCTTGCTCAGCCTGCTTTCTCATAGAACCCAGGACCACCAGTCCAGGATTAGCACCATCCACTATGGGCTGGGGCCTCCCCCATCAGTCACTATTTAAAAAAAAAAATGCCCTACAGGCTTCCCTGCAGACTTAACTTACTGGGGTAGTTTCTTAACTAAGTTTCCCTCCTCTTAGATGGCTTTAGTTGTGTCACATTGACATAATCCAGCACACCTAGGTTGGATTCAGACTATATATAGCATGTATCAGGCTTCATTACAGGTTTTCAAAAGAAATTTTTTGCCAGTTGCACTAGTTTCCAGCTTCCCATTTTGCTTATTAATTACGTGGTGTGCATTAAGTTCCAACTATATATAGGGAGCAGTTGAGCTGAGACAATAAACAGGCAGATGCATGCACCAAAAGAGCTCACTGGAAAGAAGATGGCTGCAGAAACAAGAAGCTTGAAAGGATCTTGTAACTGGTGCCTAGATTTATCCCCTTCTCTCCGTATCACGGTGTGTTTTACCCCTAGTAAATCATGGCAGACACTCGGTTATTAAACCACTCTTTGTTGCTCTCATAAAGCACTAGGGATAATCAGGGTAAAGGAGTTTGTGCATCAGACATAGGTAAGGCAGAGAAAACAGAGTACCACCAAAGCTGTCAATATCTTTCTTAGTCTCTGGCTCTTCCCCCCTTTCCAGCTGTAAGAACCACTGGTTTACTTCTCAGAAAAAATCGTAACCATCTCTGTTTTGAACTATGTGGTTAACAGATCTTTCCTCCCAGTTGCTCTCATCTTTCCATCACTTCTGAAAGTTTTTTGTTTTGTTTGATTCTTGAGTCATCTAGTTTCCCCTGTTCACCACAGCCACTTTTTGTCAGTAGATCTGAGTGCAGGAAGTACATTCATACTGTTCTAACAGGAACAATATTAGTATTAAGATTCGTGTCAAAGGGAAGACTTGACCACAGAATCCTAAATACACCAAGTGCCCTTGGACAGCTTACCTAGAGTAGTCCACATGGATTTATTTTAGTATTTTCATCTATACTGTATTACATTATTTTCTCTGATTTTTTTACAACCACTTTAGATGTATAGCAATGTTGCCAAAAAATTAGAAAATTCTCAAAGACATGGTCGCCTCAGCATGATATTCCACACCACAAAAATATAAAACAATAGTGCTGGGGAGTTGGCTTACTCAGTAAGAGAACTTGGTGCTAAAGCGTGAGAACCTGAGTTCAAAGTCAGCCACCCATGTAAAGAGGCCTAGCACAGCCACATATGTGCCTATAACTCCAGTTCTATGGGACTTGCTGGCTGGCAGCCTAGCTCCATGTTCAGTAAGAGTGTCTCAAGGGCCTAGCAGAGAATAGAGCAGAATACCAGGCATACTCCTTTGGTCTGTGAACATTGGCAGAGGTATTCATACTTGCACAGATGTGCATTCACCACATATGCTCATTTCACAAATACATAACAATGATAGTTGTGAAAATACAATGTCCTATTACACTCCTGACCCAATTTTCCTTACTGTTTGTCTTGTATTACCAGAGTATGTTCATCAAAATGAGAGGCACCAATACATTCTTAAGTGGACATCAGATTTTAATTGGATTCTACCATGTTTTCCAGTGTTCAAACCTGCATGCCACATTGCAGTTATAGACATCATGCTTTTTAAAATCTCAAATAGTTTCATATTTTTCTAGATGTTAAAAAAGTACCTTTATCCTCTACACCCATTTCTCCTACTGTTGGGTTTATGTTAATGTGGTATATATATATATACACACTAACACCTTCAGTGGCATGCCCATAATGGCCTAACTTCCTCCCATAGGTCTCACCTTTTAAGAGTTCCATCATAGAGGCTGGAGAGAGGGTTCAGTGCTTAAGAGTGCTTACTGCTCTTGAAGATGATCTGAGGTTTAGTCCCCACCACCACATCAGGTGGCTCACAGCTGCCTCTAACTCCAGTTCCAGGGGGTCTGATAGCTTCTGGTATCAGTGGGTACCTGCACAGATATGCACACAAACTCATGGTGGAATACACACACACACAAATAGAAATATATCTTTTTAGAAACAAGTTCCACCATGGACTCTAGGGATTAAGTCTGTAATACATGGGTCTTTGGGAAAAGGTAAGATCCAAGCCATAGCAGAAGTGCATAACATGATCATTGCCTGATTTCAAGGATTGGGAAAGGGTTTAAGCCCCAATTCCATTTTTGATTCCCACCAAGTTGGCAAACGTTTCTTTTTTCCATTTTTCCTAAGATGATGAACCTCTAGAATAACATACATGGAGTAAAAATATCCTTCTTGTTATCCATTTTCTGCACTGTCAATTTTCTCTGCCTTGTAAGTCTAACTTGGGATCCAGTTGGTCTATTGAACTGTTTTCTGATCATTTGTCCCTCAGCCTATCCTGACAAACAGTTCCCTTCTTCAAATGAGGGATGCTCTACTTCCCTGACAGCAGGAGATAGGCAATGTAAATTTAAGGCTATTACACATCAATGACGGCCGAAAATTTAACTTTTTGGAGCCAGAGGGGTCAAGAACACCACAAGAAAACCTACAAAATCAACTAACTAACCTGGGCACATAGGGGCTCACAGAGACTGAATGTCAAACAGGCAGCATGCATGGGAGGGATCAAGGCCCACTGCACATATATAACAGTTGTGCAGCTAGGTCTTCATATGGGACTCCTAACAGCAGGAGCAGGAGCTGTTTCTGACTACATTGCCAGCCTTGCCCCTAACTGGGGTGCCTTGTCCAGCCTCAATAGAAGATGTGCCTAGTCCTACTGAAACTTGATATGCCAAGGTGGGCTGATATCCATGGGAGGCATCTCTGATTCTGAGGAGAAGGGGAAGGACTAGGGGATTGGGGAGGTGAGGGGAAATGAAGTGACTGGGAGGGGAGGAGGGAGGAGAAGCTGTAATAAGGGTGTAAATTATTTAAGAACCAAAAGAAATGTCATGATCTTCCTTTCCAATCTGTATCCCATTGACCTCCCTTTGTTGTCTAATTCCTCTGGTTAGGACTTCAAGTGTTATATTGAATAGGTAGAGTAAAAGGGTAGGCCTTGTCTAGTTTCTGATTTTAGTGGGATTGCTTCCAGTTTCTCTCCATTTACTTTGTTGTTGGCTACTGGTTTGATGTATATTGCTTTTATTATGTCTAGGAATGGGCCTTGAATTCCTGATCTTTCCAAGACTTTTAACATGAAGGGGTGTTGAATTTGTCAAATGCTTTCTAAGCATCTAATAAAATGACCATGGTTTTTTTGTTGTTTTGTTTTTCCCCTTTGAGTTTGTTTATTTATATAGTGGATTAGATTGATGGATTTCCAATATCAATCAACCAGAGCTCTCAGGGACTAAACCACCAACCAAAGAGTACACCATGACTCCAGCTGCGTATGTAGAAGAGGATGACCTTGTTGGTCATCAATGAGAGGTGAGGCCCTTGGTCCTGTGAAGGCTTGATGCCCCAGTGTAGGGACATTTGAGGGTGGGGAGGTGGGAGTGGGTGGTTGGGTGGAGGGAACACCCTCATAGAAGCAGGAAAAGGGAAGATTGGATAGGGGGTTTCTTGAGGGGAAACCAGAAAAAAGGATAACATATGAAATTAAATAAAGAAAATATCCAATTTAAATTAAAAAAGAAAAGAAAATGCCATGGTCATCCTGAGTGCTGCAGTAGTGGGACCACTAGATGGAGCCATTCACTGTAATTTTTCCTTCCCTGCCTCTTCTCTGGTTCCTGCCTGGAGCTTCAAGGTTGATTCCTCCTCTGGTCTTCAGTCTTCCTAGAGGTCTGTAATGCCTGTGAAAGGGTCTAGAACTCTTGTCTCCCTTCTCGCACATTCAAAACTTGACTGAACTCAGAAACATGCTACTGGCATTCTGTGAAACCAAATATAGAAGACTTAGTGGAAAACAGGTCTCATGCACAAGAACAGGACCTGAGTGCTAATACTAATGAGTAGTAACAGTTGGGCAACTTGTTCTCAATTCCTCCCCCCACCCTTTGTTTTTCTCCATCTCTTTGATGTTTCCATTTTCACACTTACTTTTCTGTAGGGTGGCCATTGCAGTGAAATACTATTTGCGAGATTCTTTTTTATATATAACAATATTTTATTAGATATTTTCTTCATTTACATTTCAAATGCTATCCCAAAAGTCCCCCAGACCCTTCCCCCCTCCCCTACCCACCCACTCCCACTTCTTGGGCCTGGCATTCCCCTGTTCTGGGGCATGTAAAGTTAGCAAGACCAAGGGGCCTCTCTTCCCAATGATGGCCGACTAGGCCATCTTCTGCTACATATGCAACTAGAGACACAGTTCTGGGGGTACTTTTGGGGCTGGCTCATGGTTAAGAGTGCACACTGCTCTTGCAGAGGATCTGAGTTGGGTTTCCAGCACCCACAGTGAGTGGCTCACAACTGTCTGTGACTCCAGCTCTAGGGGATGTGCCACCTCCCTTCTGGCCCTCTAGACACTTTTTTTTTTTTTCAGATTATTTTTAAAATGTTGTTTATTTATTCACTTTACATCCCAATATCAGCCCCTCACCTCCTCCAAGTACCCCCTCACACAGATATTACCCCAATTCCTCCTCCCTTCTCCTCTGAGAAAAGGACACACCGCTGGTATCACACACACAGGCACACGCACACCTACAGCCCCACCCTGGCACATTGAGTTGCTACAGGACTAGGCACATCCTCTTCCACGGAGGTAGGGCAGCCCAGTTAGGAGAATGGAATCCACAGACAGGCAACGGATTAAAGGACAGCTCTCACTCTAGTTGTTTGGAGATCTTCATGAAGACCTACATATGTGGTTCAGGGACATAGGTCCAGACAGTGCTCCCTGTTTGACTGGTGGTTCAGTCTCTGGGAAGCCTCAAGGGTACAGGTTAGTTGACCTTGTTGGTATTCCTGTTGAGCAGGCCTGTCCTCTTTGGGTCCCTCAATCCTTACAATTAAATCTTGAATCAAATAAAAAAAGAAGTCTAGATGTCTTTAAAACATGAAAAACCTACAGAATGAAATTCCCTGCTCACAGAGATTTTATAATAAGAAGAAATTGGGAATTGATACTCCATAAATTTGACCTAACTATTGTTATATACGTAAATTTCTTGTTTGACATCTTTCTTTTTTTTATTACATTTCCCTGTGAAACAGAATGAGAACCTAATTACAACTTTTCCCTGCTGTTAGGAGCCTTGTCTAATCTCATTCACTTCCACTAGAGGGTGACCAGGGAAAGGAGATGAGGCTCAAACCAAATTCTTGTGCTTTTGTTTGTTTTTGTTGTTTGCAGTTGGGCTTAGGGGAAAAACAAGTAAGCCAAAGAAATTGATGTTACATGGAGGACAAAGTGAAGTTAAAATTTCTAATTGCTGTTGGTTTTGATTTGTATTATTCTGTGACCATGTATTAACCAAAGAAAATATGAAAGGTGTTTTACATTTCTTTTTAATAAAATATAGAAAGTTTACACACACTTCTGAAGTATATTAAACCAATAGATTTATAAATCCAGTCTTTACTAAGCCTTGATATCCATGTGAATGCCCCATTCTCTTTATAAAAATTAATAATTGAGAATTCCTATTAGAAAATTCATCCCCCATACCCCATTTAATCAGCACAGAAATTTCTAGCACTCTAGACAACTTTCTAATCAACTTTATTTCCCATTACTCTCTTGAAAAACGTCCTTCATTTTAAGGAAAGCAGTTTTCCATGGAAGTCCAATAAATATAACCTTGGAGTTTGTAAGTTTGATGCAGAAAATAATTTTGCCCAGTTACCTAATAAGGGTTATCTGGGTGGTGTGGAGCATGTCATTAATATCAGCACTTGGGAGTCAGAGGCAGGCAGGTATCTGTGAGTTCAAGGCCAGCCTGGTCCACAAAGTAAGTTCTAGAGTTAAATAATAGAGACCTTGTCTTGACTAAAAAAAAAAAAGAAGAAAGAAAGAAGGAAGGAAAGAGAGAGAGAGAGAGAAAACAGAAAGAAAAGGTAAAAGAATAGAAAGAAGAAAGAAAGAAAGAAAGAAAGAAAGAAAGAAGGAAAGAAAGAAAGAAAAAGAGAAGAAAGGAGAGAGAGAGAGAACAAACTAAGAGCTGGAGTCAAAAAGTCTTATGGCCCCAGAGGTAATTAGCTGATTGCAGTGCATGGTGAGGTAGGCATAGAGAGAATTTATTGTAGGTTCAGAAATTACAAGATGCATAAAATAAGTGATGGTGGTATATTACAAAAACAGGGCTCAGCTTATAAGGGTCATAGGCTAAAACATGGAACAAAAAAAAAAACTAAAACAAAAATGAAGTGCAGTAATATACTGGAAAGTACTAAAGAAATAGAAAGCCAGGAGTACATAATTATAATATCTAGATAACAGCTCAACAATAAAACGGAGTAGTGCAGATCTTGCTTACAAAAGGATTCATTGTTGTGTATGGAGGAGATGGTAGAATTGGAAAGTCAGCGTTCTGTGACCATCATGATAAATACTGATTCAGAAAACAATAACCTTCTTATAAAGATTGTACAAGATGGGTGAGGAGATGCATAAAGTGCTGGGAGCACATGTGTAAGGAACTCCTGATCTCAGATCCCAAGTTCCCTTTTAAATGCAGCCTCATAGGGCTAGACAGATGGCTTAGTAGCTAAGAGTACTTGCTGCTTTGACAAACAACCTGGTTCAATTCCAAACACTCACAGGCTGCTCACAAACACCTGTAATCCCAGTTCTAGGGCATCTGCTGCCCCCGTCTAGCCTTCCCAGGAACCAAGCACGCACATGGTATCCTACAGCAAAATGGCAGGCAGAGACAAGCATCCCCAGAAGCCCGAAGACCAGCTAGTCTGGTACTTACAACAGATTCTCGCTCAAACAAATGCAAAGGCAAGGGTGTCCTCTGACCTCTACATTTGCTTTCATGCATACACACACACACATAAACACAAAGATATGAAACTTAAATTACATTAAAATTTAAGCCTGCTTGATATTCCTACTCTATCAAAATCAGTGGTAGGCCCATAAGTAGCAGGTGTGAGGAATGAAATTCTGTGCTTAGTTGAGAAAATAATTTTCTATTAATCAACAGTCAATGGTTAAGTAGCAGAAATATGTGACGGTATCAACACATCCATGTACACTATACCCAATAAAATTCATCAGCCATTTATGGTAAACAACCTTGAAATAATAAAGAGCACCCTCAAATTGACCAAGAGCACTTACCAAAATCCTATCCAATTCTAATGTTTAACGTTTACAATACTTTGTAATCATTTTATTACTTAGGACTTGGCCCTAATTTTTAGTGCTGTTCTTGCTGGTCTAGGCAATGTAGTAAGAGATGAATAAAACAAGTGTAAGAATTAAAAAGAAAGGAATAAAATCTACTTAGAAAAAATTCTACTTAGAAAATTCAATACACTCAGATAATATACAAACTATAAAGTACAAGGTTTATGGTAAATGTTAAAATGGTGGTAGAGGTAGATGGATCTCTGTGAGTTCTAGGCCAGCCCAGTCTTCAAAGTGAGTTCCAGGACAGGGCTACACAGAGAAACCCTATCTTAAAAAGCCAAACAAACAAAAATTCAGTAGACGGAGAAGTTATATGGCTTAGAGAATAAAAGAACCTGCCACAAAGCCAGAGAATCATAGTTCAATTCCAGATACCCACATGGTAACAGGAGAGAATCAATTCTGATAAAGTGTCCTCTAATCCCACCCTACATACAAACTCACACACTCACACATACACATTACAGACATACACTTAGACACACAAATAAATGCTTACTTAAAAAGGAGAGCAGGTTCAGGTATGGGAAGAAAAAAATTTTCCCCAGCCTTTTACTCTGAGATAGTGTCTGTCTTTGTCACTGAAGTCCATTTCCTTTGTGCAGTAAAATGCTGGGTCCTGTTTAAGTATTCAGTCTTCTTTGTCTTTTTATTGGGGAATTGAGTCCATTGATGTTAAGAGATATTAAGGAATAGAGAATGTGGCTCCCTGGTATTTTTGATGTTATTTTTATGTTTGTGTGGCTATCTTCTTTTGGGGTTGTTAAAAGATTACTTTCTTGCTTTTTCTAGGGTGTAGTTTCCTTGTACTATCCTTTGTAGGGCTGGATTTGTGGTAAGATATTGTTTAAATTTGGTTTTGTCACAGAATATCTTGCTTTCTCCATCTATGGTAATTGAGAGTTTTGCTGGGTATAGTAGCCTGGGTTGACATTTGTGTTCTCTTAGTGTATGTATGACATCTGCCCAAGATCATCTGTCTTTTAGTGTTATTGTTGAGAAATCTGGTGTAATTCTGATCGGTCTGCCTTTATATGTTATTTGACACACCCTCCTTCTTAGGCTGTTGAACACTCAGGTCGGGCCTTGTGGAGAGTTAACAATCACTGCCAGGCAGGATCCAAGGAGAAAGATGGAGGAACAGCGCTCAGGAGAAGCCAAGAGAGTTGGGCTTGGAGCAGGGAACTGAGATGTGGCAGGCTGATAGGCATGTAAACACAGGCAGCTGCCTGGCTGAAGTGCATAAATTCACCATGTGGCTGAGCAAGTCCAGCTAGGCAGCTAAGCCCTACCAGAGCTGTCGTGGCCAAGCGGGGCTCAATGGTGCTGGGTGCTAGTGAGTGGTTGAGAGATGTGCTGGGGGGTGGGGGGGGGGTGCTCACACCAGGACAGCACGGTGGCTTCCCGCGTGCATGCACTGGGAACCAGAGGCAGGACAGGCACAGAGGTGGTCAGGCGCTAGGAGCTCTCTTTCCCCTTCTCTGGTTTACTTAAGTTTTCACTCTGGCAAACAGCTGCCAGGGGGTCTCAGGCACTATGGGACAGAGCTCTGGCTGCCCCACCAACATGCATGCGCTGGGCTGGAAGCTGACAGGCAAAGCAAGTTTCATAGAGCTATGGACTGAGAGTGGGTCTCCACCCCAGGCCGGGGTTGCTGAAAGCTTCAGATCGCAAGCTTCAGATCGCACCCCAGTTCTCCTGGACCTCTGCACAAAGAGCTGGAGATTAGGGCACGAGGAAATCTGGATCCCTTTTAGGAGGGCACTGAAAGAACCTAGTGGGGAACCCCCCACTCAACTCCCAAGAATCACGAACAGACAACCATCTTGATGTAAATACATGAGGACATTTAATTACAGAGCTCCAGGTCGAAACATATCTCACAGAGGAGACAGTGGATTCAACCACGAGGCTTGGAAGCTAGGGGTTTTTATAGAAAAGGAGTGGGGCTGGGGGAGGAATTGGCGCGGTTTCACATGATTGGTCCATTTAAACATCAGCAGCCTGTTAACATTTAACTTAGGTCAGAGGGGGTGGGAGATAGGGAGGCGACAGGCCTGCCTGGGCATGTCCTGGTCTGTTCTGCTATGTTCTTAGCCCCTGGTTTCAAAGCTCACAAACAACTCTGGCTATTTGACATACATTACATGAATCACAGGTCTCAAATTTTATTTCCTTTCATTCCCCTCTTCTTCTGTTTAGACTAATTCTAATCTTAGAGTTTTAGAAGTCTATATCTCTATGTGGAGAATAGAAATCAATAAAATAAGAAGGGATAGTGAACAGAACTAGGCAGGGACCCTTTTAGTGAGGCTTGAGGGTCTGGGCATGATGTAGGTATACGGAGATCAGATCTCTGCTTGGAACTGGTGAGATGTCTTTTGGGGTACCCGGCTCATTCGCTGTAGCCAATTGAGACCAGCCTTTTTTTCTGCACCATCTGTAAGCTTTTTAACTTAGCATACAGATTATTATTACAAACAACATGTAGGTTTAAACACATCATTTAAGAAAGTGATGGGCATGGGAGCCCCATAAAGGATCTTAAAAAGAGTAAGACTGAATCAAGAGGGAGTATTTTTAGTTCTAAATAGGGCAAGGAGAAGGAGCACCAAGTCTACACCAGTCTCTTTTAGAATTTTATTTATCTTTTTTACCTGTCCTGAGCTTTGGAACCTGTATATACAATGTAACTTTTAACCAATCTCTAATATCTTGGCCAGTCCCTGATTTATCTGGGCAACAAAAGCAGGTCTATTACCTTGGGAAGATTTCTTCTAGTATCTTTTTGGCCATCACATTGGCTGTCTCAGTCCTGGTTGGAAAAGCTTTTACCCAGCCTGAAACGGTGTCTATCTGTAAATCTTACCTCTCAGTAGGCCTCCAACCAGTTGTCCCTGAGCTTCTTTTCAGGCATATACATGAAGTGTCCTGTATTAGTCATAGCACAGGCCGTGCAGCTTTGACTATTTTTTTCTGTCAAGTCAGAGTCCTGTAACATAGTAGTCAAAGGACTTAACCACACCTTTTAATTTTTTTTGGCCCCCAGGTAGGTCAAATAATGTCCATAACTTGATAGTGCTCAGGGGTGTATCTAAAGCTGGTCTCTCTGACATCATAATAATCTTTAGGTTCCTTGACTGCCAGGATCATTGTTCCTTGGGCCACCTGTTTGGCAGTTAGATCTGCCATCTGATTTTCTTTTTTTTTTTTTTAATTTTTTTATTAGGTATCTTCCTCATTTACATTTCCAATGCTATCCCAAAAGTCCCCCATACCCACCCCCCCACTCCCCTACCCACCCACTCCCCTTTTTTGGCCCTAGCGTTCCCCTGTACTGGGGCATATAAAGTTTGCAAGTCCAATGGGCCTCTCTTTCAGGTGATGGCCGACTAGACCATCTTTTAATACATATGCAGCTAGAGACAAGAGCTGGGGGTACTGGTTAGTTCATATTGTTGTTCCACCTATAGGGTTGCAGTTCCCTTTAGCTCCTTGGGTACTTTCTCTAACTCCTCCACTGGGGGCCCTGTGATCCATCCAATAGCTGACTGTGAGCATCCACTTCTGTGTTTGCTAGGCCACGGCATAGTCTCACAAGAGACAGCTATATCTGGGTCCTTTCAGCAAAATCTTGCTACAGTATGCAATGGTGTCAGCATTTGGAAGCTGATTATGGGACGGATCCCTGAATATGGCAATCACTAGATGGTCCATCCTTTCGTCACAGCTCCAAATTTTGTCTCTGTAACTCCTTCCATGGGTGTTTTGTTCCCAATTCTAAGGAGGGGCAAAGTGTCCACACTTTGGTCTTTGTTCTTCTTGAGTTTCATGCATTTAGCAAATTTTATCTTACATCTTGGGTATCCTAAGTTTCTGGGATAATATCCACTTACCAGTGAGTACATATTGTGTGAGTTCCTTTGTGATTGGGTTACCTCACTCAGGATGATGCCCTCCAGGTCCATCCATTTGCCTAGGAATTTCATAAATTCATTCTTTTTTTTTTTTTAAAGATTTATTTATTTATTATATGTAAGTACAGTGTAGCTGTCTTCAGACACTCCAGAAGAAATTCATTCTTTTTAATAGCTGAGTAGTACTCCATTGTGTAAATGTATCACATTTTCTGTATCCATTCCTCTGTTGAGGGGCATCTGGGTTCTTTCCAGCTTCTGGCTATTATAAATAAGGCTGCTATGAACATAGTGGAGCATGTGTCCTTCTTACCAGTTGGAACATCTCCTGTATATATGCCCAGGAGAGTTATTGCGGGATCCTCCGGTAGTACTATGTCCAATTTTCTGAGGAACCGCCAGACTGATTTCCAGAGTGGTTGTACAAGCTTGCAATCCCACCAATAATGGAGGAATGTTCCTCTTTCTCCACATCCTTGCCAGCATCTGCTGTCACCTGAATTTTTTTTATTATATATTTTTTCCATTTTTTATTAGGTATTTAGCTCATTTACATTTCCAATGCTATACCAAAAGTCCCCCATAGCCACCCACCCCCACTCCCCTACCCACCCACTCCCCTTTTTTGGCCCTGGCATTCCCCTGTACTGGGGCATATAAAGTTTGCATGTCCAATGGGCCTCTCTTTCCAGTGATGGCCGCCTAGGCCATCTTTTGATACATATGCAGCTAGAGTCAAGAGCTCCGGGGTACTGGTTAGTTCATAATGTTGTTCCACCTATAGGGTTGCAGATCCCTTTAGCTTCTTGGGTACTTTCTCTAGCTCCTTCATTGGGGGCCATGTGTTCCATCCAATAGCCGACTGTGAGCATCCACTTCTATGTTTGCTAGGCCCAGGCATACTCTGATAA
The DNA here is from genome assembly GCF_000001635.26 of Mus musculus. NCBI lineage: Eukaryota > Metazoa > Chordata > Mammalia > Rodentia > Muridae > Mus > Mus musculus. The sequence continues at coordinate 23,821,935 of NC_000086.7, forward strand.
GAGACAGCTATATCAGGGTCCTTTCAGCATAATCTTGCTAGTGTATGCAATGGTGTCAGCATTTGGAAGCTGATTATGGGATGGATCCCCGGATATCTGCCATCTGATTTTCTTTAGCCACAGCATCTTAGATCTTTCTCTGCAGATGTCAACAGCCCTTTTTGTCTGTAAATTGCTCCGTACAGTGGCAAAAGCATATCTGATGTCAGTGTAGACTTTTCTTTTGCCATTTTTAGAGCTTATATTAAAGTTACAAGTTCAGCTTTTTGGGCTGATGTCCCTTCAGGGAGGCTGGTTGCCTAGATCACTTGCTTTCTGTTTACCACCGTACTCTGTCCCTGCCTTCTGCTTACCTTTCACCACGAGGCTACTGCCATCCATGTACCAGCTTGAACTCTCAGGCCAAGGCTGATCTGATCCTTCAGATCATTTTGAGTACCAGTTTCTTCTGCCAGAATGTCAGTGCAGTGATGAGTAGGTGAAGTCTCAGGCAGTAGTGTAGTGAGATTGAGGACAGCAGGTGGAGCGAAGGGAAGGTCACTCGTTCAGTCAACAAAAAGCTCTGATGTGTCACAGGAGCGTTGGTCGTCATCCATCAGCCAGGGGGCTGTTGGATAATGTTTTTAAGAGCGTGGGGTGCCACTACAGCTATTTGCTGTCCCAGAGTGAGCTTATCAGCACCTTTGACAAGCAGAGTTATGGCACAATAGCTTTCAGGCAAGAAAACCACCCGCTGGCAACTTCTTGGATAGGTAAGCCACTGGCTTTTTTCAAAGTCCCAAAGTCTAAGTAAGGACTCTTCTGGCAACCCCTGATCTCTCTTCCACACAAAGAGTGAAAGACTTGGTTAGGCAAAGGCTGGCCATCAGTAGGGCCTTGTTCATTTTTTAAAGGCTTTCTGGTGATGTGGGGTCCACACAAACACTTCCCCTTCTTTGGTTAGGGGGTACAACGGGCAGCTAAAGTCGCCAACCCAGGTATCCAGAGCCTGCAGAAACCAGCGGTACCCAAGAATTTTCTTACTTGCCTTGGTGTAGTTACAGTTTTTTCTTCTGGCTTTTTTTAGCCACTGTTTTCCACCTCGAAGGGTGTATCTCAAATAGATAACTTGAGTCTGACACAGCTGAGCCTTTTTAGCTGAGGATCGGTCTTCTGTTGCCCAGGTTTCCTGTCTAGATCTTGTCTTTTCTTTCTCTCTTACCACAGTGGCAAAATTCTTTCTTGTCTATGATCCCTCCTGTTTATTTTTTCTGCCTCTTGCCTTTCTCTCTCTCTCTCTCTCTCTCTCTCTCTCTCTCTCTCTCTCTCTCTCTCTCGTAACACACCTTTTTTGCCTCTTACTGGTTTTACTCTAAATATTTTTTATTTGGAGTATCTCTCTCATCTCAGACCTCTCTAATCTTTTTCATCTCTATTTTTACTGCCTCTCCTGAGTCTGCTGGAGCTTTGCTCTTTCTTACAGTCTAAGCTCACCTTTTTCTAGACCTCTATGCCTATTTGTCAGAGCCTGGTGATTAGACTCGTAGGTGCTCCTTACCTGGGACAGGAGTTTTTAAGTGGGGAGATGTCTCCCTCGATGGTGAGCAGCTTAGGGCAGGGCCGCCCTAGAAGAGAAAACACGTGGAGCAGGGAAAGGGAAGGCAGCTCTCACAGCTGGCTGCACCGGACCACTGACACCTCAAAATGAAAGCACTTTTTTCTGTTAACAAGAGACAGGATGTAGGGGACAGGGGAATGAGGAGATGCCAGGGAACCCGCGGAGCAGGCTCCTGGGAGCGGGAAGAACTAGCAGGCCCCCAGGGGAGGGGCAGACACTGGCGAAAAGGGGGAAGGCAGCGGAGGCAGTGACTCAACCACTTGGCAGATGTCTGGCGCTCACTGCACTGTCCACCCAGGAGCGAGCAGCCAGGCAGGCTCAGGGGACTTGTGGGCGTTAACCTGTGCTCGGACTCTCCTCGGCTGCTCCCAAGCTGTGGCAGGCATTGTGGCCACTCTAGGGAGCCAGGCAGGGCCCCACGCCTTCGGGTAGCCTGCAGAACCCAGAAGTGAACAGCAGGCTACCCGAAGGTTTGTGTGCTATTCTGCACCGAGTTCATTTCTCCCTAGGCTCCAGGTCCATGGGCGGGACCACTGTGACCCTCTGGCTGCTCCCTGGAGTTGGAGTGGGAGGCACAGCAGCTGAGGATCTGAAAGGAAGTGGTCAGCATAGGGATCTGACAGGATTCTTAGGCTTATTCTAGAGGGCATAACTCAAAAACAGTCGTCAGTCATTAGTTCAAGTCTGAACACAAAGAGACCCACAAGATATACACAGAAACCGTTTTCAGGCACCCACCATAGAATCACAGTATCACAGAAATGATAAACATAAGCAAGACCAATACAGGGTATCTTACACGCAATTTCCAGAGAAGCTCACTGTCACTATGGCCAACTCAAATGGACCTCTCTCCACGGGAAGGCCCCCTGAACCTGAGACCGGCCTAAAACCAAACCAAGATAATCAGTCAACTCCTTGGGACCAAAACGAGACTTGAAACCAGACAAACCAAAAGCAAAACAGAATCAGAAGGTGGTCCAATGGAGGACACACAAGTGAACAAGACAGACAGACAGACAGACAGACACACAGACAGACAGACAGACAGACAGGGATTCCACTTTACCTCCAATGTACAGTGTCTGTGTCTCATGACAAAGACCACAAACAAAAACAAGATAGCAACAGAGAAAAAAAGGACACCAATGCATCTAAGCACACTCGTCTGCATCTGGACTTATACAACCAGCCAAACGCTACTTCTGACGGAATGGGATTCCATGTCCACTCCTTCTCTGGCAGGAAGAGCACTCACTCTTCTTCACTCTGCCAGGCAACAGCCAGGTCCTCCTGACTGCTCCGTACCCCAGGCACTCCCTCCAGGGTCTCCCTCGGAATGTCTTCCAGGGGTGCAGCCTATGGGGAAATAGACCCTCATCTTCCCACAGCCACTAGGGTCCTTACGGTCCACAGTGGCAGCTGCCAGAATACAGAATACCAGAACTGGTAACACAGGTGGGGCTCAAACCCACAATCTCAGAACTGAAAAACTAAGACACAAATTCAGCGGTGCCACATTTAGACAACATACAAGACTCACACAAACAAACGTACCTCTAAGGGGTCCTTCGGGGTTCCTGGGTGTCACACAGATCCCAGTGGGGCCTCCAAATGAAAGAACCTAGTGGGGAAACCCCCACTCAACTCCCACCAATTCGGCGTGCACCCAAGAATCACGAACAGACGACCATCTTGATGTAAATACATGAGGACACTTAATTACAGAGCTCCGGGTCGAAACGTATCTCACACAGGAGACAGTGGATTCGACCACGAGGCTTGGAAGCTAGGGGTTTTTATAGAAAAGGAGTGGGGCTGGGGGAGGAATTGGCGCGGTTTCACATGATTGGTCCATTTAAACATCAGCAGCCTGTTAACTTTTAACTTAGGTCAGAGGGGGTGGGAGGTAGGGAGGCGACGGGCCTGCCCAGGCATGTCCTGGTCTGTTCTGCTATGTTCTTAGCCCCTGGTTTCAAAGCTCACAAACAACTCTTTGGGCTATTTGACATACATTACATGAATCACAGGTCTCAAGTTTTATTTCCTTTCAGGCACCTTGGGCAGTCTGGGCAGATGAGCCTTTTACTCATACATACTAGGGTGCAGATACACATGGAGTGCACACGGGCATGGACACACACACACACACACACACACACACACACACACACACACACACCTAGGGCGCTCAAGCTCTGGTGGGCGAGGTGTGGACAGAGGAAGCATGGCGACTTCTTCCTGCTACTGGGGAGAGGGTGGATGGTGATGGGTGTTGAGGGGTACTGTCAACTAAGGCAGAGGGAGGATTGGAAAGAAAGGAGGTCTGCACTTGAGTGTGCTTTGAGTCATTCATCTCTGGGAGAGGATGGCTTTTAAGACTTGTGAGAGATTGGAGGAAAAAGGATGGGGGAAAGGCTGGATGTTGCTGTCTAAGGATGAAGATCTTAGAACCAGACACCTACCACAGTGAACTGGAGATGTCTTGGTGGTGGGTAGAGCAGGAGGATGGGGATTGGAGAGCGTTCTGACACTCCCCTCAGGGAACCACCCCTCCCCCGCACGACAGCACACCCTCATCAGTTCTGTTCAGACTGTCTAAATCTGGAGGTAAGCTTTGGATGGTAAGGGGCACTTGCTCTTTAGCTTTTAAAGGCTCCCATTGCTAATTTTTTGGACTAGGGAACAAACCTTTAAATAAGCTGTGGGACTGATTCATTAGCATGCTTTTTGTTACTTTTCTTTGCAGGAAATTTGCTGGCTTTTGTCTCTTTCCACTCTTATATTATTTTATGTCATTTACTGTGTTTAAATCTCCCCACTTAAGAGAGAGCTTTTTGTTAGCACAACTTATCTTGGGAAGTGAACCTTGCAGCTTTTCCCTGTAATTTTTATCTTGTAGACTCGACAATAAAACCAACATTAAAGCAAGGCAAGGGGCCTGATCCTAACAGTGGGGAAAGTTGACATTAGTGGGAATTCTGGAAGAGGATCAAAGGTAAAATATGTACCTTTGAGATAAAAATCGGATTTCTAATAGCTGCAACTGTGAAGAGCCAAGGGACTTTAAAGAAATGTCTTTATCGTGGCTGGACCCTTGCAGTTTAATCCTGCTGCTTGGGTGAGGCTAAACCCAGACCTTTAATGTTGTTTTAATGGATTTGGCTTATTGTATATTTCACCCAAATTTGGAGCCAGAACCTGTTGAGGTCAGATCAGAACCTCACTTGTCATCAGGGCCATTTGAGAGAGGACCACAAGCTGTGTGCAAGGCATTTTATACCAGGCTGTCATCTTCAGTGGTTATTAGCAAGTGATCCAGACAGCCTAGCACAAGGATGGCTTTTCTAAAATCATAAAGCAAACCTTCTCTGAGAAGGAGTGGCTGGCCACCTACCATAGCATGTGAAGAGAGAGGGAAGATGGACAGATGGTATCAAGAAAATATATGAGGCACAGACAACCTCTGCTGGGATTTGACCAGTATTTGACTTTCCTCCCACAACAGTAAAAAGATATCATTTTTCCTGAAGTTTTAGGCTTTGAAAAGATCAGTTTTGAGACATGGTCTCACTCTGTAGCCCAGGCTGGAACTTTGGTTTTGTACTTGGTGTTAGTCCTCCTGCTTCAGCTTACTGGATGCTAGGACTACAGACATGTGCCACCTATAATTTTTGTGCAGCACAGGTGCAGTGGCTTCTTTCTACCTCTTCATTCTTGGCAGTGCTGGAAAAAAATCTATTAATAGAGAAAGACTATTCTTGTAGCTACAGCCTATGGCCGGGGTTTCCTGGTCAGCTGACCTCATTGAGATCAATTTTTATCTGTACTTCCCCCATTTCTTTGTGTATTAACTTCCATCCCCCTTTTTTTCCCTTTCCACATTTTTCCCATTTCTCTCTCTCATTACACCACTACCCCATTCTTTTCCTCCCTCTAAGTCCTCCCATAAGCCCTCTTGTTCTCTTTCACATCCATGGACTCTTTTTCATTAACTATTGTTATATACATATATGTATGTGTATACACAAACACACATGTATGCTATACATTTTATTGTTATTAAATAACTGATTGGTGTGCTCTTCCCTGGGGAAGGCTATTCCTCCCACTCTTGGAATTCATTAGCTGTCTGTGATTCTTTGTGTAGGGTTGAGGCCTTGTTGGCATTTCCCTGTCCATTTTAGCATGTCTATTGTTGATGTTCTAGTTTAGCTCATGTTTAGGCAGTCATGTTGCTAAAACTTTATGGGTGTACTCGATCCACCCCATCTCACCAATGGACAGATCCTGGATACAGAAACTAAACAGAGACACATGGACACTAACAGAAGTTATGAAACAAATGGATTTCTACAGAACATTTTATCCTAAAACAAAAGGATATACCTTCTTCTCAGCACCTCATGGTACCTCCTCCAAAATTGATCATGTAATCGGTCACAAGACAGGTCTCAACAGATTAAAAAAATATTGAAATTATCGCATGCATCCTATCAGATCACCACAGACTAAGGCTGATCTTCAATAATAGCATAAATAATAGAAATCCAACATTCACGTGGAAACTGAACAACAATCTACTCAATGATACCTTGGTCAAGGATGAAATAAAGAAATTAAAGACTTTTTAGAATTTAATAAAAATGAAGCCAGAACATATCCAAACTTATTGGACACAATGAAGGCAGTCCTAAGAGGAAAACTCATAGCCCTGCGTGCCTCCAAAAAGAAACTAGAGAGAGCATACACTAGCAGCCTGACAGCATACCTAGAAGCTCTAGAACTAAAGGAAACAAATTCACCCAAGAAGAGTAGAAGGCAGGAAATAACCAAACTCAGGGCTGAAATCAACCAAGTGGAAACAAACAAAACAAAAAAAAAAACCTATTCAAAGAATCAACCAAACTAGGAACTGGTTCTTTGAGAAAATCAACAAGGTAGATAAACCCTTAGCCAGGGTAACTAGAGGGCACAGGGACAGTATTCTAATTAACAAAATCAGAAATGAAAAAGGAGACATAAAACAGAACCTGAGGAAATCCAAAACATCATCAGATCCTACTACAAAAGGCTATACTCAACAAAACTGGAAAACCTGAATGAAATGGATATCTTTCTAGACAGGTACCAGGTATCAAAGTTAAATCAGGATCAGATTAACGAGCTAAACGGTCCCATTTCTTCTAAAGAAATAAAAGCAGTCATCAATAGTCTCCCCCCCCCCAAAAAAAAAAAAAGCCCAGGACCAGATGTGTTTAGTGCAGAGTTCTAACATACCTTCAAAGAAGACTTAATTCCAACTCTCCTCAAACTATTCCATAAAATAGAAACAGAAGGTACTCTACACAATTCATTCTATGAAACCACAATTACTCTGATACCTAAACCACACAAAGATCCAACAAAGAGAACTTCAGACCAGTTTTCCTTATAAATATTGATGCAAAAATACTCAATAAAATCCTTGTCTTTTTTGATAAATTTAGATAGAAAGTTGATTTTATTTTATATTATAATGGCTACTCCAGCTTGTTTCTTCGGACCGTTTGCTTGGAAATTGTTTTCCAGCCTTTTACTCTGAGGTAGTATTTTTCTTTGTCCCTGAGGTGGGTTTCCTGTATGCAGCAAAATGTTGGGTCCTGTTTATGTAGCCAGTCTATTAGTCTATGTCATTTTATTGAGGAATTTAGTCCATTGATATTGAGATATTAAGGAAAAGTAAATGTTGCTTTCTGTTATTTTTGTTGTTAGAGTTGGGATTCTGTTCTTGTGGCTATCTTCTTTTAGGTTTGTTGAAGCAGTACTTTCTTGCTTTTTCTAGGGCATAATTTTCCTCCTTGTGTTGAAGTTTCCCTTTATTATCCTTTGAAGGACTGGATTCATGGAAAGATATTGTATGAATTTGGTTTTGTGGTGGAATACTTTGGTTTCTCCATCTATGGTAATAGAGAGTTTTGCTGGGTATAGTAGCCTGGGCTGGCATTTATGTTCTCTTAGGGTCTGTATAACATCTGTCCTGGATCTTCTGGCTTTCATAGTCTCTGGTGAGAAGTCTGGTGTAATTCTCATAGGTCTGCCTATATATGTTACTTGACCTTTTTCCTTTACTGCTTTTAATATTCTATCTTTATTTAGTGCATTTGTTGTTCTGATTATTACGTATCATTAGGAATATCTTTTCTGGTACAGTCTATTTTGAGTTCTTTAGGCTTCTTATATGTTCATGGGCATCACTTTCTTTAAGCTAGGGAAGTTTTCTTCTATACTTTTGTTAAAGGTATTTACTGGCCCTTTAGGTTGAAAATCTTCATTCTCATCTATACCTATTTTCCTTAGGTTTGGTCTTCTCATTGTGTCCTGGATTACCTGGATGTTTTGATTTAGGAACTTTTTGGATTTTGCATTTTCTTTGATTGTTGTGTCCATGTTTTGTATGGAATCTTCTGCATCTGAGATTCTCTCTTCCATATCTGTTGCTGATGTTCACTTCTATGTTTCCTGATTTCATTCCTAGGTTTTCTATCTCCATTGTTGTCTCCCCTTTTCTTCATTGTTTCTATTTCCATTTTTAGATCTTGGATGGTTTTGTTCAATTCCATCTCATGTTTGGTTGCGTTTTCCTGTAATTCTTTATGGGATTTTTTTTGTTTGTTTCCTCTTTAATGTCTTCTAACTCTTTAGCAGTGTTTTCCTTTAATTCTTTCAGGGATTATTGTGCTTCTTCTTTAAGGACTTCTTCCTGTTTAGCACCGTTCTCCTGTATTTCTTTAACTGAGTTATTAATGTTCTTCTTAAAATCCTCTACTAGCATCATGAGATATTCTTTTAAATACAAATCTTACTTTTTAGGTGTGTTGTGAGTATCGAGGACTTGCTGTGGTGGGCATTCTGGGTTCTGATGATTCTGAGTGGTCTTGGTTTCTGTTGCCAAGATTCTTAAGTTTACCTTTCACCATCTGGTAATCTCTGGTGTCATGTGTTCTAGCTGTCTCTGGCTGGAGCTTGTTCCTCCTGTGACTCTGTTAGCCTCTGCCTGCACTCCTTGGATTCCAGCTCTCTATTGAGTCCCAGTTGTCAGAGCACTCTGTGCAGTCAAGCTCTCCTCTTGCAGGGAAGGTGCACAGATGTCTGGAGCTCAGATTCACCTCTTGGCTGAAGATGAAGGCCCAAAGGGATCCTGTCCAAGAACCTTTGTTGCTTCTGTGGCCCAAGTACTCTCCTATGCTGACTTGACTCTGAGAGACCAGGGATACAAGGTGGTGGTCTCACCTGAGCCGTGGGGTCATAGTCCTCACAGGTGGCCAACTCTCCTCTGGCAGGGAAGGTGCCCAGGTCTGCATCTCAGCTCAACCTCCTGGCTTGGGATGAAGGTCTGCATGGACCCTGTCTAAGAAGCACTGTTACTTCTGTAGCCTGAGTAATATCCTTCGTGCACTGGTCTCTGAGTGACCTGGGATACAGATGGGGCTCTCACCTGAGTTCCTGGGTCAGAGTCCTCGCTGCAGGCCAATTCTAAGATCCTAATATTCTGGGTGTGCTAGGGCTCCTGCAGCGTTGAGAGTACTCTGGGGATCACATGATGGTCCGCACAGTTCATGCCCAAGGTGGCCCAGTGCTGGCACGAACTGGAACAAATTAAGCTTTGCAATTTTATGATGTCCAATTAGTTGATTCTTGATCTTACAGCACACACAAACCATTGCTGGACTGTTTAGGAATTTTTTCCCTTGTGAACATATTTTTAAGGTTCTTCCCCAATTTCTCTTCTATAGGTTTCACTGTCTCTGGATTTATGGGGAGTTCCTTGATCCACTTAGTCTTGAGCATTTTGCAAGGAGCTAAGAATTGATCAGTTGTCTCCCTTTGGGGTTTCTTTATTGTTTCTAATTCCAGTTGTTTTTTTTTAATGTTTTATTAGGTATTTTCCTCATTTACATTTCCAATGCTATCCCAAAAGTCCCCCATACTCACCCCCCAACTCCCCTACCCATTCACTCCCCCTTTTTGTCCCTGGCATTCCCCTGTACTGGGGCATATAAAGTTTGCAAGTCCAATGAACCTCTCTTTCCGACTAGGCCATCTTTTGATACATATGCAGCTAGAGCCAAGAGCTCCAGATTACTGGTTAGTTCATATTGTTGTTCCACCTATAGGGTTGCAGTTCCCTTTAGCTCCTTGGTTACTTTCTCTAGCTTCTCCATTGGGGGCCCTGTGATCCATCCAATAGCTGACTGTGAGCATCCACTTCTGTGTTTGCTAGGCCACGGCATAGTCTCACAAGAGACAGCTATATCTGGGTCCTTTCAGCAAAATCTTGCTACAGTATGCAATGGTGTCAGCTTTGGAAACTGATTATGGGATGGATCCATGGATATGGCAATCACTAGATGGTCCATCCTTTCGTCACAGCTCCAAACATTGTCTCTGTAACTCCTTCCATGGGTGTTTTGTTCCCATTTCTAAGAAGGGGCAAAGTGTCCACACTTTGGTCTTCATTCTTCTAGAGTTTCATGCATTTAGCAAATTGTATCTTATATCTTGGGTATCCTAAGTTTCTGGGATAATATCCACTTATCAGTGAGTACATTTTGTGTGAGTTCCTTTGTGATTGGGTTACCTCACTCAGGATGATGCCCTCCAGGTCCATCCATTTGCCTAGGAATTTCATAAATTCATTCTTTTTAATAGCTGAGTAGTACTCCATTGTGTAAATGTACCACATTTTCTGTATCCATTCCTCTGTTGAGGGGCATCTGGGTTCTTTCCAGCTTCTGGCTATTATAAATAAGGCTGCTATGAACATAGTGGAGCATGTGTCCTTCTTAAGGGAAATATTAAGGAAAAGTAATTATTGGTTCCTTTTATTTTTGTTGTTAGAGTTGGCATTCTGTTCTTGTGGCTGTCTTCTTTTTGTTTTGTTGAGGGATTACTTTCTTCTTTTTCTAGGGCATGATTTCCGTCCTTGTATTTTTTTTTCTGTTATTATCCTTTGAAGGGCTTGATTCGTGGAAAGAAAATGTATGAATTTGGTTTTGTCATGGAATACTTTGGTTTCTCCATCTATGGTAATTGAGAGTTTGGCTGGGTATAGTAGCCTGGGCTGGCATTTGTGTTCTCTTAGTGTCTGTATAACATCTGTCCAGGCTCTTCTGGCTTTCATAGTCTCTGGTGAAAAATCTGTTGTAATTCTGATACGCTTGCCTTTATATGTTACTTGACCTTTTTCCCTTACTGCTTTTAGTATTCTATCTTTATTTAGTGCATCTGTTGTTCTGATTATTATGTGTCGGGAGGAATTTCTTTTCTGGTCCAGTCTATTTGGAGTTCTGCATGCTTCTTGTATGTTCATGGGCATCTCTTTCTTTAGATTTGGGAAGTTTTCTTCTATAACTTTGTTGAAGATATTTGCCGGTCCTTTGAGTTGAAAATCTTCATTCTCATCCACTCCTATTATCGGTAGGTTTGGTCTTCTCATTGTGTCCTGGATTTCCTGGATGTTTTGAGTTAGGATCTTTCTGCATTTTGCATTTTCTTTGATTGTTGTGCCAATGTTTTCTATGGAATCTTCTGCACCTGAGATTCTCTCTTCCATCTCTTGTATTCTTTTGCTGATGCTCGCATCTATGGTTCCATATTTCTTTTCTAGGGTTTCTATCTCCAGTGTTGCCTCACTATCGGTTTTCTTTATTGTGTATACTTCCCTTTTTAGGTCTTGGATGGTTTTATTCAATTCCATCACCTGTTTGGTTGTGTTTTCCTGCAATTATTTAAGGGACTTTTGTGCTTCCTCTTTAATGTCTTCCACCTGTTTATCAGTGTTCTCCTGTATTTCTTTAAGTGAGTTATTAAGTCCTTCTTGATGTCCTCTACCATCATCATGAAATATGCTTTTTAATCTGGGTCTAATTTTTCGGGTGTGTTTGGGTGCCCTGGACTGGGTGAAGTGGGAGTGCTGGTTTCTGATGATGGTGAGTGGTCTTGGTTTCTGTTAGTAAGATTCTTATGTTTACCTTTCGTGATCTGGTAATCTCTGGAGTTAGTTGTTATAGTCGTCTCTGTTTAGAGATTTTTCCTCTGGTGCTTCTGTTACCCTCTATCAGCAGACCTGGGAGACTAGTTCTCTGTGAGGAGTGGGTGTGGCAGCAGTCCCAAGAAGTCTCCCGGGACTGCAACTAAGTCTTTTGACTTGCACCTGACTTCCTCATACACTTGAAAATAAGCCATGACCATCATGAGAGCTACACAGGTGCACCATGATGCTGGCAGTTTAAACAAGTCCATATTTGGTGGAGACATGCCCCTTCTGCCCTGATTGGCTGAAGCTGCATGCCTGGTGAGGTGACGTGGCCTGCTGTGAGTGGATGGGGACTGAGAGTATATAAGAGTGAGAGAACTGGGGTTTGGGATATAGATGAGGAAAAAGATGAAGTGAGAGAGCTGAAGACTGAAGTTTGCTGAATAAACTGTTGTTAGAAGGACTGGTGGTCGTGTTGTTCTTGCTGCTCGAGACGGATGCGACAAATGGTGGCCCGTATGGGGAACCGACTCCCCCACCGAGTTCAGAACTTTCAGCAGTCAGTGTTTGCCGGCAGGGTAAGTTCACGGTAGGTGAAACTTACGACCCCAGGAGTTTGTGAAGGACCTTGGGTGAAATAGAGGGAAATATAAAGTTGCCAGGAAGCAGGCACAAAGTAAAAGTGATTTGGGAAGGACCTCAGATAAAACAGAGGCAAATATAAAGTTGCCAGGAAGCAGGCACAAAGTAAAAGTGAAACCATGGGGACAAGTTAAGGTTCCCGGTTTTGGGACAAGTTAAAGAACTATGATAACCTCAGTGTAGTGATCCATAGATCCTCGCTATGTAGTTATGCTTTTTTCTCCCATTGACTCTTTGTGGGTAGGTCTGATAATTTTGGTCTTGTTTGTTCTGATATATGGACTCTGTTACTGTTTGAATCGAGAGTCAGTCAAGACAGGTCAGAAAATCCTTATAGAGAAACAAGAGGGTATGTCAGAAGAGGAGAAGGGATTAAAAAGAAAAAAAGAAAAATAAAGGAAACACAGTGTTATCAGGTGGACAGAAAGGACAAAATAAAAGCCGAGGTGGAGAAGGAAGGCGAATTAGCTTCCACACCCCCTCCCTATGCCTCCTCGGCAGCTGCATATAGACGGACCTTCTGTCTGGAGGTTTGGAGAGAGGTTAGATTCTCCTTGCTGGGATGTCCTATTTTCACTGACCAAGCAGGGCAGAGATATCATGAGCCTCTAAATTTCAAAGTAATCAGGAATTTGGCTGAGTCCGTGTAGATGTACGGCTTAACTGCCTCCTAAATTGTGGCTCAAGTAGAGGCATTGAAATAGACACTGCATGACGCCATCTAATTGGGCAGGCCTGGTAAAGGCATGCCTTACACCTGAGCAGTATTTAGATTGGAAAGCCTCCCTTATTGAATTTACAAATGAACAGGCAGTGGCTAATGTTGCTGCAGGAAATCCAGCATGGGATAGGGATATGCTGCTTGGTCAAGGTCGCTTTGCACAACAACAGACAGGATATCCAGTGCAGGTGTTTGAGCAGGTGAATCAGATTGCCATAAGGGCGTGGAAATCATTGCCCACTGGTGTTGACGGTGTTGCAGACCTCCAGAGAGGCAATGAGGCACTGAATCAGGTAAGAGAGGAGCACTCTCAATTGGTTTGGGAGAGAGAGTGTTTTTCCCAGGATCACTGACAACAGCTGTGGGTCCCAGAACGGCTGACCAGAGCAATTCAAAACAAGCAGAGCTATGAGGACGTGGATGTTCCTGTGGCTGGGAATGCTCCCGCTAGTGAAAACTGAAGAGCTACATTGGGGAATTATGTCTGTGTTCCTGAAACCCATGTCATTGACACATTCAAGTGTTTCCTCAATTCTTTACATCTAATGCTTCACTCCAATTGCTTTTTTTCTTTTTCTTTTCTTTTCTTTTCTTTTCTTTTCTTTTTTTTTTTTTTTTTTTTTTTTTTTTTTTTTTTGATGTAAAAGCATGAGGTAGTTTAATGACGGAGCTCCGGGCCGACACATATCTCCCGTAGGAGACAGAGGTGTCGACCACATGGTGGAGCCATAATGGCGGAGCTCCGGTTCGAAACGTATCTCACACAGGAGACAGTGGTTTCGACCAATTGCCTTTTTTTCTATGCTGCTTCAGCTAAAGGGATTGTTGTGTTTTCAGATGATTCAAAATATTTCACAGATGAGTGTTGTGTTCAGCTGTATCTACTAAAGCTAATGCTACCTGGATTCGAGGGGTGTGGCCTGCCAGTATATCCAAGGGCATTGGCACTATACCCTCCCAACCTAGATGGCCCCCCTTCCTTTTTGTAGGAGTGTTCCTGATTCCCTTCCACTTTGGGCAGTGCCTCTTATATGTATGATTGTTATGTGGGGTAAATGGTAGTTGCACTGATCTTTCCCCCTTAAGCCAGGTGGTGGGAGGGGCCTGGGGTAATGCAAATTTTATTGGAATGGTTCTAATGTGTTTGAAACTTCTGTATTACAATTTGCTGGAGGAAGGAATGTTTCTTTTCAGGCTATGCCTGTTTGTATGTGACCTCCTTTTGTGTTTATTGCTTATAAGATCCCTTGCCTCAGGGCTGATGGGAGCCCTGGGATGTATGCTTGTAATAGTGTGTGTTGTGTGTTTGGTGTATGTGTCAGGTGCAGCGTGTGCAGGACCGCACTTTCACCATGGTGGCGCAGGTCTTTGCCACATTGGAGGCGGGACAATCTCCTCAGATTTGGCTTGCCGCTCTAAAGAAATAATGCTGCGTTATGCCGTGGGTTGCGAGGCTAAGCACTGCACAGAGGATAGCTTGCTGTTGGCGTCCTGTGGAAGGCACGTCTGATTGCATGAAGGTTCAGTGTCCTAGTTCCCTTCCCCCAGGAAAAATGACACGGAAGCTGGCCAAGACCTCTCTGGGTGATGAGCCCAAGGGATGGTTTTGTGTAGGGCCCCTATGCTTGCACACTGGGGATCAGACCTCTACCTTCACCCATGAGGGTTGCTTGCAGCAATCAAGATCAGGCCATAGATTAATCAGCATCCTGGCCTTCTGATGCATCTGCCGCATGCAGACAGGACAATCTCCCCATGTGTGGCTTGGCATGCTAGAGAAGTAGTCAGTGACAGATAAGACTCCCTGAGCGTGTCACCAACCTAAGACAGGGATCAAATCAATGCTGTTTGTCTCCGAAGGACGGGTAATGGGCATTTCCACAGGGGCAATCTAAGACAGACATTCTCTCTCTGCCAAAAAAGAAAAAAGGGGGAGATGTGAGGAGCGGGTGTGGCAGCAGTCCCAAGAAGGTGCCTGGGACTGCAGCTAAGTCTTATGACTTGCACCTGACTTCCTCATACACCTGAAAATAAGCCACGACCATCATGAGAGCTGCACAGGTGCACCATGATGCTGGTGGTTTAAACAAGTCCATATTTAGTGGAGACATGCCCCTGCTGCCCTGATTGGCTGAAGCTGCATGCCTGGTGAGGTGACATGGCCTGCTGTGAGCGGATGGGGACTGAGAGTATATAAGAGTGAGAGGCCCGGGGTTCGGGATATAGATGAGGAAAAAGATGAAGCGAGAGAGATGAAGACTGAAGTTTGCTGAATAAACTGTTGTTAGAAGGACTGGTGGTCGTGTTGTTCTTGCTGGTCGAGAGCGGACGCAACAGTTCTCTACTCTGAGTTTCAGTGTTTAGAGCAGTCTATGTAGGCAAGCTCTCCTTTTACAGGGAAGGTGCACAGTTATCTGGCGTTTGGCCCTCCTCCTGGCCGAAAATGAAGGACCAAAACAGGACCTTTCCCAGAAGCTGTGTTGCTTTGGCATGTCACAGAAACTGTTGTTTCAGTAGTCCACATTCTCATCTGTGCAGACTACTTTCTGCAGAGTCCCTGAACCAAGATGGCTCCCGCGGATCCTGAGGCAAAAGCCTCCCGGGCCGGGCAGACACTTGTCCTCTGGCAGGGAAGGTGGCCGGATGTCTGGAGCCTGAAAACGGCGCTGCCTCAGAAGCTTGGTGGCTCTCGCCTGTCCCAGAAGCTGTTAGCTTCTGTAGTCCACACTCTCACCTGTGCAGACTACTTTATGCGGAGTCCCGGAACCAAGATGTCTTATACCCTACTTCCAGTTTTAGATCGTGAATTGTTTTGTTCAATTCCTTCACCTCTTTGTTTGTGTTTTCCTGTAATTCTTTAAGGGATAATTGTGTTTTCTCTTTAAGGAGTTCTACCCGTTTAGCTGGGTTCACCTGTATTTCTTTAAAGCAGTTATTAATGTCCTTAAAATCCTTTATCAGAATCATGATTTTAAGTCTAAATCTTGCTTTTCCAGTGTGTTGGAAGTATCAAGGACTCACTGTGGTGGGAGTACTGGGTTCTGATGATGCCGAACATCTTGGTTTTTGTTAGTAAGATTCTTATCTTTGCCTTTAGCCATCTGGTAATCTCAGGTGTTAGATGTTCTAGCTGTCTCTGGCTGGAGCTTATTCCTCCTGTGAGTCTGTTAGGCTCTGTCAGCACTTCTGGGAGACCAGCTCCCTCCTGAGTCCCAGTGGTCAGAACACTCCCTGTAGGCAAGCTCTCCTTTGGCAGGGAAGGTGCTCAGAGGTCTGAGGTTCAGCTCTGCCTGGTGGCTGAGGATGAAGGTCCAAAGGGACCCTGTCTAAGAAGCTCTGTTGCTTCTGTGACCAGGCACTCTCTTACCTGGACCAGCCTCAGAGAGACCACAGATAGAAAATGGTGATCTCACCTGAGTGCCCCCAGAGCACTCCCTGGAGACAAGGTCTCCACTGGCATGGAAGTTGCACAGAGGTCTGAGGATCAGCCCTGCCTCCTGGCTGGATGAATGCCTGAAGGGACCCTGTCAAAGAAGCTCTGTTGCTTCTGTGGCTAGCACCTCTCCTGTGTGGACTTGACACCAGGTCCTTTTCTCATCATCAAAACTGCAATGAGAACTCTGGCAGTCTCCCAAGTGTCACCAGTTAATTGCTCTTAGATAGTAACCAGACTTTCTCCTACTCAAAGCACATTCCAAGAGGTTGTAAAACAATTAACCAAATGTCATGAAAAGGGAACTAAAAATTTATTATAGGTGCTAGGACAGAAAAAATATTAACTGTATTTATCTATACAAAACTTCACTAATAACTTAGTTATGGTTTTAAACCTTCAGAACCTGTGGAGCTGAGACAAGTGATGAATGTTTAGCTAGATAATTACTCCTAATGGCTATGCATGTAAACATTCTATGTTGTAAACTTCTATGTTAATTTATGATTTGATTTTCTCTGTCAACTTTTGATGAACTTTTTAAGATGTGATCATGTATTCTGAAAACTGTTTAAGGGCTGAGGACAAAGAGAAGAGTCAGCACTGAGGGACTGAGGTGAGAGGAATGGAGATGAGAAGAACTGAGTTGAGAGAGGAACTGAGTTGAGGAGAAGTTTTTAGACGGAACACTTTTGAGATTAGAAGGAGAATGCAGATTGAAATAACTTAAAAACTATAGGTAACATAAAATACAAGAGAGCAATGTGCAGAATTTAGAGTGAAAGAGGAAAAAAGAAGATGCTGCAGAGAGCAGAAGGTGCAGGCAGGCTTCTCCTTACCATGGGACAGAACAGGACCCATGGTAAGGACAAGGCAGACTTAGTCTTATTAAATGAAACAAATCTTTTTTCTTTCAAACATGGGTTTAATTCATTTAGCATTAAAAGAGTAGAAGCCTTTTCTTTCTCTATGTAATAAAGATTTGTGCTCATTTTTCATCCAGAATGAGTTTTTTCTGCACTGGTGCTTGGTCTTTAGCTTCATATGCATATGTAAGTATGGATGTGTGTGTAAGTATGTAATTTTGAGTATGTATGCAAGCTGGACCCAAGTGGGTTTGAATGGAAATGTATAAATGTATTAATGAGCATGAATGAATATGTATATGAAGTTATGTGAGATTATGTATATTCGCTTATGCAAAAGTTTTTCCTCCTGCAAATGTTAGTCTCTTCTCCTGGTTCAATAGTTTATTGTTCCGAACTTAGCCATAGCCTGGCAGGCAAGAGGCATCTATGCAATAGGGAAAACGCTCTAGCAATTAATCATTTACTTATTCTCCTGCTGTTTTAGGATGAGGTGCTAAGTGCCAGAAACTGCAGTTTCTGGCCTCAGACAATCACAGTAGGCAAGCCAGCTACAATAGCATAGTAACTTAGACTTAATTAAGTAAACTTCTAACTATATAGCAACCTTAAGTTTCTCTTAAGACAAAGTCTTTCACTCTGCCTATGTTCTTCCATCTCTGTTGCCTCAAGAAGAACCAACAAGAAAGAAGAACAACCTCCCTTCTCCACTGGGGCTGGCCCCCCAGTATATTTACATACACATATTCTCTTTTAAAGGATGGAGTAAAGATTCAACCACTTTACACATATACACACATTTGCTGGATGGAGCAAAGCCCCCAAAACTTCCTAAGGACCATTACTTTAATGAGTTTATACTTTTACTGAATTGATTGGCTAAAAGAACAGAGACTTGTACTAGTTATCTAATTAATGTCTTTGTCTCTTTTTTCCTTTTGAGTTCTTATTTGTATCAGTAAAATCTTCCAAAGACAGCAAAGAAATACCACTTCTTGGAAAACCATACATAGCCCATCTAGAGACTGCCATACCAGGGATCCATCCCATAATCAACCTCCAAACGCTGATACCATTGCATACACTAGCAAGATTTTGCTTAAAGAACCCTAATATAGCTGTCTCTTGTGAGGCTATGCCGGGGCCTAGCAAACACAGAAGTGAATGCTCACAGTCAGCTATTGGATGGTTCACAGGGCCCCCAATGGAGGAGCTAGAGAAAGTACCCAAGGAGCTAAAGGGGTCTGCAACCATATAGGTGGAACAACAATATTAACTAACCAGTACCCCCCAGAGCATGTGTCTCTAGCTGCAAATGTATCAGAAGATGTCTTATTCGGCCATCAGTGAAAAGAGAGGCCCATTGGTCTTGCAAACTTTATATGCCTCAGTACAGGGGAACACCAGGACCAAGAAGTGAGAGTGTGGGGGTAGGGGAGTGGTGGGGGGAGGGTATGGGGGAGTTTTGGGATAGCATTGGAAATGTAAATGAAGAAAATAACTAATTAAAATAAAATTAAAAAATAAGTAAGTCTAAGCTTCTCCACTTTCATAGAACCATTTCCACAAGAGAATCAATTGTTTTAATACTTCTAGGTCATGATCAACATGTCTACTTAGATTGGAATGCATCGGAAGAAACATATTTACTCAAACCATTGTTACATGCCCACCAAGTTCTCTCAGTAATATGGCTGTTGTCCAGAATTCTGCAGAATAATAGGCATCAGGTTAAGGAGAAGTACCTAGGTTAAAGGTTTGGGATATTAGACAAGGTTCATATAAGTCCTCTAATGATAATTTGGGATACCCCCAGTCACAATGAGTTTTGTCAGTTAATGGGTGAACAGTTTGTTTAGTTAGTACAAGACTGTGTGTCTAAACCTAACCAGCTTTCTTGGCACATTTCTGGCTGGTAATGATTAACTTTATCCCTAGGGACACATCCTGTGACACCGAATCTTGATTCCTGAGGTTTTCTTTGTTTACAAAAGTCCAGGATATTTTAGATAGTAATTGATATGTGTTTTTTCACTTTATTACCTTTGAATTATATTTTTCTGTGGTGCATCCTTGGAAGGGAGCTTTCTTTCTACATGTTCATTTTGTGTTTTTAGGAAGCCCTTTTTTACAACCAAAATTTTGGAATGGAAACTGTTTCTGGGAGGCATCTACAGAGCATGCATAGTATTGTAAACTCTGCATTTCTATCTTAAAAGATAAGCCCACACATCTTCCTTTTTTTCCAATATAATCCATACATTTAAAGTAGACATCAGTGAGCATAGGTGAAGATTAATCTGAGCTTCTGGTTTGTAGTCATGCTAGCTAATACCTTCTGTGTATCTGTCATCCTTAGTTCCTAAATCTAGTACTGAGGGCCATAGGGTTTGGATGATCACCCTATACTCATATCCATAGTACAAAACATAATACTTTGGCAGAGGTAGAGGGAAGGGAAGGAAAGGCATGATGAAATGGATCCATACTCCCAGTGACAGTCCATTTGGC